>NW_012267251.1:2950475-2994487 GCF_000151885.1 Dipodomys ordii
CTCATGGAGTTTCCTGCCTGGGCTGGCTTTGAACCATGATCCTCAGATCTCAGCCTCCTGAGTAGCTAGGATTACAGGTGTGAGCCACCAGCGCCAGGCTTAGCATGTTTCTTACTTGGTTTACTAGAATTACTTTTTCCCTGTTGCTATTTAAAAATTTCTCTCTTCCTTTTATAATTTTAGACCTGCAGGAGATTTTCTCCCAGATGTTTTGACTTACATGTTTGTGAGCTGAAATTTTGTCTGGCTTATTTCCTAGCTCTTTTTAAACTTTAGGGAATATTTCTGTCATAATAGCATGTTAAAAATTGTTCCATGATCTCTGAAAAGTGGCTGGTACATAAAGTCACCCTATGGATGCTTTATATTTAAGAGAGTTGAGCAATCAAATTTTAAATGGGTCTGATAGTCATTTTAGGCCTTTTGAGTAAATGTATTTTTGATTGACTATGAGATAGATCTAAATAAAATTGACTCCAAATTCCTCTTAATTAGGTACCTACTTGTTTATCTTCTGCATACAGAAATCAATGAATTAATGTATTTATGCTTTTGTTTTCCTGGGCTTTTCTGTTTTGTAATTATACTGTATTTTGATAAACTTAAGAATATAACTTTAAGCCAGCACCAGTGGCTCATGCTTGTGATTATAAGCTACTCTGGAGACTGAGATATATATGAAGATTATTATGGTTTGAGGCCAGCTGGGGCAGGAAAGTCCTTGAGACTCTTTATCTCCAATTACCCTCTAGAAAACTGGAAGTGGTGCTGTGGCTCAAAGTAGTAGAGCTCTAACTTTGAGTGTAAAAGCTTGGGGATAGCACCCAAGCTCTGAGTTCAAGCCCCATGACTGACAAAAACAAAAACACAACAACAACAACAACAACAAACCATAACTTTAAAACACTCTGACATGCTTATTTTAGAAATGAATCTGATTTGGAGTTTATAAGTCCCAGAAGCATTCACATTTCAACCTCTCCAGCTTTTTTTTTTTTTCTTCTGCTTATGTGGTGCTGAGGAATAGAACCCAGGGCCTCATGCATGCAAGGCAAGCACTCTACCACTGAGCCACCCTCTCAGCTCCACATTTCAACCTCTCTATACAGTATGTTGGAAAGTTGTGATTTAAGATTACTTTTGAAACCAGGCACCCGTGGCTCATACCTGTAATCCTAACTACTCAGAAAGCTGAAATCTGAGGATCACAGTTCAAAGTCAGCCCAAGCAGGAAAGTCTGTGTAACTTTTAACTCCAATAAACTACTCAGAAAAAGCTGGCAGTGGCACCATGGTTCAAATGGTAGAACACTAGCCTTGAGCAAAAGAAGCTCAGAGACAGCGCTCAGACCCTTGAGTTCAAGCCCTAGGACTGACCAAAAAAAAAAAGATAATTTCTGAATCAGATTGAATTGTGATTTAGAAGTAATTAACTGTTTCTATATGTCTGTGATTGGAATTAAGATTACCAATTTCAGCCAGGCACTGGTGGCTCACGCCTATAATCTTAGCTACTCAGGAAGCTGAGATCTGAGGATCAAGGTTCAAAGCCAGCTCAGGCAGGAAAATCCATGAGACCTTATCTCCAATAAACCACCAGAAAACCAGAAGTGCACTGTGGCTCAAGTGGTAGAGTGCTCGCCTTGAGCTGAAGAGCTGAGGTACAGTGCTCAGGCCCAGAGTTCAAGCCAATTTCTTTTGTAGACCTAGGAACTATTATTATGACATATTACAAGGAGCTAATTGTGCATAGAAATTTGAGAATATGACCATAATAGTATAGTCCTTTCATGTACTTTATTATTCAGCACTGGAGGCCCTCTAACCTTCCTCACCACGGGGAATTTTTCCAAACAAGCTCTCCATGTGTTCTGAAATTAAGTAGAATGGAGAAATGGAATTTACAAGGAAGGAAAGTTTCAATTTACCAAAGAAAATCTTTAAATGATTTCCACATTTGCTCTAGTGTTCTTCTAATGAATTCTAGTTTTTACCTCTCAGAATGCAAGCAGAAATAATCATCACCTTTTACCATTTATCTGTGTCCAGAGAATCTTTTAATTTCACATATACTTCAAGTTTTTTCACAAATAATTTATAGAAGTAAGCATACAGAAAGAATAAAAACAATCTGAAATTTTGCTTAGGTATGGTAAGCAAGTTTTTATTCTGTACTTTCCTAGTTTTCAAAGGCACTCAATGGACAGTAGTGTTACTTGAAGGCAGTCAACTGCTTACCAAGTAGGATACATTTACCTGTGATGTACTGCCACTTGCTAAATACTGGCTGGTTCCAAGAGTCAGGTACATCTCTAGTTGGCTATAAATTACTATTTTTGTTTATTTTTGTTCTGATACGGTCAACTAGCTTTTTAAAAATTTTAATAGCTTTTTAACTCATTTAACTCATTTTTCAAAGCAAATCATTTTATGTTTTAATTATTTTGTTCTTGAAAACTCTATTTTTAGATTTATAAACAAGTAGAAGATGGATAAATCTCATAATTTCATTTCTGCATCATTTTGTATATACATTATTAGTTTTCCTCTTAAGTCACCTTGCAGTAGACAGTTGGCTTTGAGCATTTGTTGACTTACAAACTGTACCACAGAAATATCAGAACACACTCAGAAAAAAATACTGGAAACATTTCTTTTAAAATACAAAATCAGATTCTTATTAGAAAATATTGTATGATTCTTATTGAATATATAACTGGATGAATATACCTTGTTTTCTTTTTGTCCTTAGAAACATTCTATTTTCACTGATTCTTGGGTTAAAGAAAGTTAACATATGATCATTTTTTTTCTGAAGGCCTGAAGGCCTCATAATTTTTCTCATGGTATCATTTATCTTTGTATCTTAGTCTATAGAATGGTGCCATCTGTGTCTTGTTATATTTTTTATAAATGAGAAATCTTTCTGCCTGTTCTCTTTACTTTATGGACATTAAATCAGAAATTCTGAATTTTCCTTAGTGCTCTTTGATAGTTTAGCATAAAAAAAAAACTCACAAAGATAGTAGTGCCAGATGTCTTTTATGTCTTCTTGGAAAGCTCATGTAGTATTTTAGGCCTTGCAATAAGAAAACTGAAGGATGATAAAATGATGACTTGTTTCACTGTGGCATATTCCCTGAGGTCTGTGCTTCTCTTTATAGTAGCCATGAGCCATGTGGCTCGCTATTGAGTACTTGAAATGTGACTAGACAAAATTTCAAAGACTTAGTACCAAAATAAAAATAATTCATATATTATTTATTTAGTCAGTCATGGGGCTTGAACTAGGCCTGGGCTCTGTCCCTGAGCTCTTCAGCTCAAGGCTAGCACTCTACTTGAGCCACAGTGCCACTTCTGGTTTTCTGGAGGTTAATTGAGATAAAGAATCTCACGGACTTTCCTGCCCAGGCTGGCTTTAAACTGTGATCCTCAGGTCTCAGCCTCCTGAGTAGCTAGGATTGCAAGCATGAGCCACTGACACCTGGGTATATATATTTTTATATACACATGCATATAAAAATCTTGATGATTTTTCTTTATTGTTTATTGAAATGGCACACTTTTGGAATATACTGGGTTAAATTAAAAGTATTTTATTAAAACTAACTTTATTCCTCATTGTCTTCATTTGTTCCCACTAGAAAATTTAAATAGTGTTCATAGTTTATTTTACGGTTTGCAGTATACTGTTGAATAATGACTACTGTATAAGGTGATTCTGCTATTTTTTTGTCTTACTATTTAAGTATCTTAAGTAATTACTATTTAAGTAATTTTTTGCATTGTTAGAAATAACTGAATAAAGATGAAACAATTAAAATGTTTATAAACCAGCAGATTTTCAAAATATAGAAAACATTACTTCACTAAAATTCCATAATGTATCTTAGATTCATAAAATTATCCAGAGACACTATCTAGCAGTTGTAACATAGAAATTTTATTTTTCTTTTTTCGTCAGTCATGGGGCTTGAACTCTGGGCCTGGGCGCTGTCCCTCAGCCCTTCAGCTCAAGGCGAGCACTGTACCACTTGAGCTACAGCGCCACTTCTGGTTTTCTAGTGGTTTATTAGAGATAGGAGTCTCATGGTCTTTCCTGCCCAGGCTGGAGTAGCTAGGATTACAGGTTTGAGCCACCAGCACACGGAAGAAATTTTTTTTTCTTAAGTGTTTTTTTTTATTCTTTGGGATAATGTTAAAAATAAAAGTGATGAAATATCAATCCTCACAAATATAGTGTTCCTTAAATGCTACAGTTGCAATCAGTAAAGCTTGATATATTAAGAGTTAAATATTTCTCTCTTTACAGTTTGTCAGCTTCAGAGTAGGAGCTTTCTTGGCATCATTTTCAGAATGGTGCTAAGAGCCTATATTCATCTTGGCAGCACCATGTTCTTTGTTTGCTGTCAGTAATACTGAGAAAGGATTGCTATAGAATAATATATCATGCTGTAGGATACATAGTGCATCTGAGGATAGATGCACAAGCTGTGTTGGCCACCATATGTATATGTATACAATATGTGACATGTATGAGGTTTGAGAATTTGATTGCATGGAATGTGCGAAATTATACATCATATGTAACCTAACATCTTTTCTAATTGCAGACTTTTGTGAATGATGTAAGGATTCCAGAACAGACTTATATCACTTTGAAGCTTGAAGATAAGCTGAGATTTGGATATGATATCCTTATGTGATTTTGTTCATTTATTAAAATGTATTCAAAAATATTTGCTCTGGTATAAATTAACATTTTGAGATAGAAGAATTATTAAAATATATTAGAAATTTGTTTCTTGGATCCCTTCCCATGTTAAAATAATACATATTCAGAAATATTTTTTAGTTACTATGTCTATTCCTAAAAATAATTATTGAAAAATTGATAGACTCGGCTAGATTTCTTCTCTTACTCTTTGTGTAGTCTTACCAACAGTCTCCCTGCAGTACTGTTACACATATAATTTGTGTACCAAAGAATGTAACTGAAGAAAGGGCCTGGAGAACATTTCATTTTTGCTCAGCTCAGGAATTCTTCTCAGGTAGTTTACAGTGATACACATCAACCTCCTGGAGAGAATGTAAGAATTTCAACCTACCTTTCCTTCCAACTGTTCCCCTTACTCTAACTCCTTTAGGTATTACATCTATGTTACCTATTTAATTCAAACTTTCAGCATCATGTGCCTTCTAATAACAATACTCTGGATGTTTAGTGTGTATTTGAATTTCTATTGTTTAAAGATAGGCCTGCTGTTTGTAATCTCAGCTCCTTGGAAGGCAGATCAGAAAGCTTATGGTTCACTGCAAGCCCAGGTAAACAGTTAACAAGAACCCTCAATCAGTAAGCCTGGTGTGGTAATATGGGTCCATATTTGTCCCTCAAGTTATGCGGGAAAGTGAAGGTGGTAGGATAACAGCCTGAGGCTGACTTTAGAAAAAATATGAGACCCTTCCTGAACAATAAAGCCAAAAAGGCTAGAGTTGTGGCTCAAAATTATAAGGTACCTGCCTAACAACTGCAAGAATCTGACTTCAAATCCCAGTTTCCTCTACCCTCCTCCCCAAAAAATATTTTTTTCAGTCTTAATAGCTAAATAGAGACAGGATTGTATTATTCTATATAGGGTAGCTTAAACAAGCTCCAGTAGTAGGAAGGAATATAATTGAAGAAGAATCAAAACATTCCTATTTGTACAAGGCAGAAATCTTTGTACAAAGGACTTATTTATATGTGATTAAAATATAGGTGCTCTACAATATGCTGGTTCTGTGGCTTGAACTCAGGGCATGGGTACTGCCCCTGAGTTTGTGTGCTCAGGGCTAGCACTCTACAACTTGAGCCACAGATCAACTTCTACCTTTTTGATGGTTAAGTGGCAATAAAAGTCTCACAGACTTTCCTGTCAGTGTAGCCTAGAACTGCAATCCTCAGATCTCAGCTTCCTGAGTAGCTAGGATAAGAGGTATGAGCCATGGACACCCACTTAACTCTTTCTAATTGCTGTGTATTTTTGGATTTCGGTAGTAAAAGAAAATGCATTGAACATTGGCAGTTTGGGTGGATTTTATCACTAATAGAGAAATTTGTAGTGTTCTCTAAAGTAGTGGTGCTCAGTGAATGCACTTAAAGAATACTAACACTTAAAAATTGTGAAATTTAAAATTTAAATGTAAACTTAGAAAAAATTTTGTAGCACATCTTAAATTTATTCTTGAAAACCCAAATGAATATCTAAATATCAACCCCTTAACTATTTATCAGTTGATTATTTAAAATCTTTAAAATACACATACCACTAGGCACCAGTGGTTCATGCCTATAATCCTAGCTCCTCAGGAGGTTAAGATCTAAGGATCAATTTCAAGGCAGAAAAATCCAAGACACACATCTCAGAGCTGGAGGCATGGCGCAAGTGGTACAGCACCAACTATAATCGAAAAAGCTCAGCAAGAGCTCATGGCCCTGAGTTCAAGCCCCACTCCCAGCACACACATACACATGTATGTATGTTTTACGTAAGAGTATGCATTTAGCATGTAGAAATGTAACAATATGTTCCTCCCTTGTATAACTGATAAAAGGCAATACAAAAGAATACACATTAAAGAATGTTAGTATGTAAGTCTTTATTTTCAACCAGAATAAGTTTTATCAGACAATCAAATGCAAATATATTTTGTATTTCTATACCTCCTTAATTTTTATATAGATATTTTAAAATATATGAGAATATTAAAACAGATTTAAATAAAACTGGAAAGAAATTAATTTAGAATACAAATTCAAGAAGAATCTATAAAATGGGTACTGTACTATACACCTGTCTCTAATCCTAGTCTCTGGAGGATTACTTGAGCCCGAAGATAGAAGCTAAGGACATCTCAGAAAAAAAGGAGAAAAAATTTAAGAAATAATTTATACTTTATAATTTATATATATATTGCACAGTAATATAGTAAACTAGCAGATTTTTCCTAATACAACTATGTCTATGTCTACTATGTCTATGTCTTATCTAAAATTGTCTTAAGGCAAATGTTTCATACCAGACAACTTTCTCAGGGTTGTACAGTGAGTGTTGAGCCTCTACCACTTTCAGCCACAGCTCCACTTCTGGTTTTCTGGTAGTTAGAGATAAAGAGTCTCAGGGACTTTTTTGCCTAGGCTAGCTTCTCAGCTCCCTGAGTAGCTAGGCTTATAGGCATGAGCTACTAGCAACAGCAGCATTCTACTTTCTAAATTGCATTCTGGTGTCTCTGTTTCCTTTTTTTTTTTTAGTTAGTAATTGGCATCATTCAGATGAGACCTCCTTTTGTTATACATGTGTTCAGTGCTATAGAATTCCTCCTAAATGCTGTTTTTCTGTTCTGTATGCTTTCTAATTAACCTTTTGATCTCTTCTTTGAGTTATATAAGTTCATTCCAAATATTTGAAGAGTTTTGCAGAGATCTGTTATTGATTTTTAATTCTCTTTTAGTCAGTGAACAGAACTACTAAGTTATATATTCTAAAATCTATCTCAAATCCTTTTGAATTTATTGCTGTTTTTCCATAGCACAGAATTTGGTCTAGATAAATGCTATGTGAAAAGGATGTACATTCTGTTTGAGAGCAAACACTCCATAAATGTTAATTGGGCCTAAGTATTATTTTTAATAATAAATTTTTAAGCTTTTGTAATTTATTGACATGAGTAATTGTGCTTAGTTTATCAAATTTTTATTGATTAGCAAATTAAAAATAACTCTTTAATAACTTAGAGCTGCACCATAAGCTTTGAAGGAAGCCTGGGCTTGGATATTCTCCAAATCCTGTAGGTATGTGAAGTTCACAGATAAATTGATGACATACACAAGAACTCTTGAGGTAGTCTTATGTCCACCTTCAAGCAACTTTTTAGAATTAAAGTATTTGAACTAAGAGGCATGGGCCCTCTCAGTTCCTCTCTGACCTAAAACCCATCTAAATCTCAGGACAGCCCAGACTAGCCCTAAATAATAACCTTCACACATTACCAAGAGGTAAACCTGAAGCCCAGGAAGTCCTTACAAAATACTAGAATTACTTACGTTTCCTATCGAGAGCAAATCCCTACAATTTCTTAATGCTATTATTTCCATTAAAAAGGTAGAAATGCTGTGAATATTTTCCAGACAATTTAAGAGTCTTGGGGGTAAAATATTGCTAATAGTTACTTATTTTTTAGTTATGAGGTGTGTGTTCTATAGATACCAGCAGATATAGGACAGTGTATGTACTTAGCAGAAAAGGAAAGTTTTAGTATTTCAAAGCTATTAGGAGCGATATGAAGTGATAGGAAAGCCCTGGGCTGGATTCTGTAACTAGATGCTTGTATTAGCTACTCTCTCTCCTGTACCCAAATCTTTATCTAAAGTAAAACAAGAACAAAAGTTAATGGATTTGATTAGACATTCTCCAAAGTTCATCACAATTCTAAACAGTTGTGTTAGTAAGTTTACTGCTTCTATTATGTTTTGGACGTTGCCTTTACCCCCAATTAGTCATGCTAATTAATTTTCTACCCTAGAAGCGATAGATGAGTATTATAAATTAATACAGAAGAATGGATTGTAGTGCATGGTTTAAAGGTCCTTTCCTTACAGGTGAAGTAATGAGGGGGAATAAGATCATTAGTAAATCTTTTAAATGTACAGAGGCATTATTCTTGGGGCATGATAATGAGGGCATTCATAGCTAGTACTGTGTTCTAATCTGTATGGAATCTGTTGTTGATAATGTAATGTGACCCTGGTTTACAGTACATGGTTGAAAGGAGTAGTGGTTGTCATAAGACTTTAGTTAGAGCATTTCTTTTGTACTTGTAAAATGAACTTTATTTTTATCCAAATGCATGAAAATCTGAGTAATTAAATTCCTTCAGGATTTGCTGTTGAGTAATCACTTAAGGCAGACTTATATTTTCATCAATAAAACTTGATTCTCAGTGCTTTTTCTTCATCATAAACGGGTCATTTTACAAAAATTAAAATATGTTTGAGCTCTCATTAATTCCTTATTTGTTTTTTAAAAGCCAATATTACCTAAAGTTTAGAAATACTTGCTCTAGGGATTTTTAAAGTACTTAAGATGAAATTTTTATATTTGTAAGTATGTTCAACATTTTCTATTCATATTCCACTGTGGCTAGTCCTTGAACTAAGGCAGTCTTTTAAATTAGGTTGAAGCTGGTTACCAAGATTTCAGAGTTCTATTCTTCCTTAGCCCCGTTTACATACAAATCTTTTCACTGTAGTTCGAGGAGAGCTGAGGGTCCCTGAGGAAGCTCTTAAGGTAAAACTCACCCTTCTTTCATGGACAAAGCATTTGCGGGCTTGCTTTCATTCACGATGTATCACTTCAATTTTTAAATGTTTCCTAGCATGAGAAGTTTACTATTCAGCTTCAATTGTCTCAGAAATCTTCAGAATCAGAATTGTCAAAATCTGCAAGTGCCAAAAGTGTGGATGCAAAGGTTGCAGATGCTGCTTCAGAAGTGCCACACAAAGCCACAGAGGCCTTGAAGGCTGAGGAGAAATCCACAGGTAAGCCCATTTCCCAAAAACACCTTACTATACTTGACTTGGAAGAAATTACATTAGTTCTCAAAAAAAAAAAAACAAAAACAGCTTGCTGTGTACATATAAAAATGTACACATATAAAAATGATGATTTCACAGTGTTTTTTTTTGTCATGGGGCTTGAACTCTGGGCCTGGGTGCTGTCCCTCAGCTCTTCACTCAAGGCTAGCACTTCTACTAGACACACAGCACTTTTTCTGGTTTTCTGAGTGGTTTATTGGAGATAAGAGTCTCATGGACTTTCCTGCCCGGGCTGTCTTTGAACAGTGATCCTCAGATCTCAACCTAGGATTACAGGAGTGAGCCATCAGTACCCGGCTTCCACAGTGTATCTTAATGCAGCTGATGATTTCATTATTAAGCATTATAAAGCACAGCCAGGTATGGTAGCTCATGCCTGTAATCCCAGGAAGTATAGAGATAAATAGAATGGTGGTTTAAGGTAAGCACAGACAAAAAGTGAGCAAGACCCCATCTCAATCAACAAGTTAGGCATTGTGGTTCATCCAAGATACCTAAGAGACATGAGTATAGTCTGAGACCAGCCTCCAGGATAGAAATCCAAAAAAATTAAACATGGGGGGCTGGGAAGGTGTGTCAGTGGTAGAGTGCTTACCTTGCATGCATGAGGCCCTGGGTTCGATTCCTCAGCACCACATAAGCAGAAAAAGCCGGAAATGGTGCTGTGGCTTAAGAAGTAGAGCGCCACCCTTCAGCTGAAGAGCTAGGGAGAGTACTCAGGCCCCAGAGTGAAGGCCCCACAACCGACAAAAAAAATAAAATAAAAAACTAAACATAGCCAGGCACCTGTGGCTCACACCTGTAATCTTCACACCTGTAATCTTAGCTACTCAGAAGGCTGAGATCTGAGGATCGCAGTTCAGAGCCAGCTCAGGTAGGAAAGGCCATGAGACTCTTATCTCAAATAAACCACCAGAAAACCGGAAGTGGTGGTGTGGCTCAGAGTGGTAGAGCGCTAACCTTGAGCTGAAGAGGTGAGGGACAGCACCCAGGCCCAGAGTTAAAGCCCCACAACTGACAAAAAAAAAAAAAAAATGGAGAAAAGGTCTAAGGGGCATGGGTCAAACGACTGATTTCAAACCTCATAACCCAAAATCAAAGAAAACATAATTGTTGCAATTGTATGCAGTTATGCTTAATATTCTTATTTAGGAGAAATAATTTTAAATATTAGAAGGAAATCAGTATATTCTGTTTGCATTTTTCATAATTTTCATAATTGAAATTAAAAGGAACTTTTTTTCATGGTATATTACAATCTTTTCAATGTGTTGAATTTGGTTTGCAAGTATTTTGTTGAGAATTTTTGCATCTGGATTTATCAAAGAAATTGCTCTGTAATTTTCCTGTTTTGTCATGTAAGAAAAAGTTTTAAATCTGATGATTTTTGCATCATCAAAATGTTATCAAATTAATTACAGTTGCAGGAACTATAAAAAAAGTATTAAAAGCTAGTGTAAATTCGCGCTTTATAAATTTTAGAAAGTAATATATTTTAGTTTCACCTTTAGCATTTACCACTAATGACAATTCTGATGACTGGTTTCATTCTTTCCTAGCTAATTGCCTAGTTTTAACACTGCTGAAGACACTTCTGTCTATACTTTCAAGTTGAATGGGCTTATAAATGGCTCAGTTATGTACTTTATATGCTAAGAACTCTTAACCATATAAATAACAAAAATCTTCTGAGTTTTCGTTCAATGTAGAGAACTTTTAATCAACTGAACAATTTGTAGTCTTATGTAAAAAAGTATGTTGTTGTTTCATCTACTTTAGACACATTTTTTTTTCACCTTCCAGATGTTTCTGCTGTGCCCCGTGGCACTCCATTATATGGGCAGCCATCTTGGTGGGGTGATGATGAAGTGGATGAACAGAGAGCTTTCAAGTCTAGTGGCAAGTCTGAAGAGAAAAGTCATGAAACCGGGCCATCAGGTAAAAAAGATCTCAATGGTTGTCATTCAGTGAATATTTTAGGAAGCGTTATAGTCTCATAAAAAAATCTGTCTACTTCTGAAAGAGGTGATCTACTCTGTTACTTGATTTTAAAACTTAATGAATGTTTTAATTGCTTGTTATTTTAATAGAAATTTCTTTCTTATGAAGTCTTTTCAATATCTTCGTACAGTGCTTTCATTTAAAGTTTTTTCCAGTGTATGAAATCATTAAAACTTACAGATTAATTATACAGTTGGATATTTTTATGTTGAATAAAACCTGGATAAAATGAATTTGACAGAAATAGGTACAAATGACTCCTGTGTTTTCCAGAAGCACATACTCAATGTAACGTAAATTATTTCTACTATGTACAAAAATGTGATATGTAATGAAAATTTCTTTAAAACCTGAGTGTCTTAAGTTTGTTAGAGTATGATAGCAACATGATTACTGAGCTTGGCAGCCAGAGTGAATAATGTTCTGGGTCAGATTAATGTTAAGATGAGTAAACTGGGAATCTGTTAGTGGAGTGATTAAATATTCAAAAACCAGAATATCAGTTTTCCAGAAAATATTGTGGAAGTAACAATTGTCTGCCATGTAAGGATATTAAAAAGACATCAAACTACATGCTGGGCCCTCTTGGCCCTCAGCCTCACTCAGGAGGCTGAGATTTGAGGATCGTATTTTGTGGTTTGAAGTCAGCTCAGGCATAAAAAACTATGATACTCTTTCTCTAATTAACCACCTAAAATCTGGGAGTGGAGTTGTAATTCAAAGTGGTAGTGTGCTATCCTTGTATAAGAAGAATTCAGAGACAGTGCCCAGGCCCATCAATCAAAAGAGGGGGAGTAGTAGAGAAGAGAGAAAAAGACATCAAACTGGAATGATAAAGCAGTACAGTATAGAGACAAAACCATCACTTAGCTTACACGTCAGTGACACTTAGTTTATGTAGACACTCTCTTCTAAGTGACATCTGTATATTTGATCCTCATAACACTTACCAAAAAATAGTAATGTTATTTGTGTCCATTTTATAGATTAAAAAAAACTAAAGCACAGTAATGTTCATTTACTTACCAAAGTCACCCAACTAGTAAACAATGGTGCTGGGATTTGAACTCAGGTTCAAGGCTCCAGATCCAATCTCTTAACAAGCAGTTAAAATTTCAGTGACATATTACTCTCATAAACACATAAACTCACATACATACAAACATGCGCATAAAATTAATTAATTCAAAAGGATACAATTCAGAAGGTGCAAAAACTTTAGACTCCAAAAACGGATGTTTTTCAATTTGTGTAGTATTTAACAGTATTTTCTAAATTTTTAAATGCTTGGCAGTTTGTTGCAGTGTACATTGTCATTTCTTCCAATGATCAAAAGCTCTCTTAAAACTAATTGTCAGCCGGGTGCTGGTGGCTCATACCTGTAATCCTAGCTACTCAGGAGGCTGAGATCTGAGGCTTGCGGTTCAAAGCCAGCCTGAGCAGGAAAGTCCTTGAAACTCTTATCTCCAATAAACCACCAGAAAAGTGGAAGTAGCACTGTGGCTCAAATAGTAGAGCACTTGCCTTGAGCTGAAGAGCTGAGGGACAGCACCCAGGCCCAGAGTTCAAGCCCAACGACCAACAAAAAAAGAAAAAAGAAAATAAACTTGTAAATGTCTTGAGTATTAAGGAATTAACTGATTTGTCTTGTGTTAAAAAGCTTTAAAGTGGTCAAATTCAGCTGACTAATGGTTGTTGAGTATGTCTTATTTGCTTCTTTATATTGATCTGATCATGTAAATATATCATTTGCAGTTTTTTTTAAATTAAGAATGGAGGAGAAAGTTTATTGACTTGAAATAATTTTTGAAGTCAGCAGATATTATAGAGTAGGATTTTTAAATGTTTACCTTTGATCATTTTGTAATTACAATGTTTTTTAAGAATTTAAGTGCTTCACATGAAATATAAATTACTGCTTTAAAAACATACTACAGCCAGGTGCTGGCGGTTCACGCCTGTAATCCTAGCTACTCAGGAGGCTAAGATCTGAGGATCACTGTTCAAAGCCAGCATGGGCAGCAAAGTCCATGAGACTCTTATCTCCACTTAACAACCAGAAAATGGGAAGTGGAGCTGTAGCTCAAGTGGTAGCATGCTAGCCTTGAGCTGAAGAGCTGAGGGACAGCAGTCAGGCCCAGAGTTCAAGCCCCACAACTGACCAAAACAAAACAAAAAAACCTTCAAGGATACTCTCAATAAAAACAAGAAATGAGTTTTTGGTTGGAGGTGTGAAGTAATAAATAATTGTTCAGCATGTAGGAGACCCTGGTTTTGATTTCACCCCTCAGGAAAAATAAGGTGATTTCTTTCTTGGTTATTGATATTTTTAGAATTTAAAAACTGTATTTACTATGTCACTATAAAAAGGTGAACAGTCTAAAAACAATAAGAGTGTTTATTACAAAATCATTTTTGTCACCTTTGTGGGTCTACATCCATAATGTCCTAAAAATATATAACCATATAACCTAAAAATATTAAAAGCAAATATTTACATTAGAGCAATGAAGTCCAAAAATTATGTTCATATTTTGAATCCTACTACAGAAAATGTACCCTCAGCTTACATAGCTGCAGTTTTTCTTCTACTTTCTGATTCTCAGCATTCATTTAGGTTACAATTAAGGACTTTAAATGTCAAGTATGTTTTGTAAAGGCACATAATTGAACATAGCATATTTCCTTTACATTAATTTTGAACAAATGAAACTAAATTTATAAACATTCAGTTTGTACTTCCCTTTTTGCCAAAAGGAGCTTAACAGTATTTAATTAAAGGTATTCAACAAGGCTAGTATGGTGACTTAAGCAGAGTACGTCATAATAATCAGTTTTTGTTGCCTTGAATTGATTTAGCATTTTATTTTAGCACAGAACAATAGCCATTTACAGTGGATAATGTGTATTACAAGTACTCCTGGAAAGTTACACAGTCATGAAATACCTGTGAATATGAAGAACATAAACAGATTATCACCAACTGATCTCCTTTGAATACAATGTACACAGTTAATTCTGGCATAACCAGATACCAAGTAATTTTTAATCTAAATAATTAAGATTAGTAATAAAATATTCATATAAGCAAATAGTATATGTTTACTTTGGCATAAACAAAATTTGTGTTGAAATGATTGGTAAATTCAGAAATCACAGAATATGTTCTCAGTGTTCTAAGAAAGAGTTCTATCATAATATGTAATAATTTTTATAGTAGACACTTAGAAGAGGACCACATTTCTAGTACTTTTTTGAGAGGGGACTAAGAAAAGAATCTCTCCACACAGTGAATGTTCTACACTAATTGAATTAATTAATTTTACTTTTATAACTAAGTTTTTTAAATAGTTGAAACCATTTCCTTTCTGTTAAATATACTACATATACCACTAGCTTCTTTTTTTTTTTTTTGGGTCCGGTTGTGGGGCCTGAACTCTGGGCCTAGGCGCTGTCTCTCCGCTCTTCAGCTCAAGGCTAGCACTCTACCACTTGAGCCACAGCACCATTTCCAGCTTTGTTTTCTTTTTGCTTATGTGGTGCTGAGGAATTGAACCCAGGGCCTCAGGCATGCAAGGCAAGCGCTCTACCACTGAGCCACCTTCCCAGCCCTATCACTAGCTTCTTAAGCAAAGGAAATAGGTGGAGTGCAATTTAAACTTTTCCTTATGATTCAGAATCCTTGTTATGAAAATGATACTTTACAGTGATGTTCTCAAGAGCCTTTAGTAAGTAAGACTGCTGTATATACAAGATGGCACTGAAGCTCAGTGAGTTTTAAGCTTTTGATAGATTTTTTTTTCCTGTCTTAACCTCTATATCCAAATTTAATCTTTTCATTTTCAAGAGTAAACAAAACAGTACATTTTGAAGATAATAATTTTCATATTAAATTTTTTACGTCTGAGATAGCCTTGTGTTTAGATTTTTTGTTGGTGGTAGTTCTAGGGTTTGAACTCAGACTAGGGCAAACACTCAACTACTGAGTAAATTTTGAAAATAATAACTATATTAAAATTGTTGTCCTGAAATATTCTTGGCCTTCTGTTTACATTTTTTTCTTTTTTTCTTGATGATGGTTCTAATGTATGAATTCAGGGCTAGGCAAGCACTCTATCACTTGAGTCATGCATTTAGCCCTTTTTGCTTTTGGCTATTTTTCAGATAGGGTCTTATTTTTGCCTAAGGCTAGCCTCTTAGATTCTTAGTCCTCTTATCTTATTCTTGCTTTGTATAATCTTCCATGCAAATCAGGTGACTGTCTTGTGCTGCCATATTGGTTAGGATAGGGATCTTACAAATGTTTTGTTAATGGCTGGCCTCAAACCACCATCCTCTGATCTCTGGGATTATAGGTAATTGGGATTATAGGCAAGATCTACCATGCCATACTAGATTCTTGTATTGACAATATATGTTCACGTTTATTATTATTATAGGAACAGAGCTTAATGCCTTCTATATTTACCCCACATTTGATTACAGGGATGTTAATTCTGTTCTTTTATAGCCTAACCAGACAATTTTATGATTGTCTCATATTCAGAGTGCTATCAAGAAATCAATTATTGCAACTGATGAATCTCACCAAAAGATTGAATATTTGAAGCTACTTAATTGATTCTCAATAATAGATACAGTTCTTTTACTCTTTGTTGTTGTTGGTAGTGGTGGTAGTGGTCATGGGGCTTGAACTCAGGGCCTATGCACTATCACTGAGTTTTTTTGCTCAAGGGTCTAGCACTCTACCACTTTGAGCCACAGCTCAACTTCCAGTATTTGAGTGGTTAATTGGAAATAAAGAGTCTCACAGGGACTTTTCTGCCCAGGTTGGCTTTAACTGTAGTCCTCAGATCTCAGCCACCTCAGTAGGTAGGGTAATAGGTATGAGCCACCAGTGCCTGGCTCTTGTTTTATTTTAATTTTTTCTTGTGCGTTTGCCTTACCCAATAACACACAATATAAGGCATTTTAGTTATTTCATTTACATGCTTTATGTATCTTACTTGAAAAAGTATCTGTTTTCATGCCTTTCTGTTTAGAGACAGCACAAAAATTTAACATTTCATAGTTGCTTGCTCCTCTTTCCAGCTGTTACTTTTCTGAGATTTACAGTTCATCTTTCCTCCGAAGATTTTTTTTTTGGTCTCTTGTGCACATTGTGCTATATACAAATGTAAGATAATTTTCTTTCAGAATTACTGACTGGCAACTGAGTTGTCTAATTTTACATTATTACTTTCAAACTGTTGCTTGGACTGTTTTGCTACAAACAAACCAAATATTTTACCTGATCATTCTTTGGTCTTTATAAAATGTAAGAAGTAATATTATTTTTGACATCCTAAACATAATATCATTAGTGTAATGGTAAAGAATGGTAAGTGTGATGATTACTTCCAAAACACAACTTACCCTTTTACTTCATGCTTGCATCCTCATTTGAATACCTGTTCTCCATTGGAGCACTAATTTGTTCATAAATATTTCAATATCTCATCCTGCTAACTTGATGAAAAAATTTCATGCTTTTTCTATCCATCCTGCAATATTTATATTGGACCTGTATCTCCATCTCCATTTGATTTCAAATCTTTTGCACCTTGATGATTTCTAGATCAAGTTGGGAAAATGATGGATCTATCTGTGCAAGGTCCATCTCTTGATTATCCCTTGCTGTCCTTGGCCATTGCTGCTGCTTATCTTGCATGTTCATAATCCACATTCTTTCTTCTCTGTTACTTTTATTTTTCTGATGATACCTGAGTTTGAACTTAGGGCCAAGTGCTCTATCACTTTCTTTTCTATGTTAAAAATGACACTGTTCATCGAAGCTATAATCAGCCTTCTGATTCTCTGAGAGAAATGCAAATGGTCATTACCAATGTCCCTCAAATACTAGAAGTCCCCAAATATTTTGAATTCTCTCTTATTTTTCTCATTAGGATGCAGCGTAAATGCCAAGCAAGTTGAGGAGCAGTCTGCAGCTGCAAATGAAGAAGCACTTTTTCCTTTCTGTAGGGAACCAAGTTACTTTGAAATCCCTACAAAAGAATTCCAGCAGCCATCACAAATTACAGAGAGCACTATTCATGAGATCCCAACAAAAGACACACCAAGTTCCCATACAACAGGTGCAGGGCATGCTTCATTTACCATTGAATTTGATGACAGTACCCCAGGAAAGGTAACTATTAGAGACCATGTGACAAAATTTACTTCTGATCAGCGCCACAAGTCGAAGAAGTCTTCTCCTGGGACTCAAGACTTGCCGGGAATTCAAACTGGAATGATGGCACCAGAAAACAAAGTAGCTGACTGGCTAGCACAAAACAACCCTCCTCAAATGGTATGGGAAAGAACAGAAGAGGATTCTAAAAGTATTAAAAGTGATGTTCCAGTATACTTGAAAAGGTTGAAAGGTAAAGTGAATTGATCATTTCAGAACTTCGTATTGTCTAATAAAAAAACCCAAAAACTTTGACCTTCATAATTATCAAGCCATTAGATATTTGAATCATAGAGTTGCTTTTTCAAAGTTTACATTTAATTTTAAAGCTCAGAAGCAAGCTGTGTTGCCCATATCCAACTTATTCACTCAAAAATAGTATTTCTTCATTTTCTTGCCAAAACCAAATTGGTTTTGTGAATTTTGATTTGTCATTAAATTATATTTCCTATGGAAATATAAAACTTAGCTCACCAGTGGAATTCCCTAGAAGATAATTACCATCATTTTCTTGTTTTAAGGAAAAGATACATACAATTCTATTCTCTATGTACTGCTTCTAGGAAAATATTAATATCTAGATTTTAAAAAAAAATTTAAGCTGTTGTTTATGACCCAAAAGTTCCACTTTTATAATATAGTTGCACCATTGATTATGTCAAACTATTTATTTCTCTATAGTTACTCATAAAACATAACTTTTTATTGAGAAATATGGGGTATATCAATCTAAATTTTTCTTCATATTAAGACTGAGAATCACAGATTAATGTTCATTTGTGAAATTATTATATTCCTTAATAGTATAATGCTTGGCCAAAATACTTTAAAAAGTCTTTGCCAGATGCTGGTGGCTCATGTCTGTAATCCTCACTATTCAGTAGGCTGAGATCTGAGGATCACCGTTCAAAGGCAGCCTGAGCAGGAAAGTTCATGAAACTCTCATCTCCAATTAACTACCAAAAATCTGGAAGTAGAGCTGTAGTAGCTGTAGAGTGGTAGGATGTTAGCCTTGAGCAAAACAAGCTGAGAAACAATGCATAGTACTGAGCTCAAGGCCAAGGATGAGCACAGAACTTTGTACTGTGATGGTATCAAATGATACATTTTTCCCATTAGTTTTGTTAGTTGAATTTTTTATAGAATTATTAAACACAGATATATGTTACTGTATATTTAATAAGCTACTCATAAATGATTTTGGACAAATTGTGACTGTATGTTAATCTGGTTATTCTATGCCTTCATTAAATGTTAATGAGTTTTTTTAAATATATTCTTTTAAGTTAAGAACCATACTTTATAACTTAACACGTTATCTGGGACTTGAGCATGTGATAGGTACTGAGCAATTTGAACAAACAATGAATGACTTCACTGTTAATGAGAGGATTTACACTGACAACACATTCCTTATATCCTAGGATTTTGTTCAAGTAATGAAGAAATGAAAACCTTATATTTATTTCTGATTTGTTCCTAAGACATTTTAGGATAGTAAGATGATATAATTTGCTAATTCTTTATTGGCACCTATTAGAATATTTCCTTTTTTTATTGTGAAAAAGCTGTACAGAGGGGTTACAATTACATGGGCAAGATAATCAGTACATTTCTTATCAAGCATTGTAGCCTCCTCCTTTGTTTCCCCTTCCCATCCCTTCCCATTCTCCCCCTCTCCCCCTAGAATATTTCCTTATAGTCATCAACAATTAAGTGGTATGTGTACTTTTCACACTTGATTATGATTTTTTGTTTTACTTTTAGACTAGATAATATAGATATATAGTTGCAAACAATTAAAGCTGACAACTAAAAGCTATACATATCATAATGTGCTGATGGTAAATGGTAGTATGAAGGGAAAATTTAGAAAATCTTTTTTAAAACCACACTTAACTACATAAGAAATTATCTATTATTATTATTATTATTTCTAGCTGTGTGCCAGTGGCTCACAACCATAATCCTAGCTACTCAAGAGGCTGTGTTCTGAGGATCATGGTTCGAAGCCAGCCCAGGCAGAAAAGTCTGTGAGACTCTTATTTCCAGTAAACTACTTAGAAAAAGTCCAAAGTGGAGCTGTGGCTCAAGTGATAGAGTGCTAGCCTTAGAGTACTAGCCTTGAGCACAAAGAGGCTCAGGAACAGCGCCTAGGCCCTGAGTTCAAGCACCAGGACTGCAAAAATAAAAAAGAGCATACCATTTTCTAAAAAACTACTTAAATCCTTTTTAGTCATTATAATAGTTTTCTGTATTTGCTGCTGTTTTTAAGCTATCATTCTCTGCTCTTGAAAAAGAGCCCATTTGTGACAAATACACATTGATGTCCACATGCACACTGTATCACTACATTAACCGTAGTTATTTACTTACCAAGTTATAAAACAATCTTTTCTTAATGGTTAGCATGTCAAAAGATATAACTCAGAGTCCAAATAAATACAATTAGCAAGTAATAACCATTTTACCAAGATTAGACTTCACCTGTTTACTTAAACAATTAAAGTAAGCAAAACAAAACAAAAATACCTTGCTCCTACAAGAGTAAAGTGCACGCGCTTTGGGACAGTGAGGAAAATAATGTTCACAAAGCCCATACACTTTCACCCTTTAGGAGAGTTGCAGCTTCTTTTAGCTACAGCTACTAAGTACATCTAAGCCAATCTAACTGAAAAGAACTTCTGTGTGTCTAGACATGGCTAATGATAGCAGGAGCTGGGAAAGCTTGGTAAAGAATTCCTAAGTGATCTTTATATTCAAATACAGAAGGTTGTAGCTCTATTTAGTTATCTCCCTGATACAGAAAGAAAAATAATGGTCCAAATAGAAAATGGCTTATCTCTATAAAATGTTTTAAACTATAATTTACATGAAAGATATCCAAAAGGGCCAGAATTTGTATGTAAATTCTATAGCAATCATATTTTTTATTAAAACATTTAAGTGGAAGTTTCTTATGGGTTATGTTGGTCTTATTATATAGGAGATAATTGGAATTTTGTTATTTCTGGCTATTTCAAATTGGATTCCTTTTCATTATATCCAATGTAAAGTAAGATAAGTGGTAAACGTGATGTTCTCAATGAATTTTGTATTTGAATTAGGGCTATATTTCAGTTTTGTTTTCCTCCGCTCTATATGATTTCTAGATTATCTGAGGCAGGGATTTCATTAAACACATTTTTTCTTTATATATTGTAATTTGAATAATGATTCACAGAGTTTTAATTTTGTTGTATTTTGATTTGGGGGGGGAGGTCTGGTCATGGGGCCCGAACTCTGGGCCTGGGCGCTGTCAGCTCTTCAGCTCAAGGCTAGTACTCTACCACTTGAGCCACATCGCCACTTCCAGCTTTTTTTCTTTTTGCTTATGTGGTGCTGAAGAATCGAACCCAGGGCCTCATGCATGCAAGGCAAGCACTCCACCAATGAGCCACCTTCCCAGCCCGAGTATTTTGATTTTGTATGATACTAATCACTATCACTTAGGTAGGCATTCTCCCAAAGTCCCTTAGCTTTGATCTTTATTTTTCTTACATTTCTAAAACATCATCGTTTTCTGCTACTTGGTGAGTCTTCTCATTCCTTACATGTAGCACATTTTTACAAGTAATTTACTTATGTTTTGTTACTGCTACTTATTAGCTTCTAAATTGGTTAAGAACAAACCCAAGAGCATTGAAACTCAACTTTTTCCCTAGGCAGGGCTTGATGTCCTCCATCTCCCTCAGCCTTTCACTTTTGCTCATTATTTTGTCAGGTATAATATTATTGAGCAGGCATTCATTTGCATTAAAGTTTGTAACCCAGAAATATTTAAAAATCATCTTTAGTTCTGGAAGCATTGTAATGTGCTTCCAATGTACATTCTGATGTACCAGATTCTTTGTAGCTTTCAATGAAATCATTTATTTAAACACTGATTTGTGATTATCTTTTTTTTTCGGGGTGGGGTGTATATTTGTGTGCCTGTGCTAGGGCTTGAACTCAGGGCCTGGGCACTGTCCCTGAGTTTTTGTGCTCAAGGCTTAGCACTCTACCATTTGAACCAAAGCTCTACTTTTAGCTTTTTGGTTATTGGAGATAAGAGTCTCACAGACTTTCCTGCCCAGGCTGGCTTCAAACCATGATTCTTGCCTCTCAGACTCCTGGGTAACTAGGATTACAGAAGTGAGCCACCAACACCCAGCTGGCTATTCTAATGTAATTATTATTTAGGTAGGAAAAAATTTCAAATTGAAGTTAAATCAGTAAAAGGTCAAATGATTCTAATAGTGTCACATCTAGTCTCTAAAGAACTCTGAGTTAATTAACTACTTAATGGTTTTTACTTGCTCTAATACAGGAAAAACTGAAGAAAATGTTTCTAAATTCAAATATTGTAATTTGACTGTAGATGCTTTACGTTGAGGAAATCTGTTTATATTTAGCCCTATGTTATTTGCCTAGAGGTGCAAAGATTAAAGATCCCATAGCTGGACTGGGAATGTGGCTTAGTGGTAGAGTGCTTGCCTAATATGCATGAAGCCCAGGGTTTGATTCCTCAGTACCACATGAACAGAAAAAGCCAGAAATGGTGCTGTGGCTCAAGTGGTAGAGTGCTATCCTTGAGCAGAAAGAAGCTCAGAGACAGTGTCCACGCCCTGAGTTCAAACCCCAGGATTGGCAAAAAAAAAAGTTGTAATTATTATTTTCCGTGATAGACCTATTAGCATTCTTTAAGCCATCTTTAAAGCCATTAGAAATTATCATACTAAGAAAAAATGGAAGCATTGTGCTATTGCTAGTAAGAATCTTTTTATTAAAGCAAGGGGATGCTGGACTTTTCATAGTATTCAGTATTACCACACATGAAGACTTAACACATTTTATAGTATTTGTGTTCTCTTTTCATAATAAGCATTTTAATAGTATCACCCTCTTTCTTGTCTTTCTTGCATTCTAATGTTAGACTAATTTTTATTAAATATTTTTAAGATTTGGAGACAGAAGCAATGTGTATTGAGTTATGAATACAAACTATAACAGATGATAGAACATGGCTTATCTGTTAAGACACTGATGGATCTATAAAGTGAAGATTTGGAGAAAGAAAAGTAATCTGATTCAGTTGTTTATAATGGACCTCATTGTTGGTTGATAAAATTTGAATGTAGCCATTGCAGTTGAGGGAAGTTTGCAGAGCCTGTTACTGAAAAGAACATATGACTTTGGATAGAAAAGGGGGAGGGAGCCAAAACAAACAGCACTTTTGTATATGCCTCTAATTTTCTACATGGGACTCTTTTCTTCTCTATTATGTGGTTTCTCTCTTGTGTCCAGGAAATAAACATGATGATGGTACACAGAGTGATTCAGAGAACGCTGGGGCACACAGGCGTGGTGGCAAGCGTGCTGCTCTCGAGGAACACTTAAGACGCCACCACTCTGAGCAGAAGAAGCTGCAGAAGGTCCAGGCTGCTGAAAGACATCAAGATCAACCTGCTGTAAGTTAATCTGCTTTTATTGTTGCTTTTTTTTTCTTTTTTTTCTCTTTTTTGTACCAGTCTTGGGGCTTGAACTCAGGGCCTAGGCGCTGTCCCTGAGCTTTTCAGCTCAAGGCCAGTGTTCTATCATTGAGCCACAGCTCTACTTCCAGCTTTTGTTGTTGTTGTTGTTAATTTTTGGTCCTTAATTGGAGATAAGAGTTTCACAGACTTTCTTGCCCAGGCTGGCTTTGAACCACAATCCTCAGATCTCAGCTTCCTGAGTAGCTAGGATTCCAGGTGTGAGCCACTGGAGCCAGGCATGATTGCATTTATTGATGAAGAAAGTTTCAGAAAAAGGTCACATTTGTTACTCAAAATACAGGAATCCTTCATCAGGAAACTACGTATTCAGCACCACATACAAAACTTGAAAAAACAAAATCAACAACAGCAGATGCCAAAGTGGTTTCTTTGTCTTTACAGACTAGCTCTGCGCATCACAGAGGGGGGCATGGTGTTCCACATGGGAAATTGTTAAAACAGAAATCAGAGGAGCCGTCGGTGTCAATACCCTTCCTACAAACTGCATTATTAAGAAGTTCAGGGAGTCTTGGGCACAGACCAAGCCAGGAGATGGATAAAATGTTAAAAAATCAAGCTACTTCTGCCACTTCAGAAAAGGATAATGATGATGACCAAAGTGACAAGGGTACTTATACCATTGAGTTAGAGAATCCCAACAGTGAGGAAGTGGAAGCAAGAAAAATGATTGACAAGGTAAATAATTGAATGCAAGCATGATATTAGTTGTTGTGTGGTGTATTTGACTGTTAGAAATCAATGGAGAATCAAGATGAAATGGTCTTACACAGTCAGTGGTCTGAGAACCTTAGAGTTTTGTTAGGGATCTAGAAGACTGATAATAAGACAGAAATGCTTTCTGCTTTCCTTCGATTATATTCTGCATTTGTCTAAGTTTCATATAGGTCTTATTCTACATTTAAACTGACCTTTTAAACTTGTGTAAATCTCAGCTAGGTTTTAAAAATAGCATATTTTGGAATTTTTATGTTGCCATCATTTGTATCCAAATTAAACAATGAAACAAGCTGCTGTAATTCTGTTGTTATAAACCTAAAATATTAACTACAGACTTATTGCATACTGATTTTATGATGTTGGAAGCAGATGATATTACATATGTTTTAACGAACTTTTTCCTAATTTTTATTTTTTATTCCTATTTATTTTGTCTTTGGTGATAGAAAAGAACTGTATGAGAACAAAGTCATTTTTTATATTGTACTCATTTTAGCCAAATTTACACTGAGTGATCATCATAATCTACATTTCCAATATTTCTTTAACTTCATTAATGTTTATAATGATTGTTGTATGTTTTTAAGTAGTTCGGTTTTTTTCAATTTTGACTTCAGTTCAAAGTTGACTTTAGAACCAGCTATTTATTTTACCTCCTGGCTAAAAATCTCTTATTTAAATTCTGGTTACTTAAAGTGTGTCCCAGTATTGAGCAATATTAACATAACTAAGAAGGACCACTCCAAACATACTGAATCAGAATCAGAATTAAAAACAAGATAGCTAGGTAATTCATATGCACATTAATATTTGAGATGCTCTAATTTAGCTGATTAGTTTTCAGAATGATCCTGCCTAGGAAATGGACAAGATGTCTAACATTTAGGGATGCAGAAAAAAAGTTAGGATTTATGTTTACTTTATCTCCTCTTTCTTGGCTTATTTCTTTCTTTGCTATCCTGGTGTCTGAACTTCAGGCTTGGTGGTTGTTAAGCAGTCACTTTACCACTTAAACTATACCATTTTAGAGTTTATCCTATACTATATTTAATGTATTACTGTAGCGTACATATTCACAATTCCTAAACATACATTTATTGAAGGGTACATAAAAAGAAACAGATTTTCATTCATAATGATTGATTTTTTTCCCATAAAGGATTATTTTAGCTGGACACCCATGGCTTATACCTGTAATTGAACCTGCTCTGGCCAAAAAGTTTTAAGACTCCATCTCCAATTAGCCAGCAAAAATTTCAAGTGGTAGAGCACCAACCATGAGCAAGAAAGCCAAGAGAAAACTTGAAGCCCTAGAATCAAGCCCCAGTACCGGCACAAAAAGATTATTATACTATTATAGTTAGCAGTTTATTATTTTTTCAGCATTTAAGAATGCAGACATGTCTGCATTAAATGTGAACTAGTGAGATGCTAATGTGTGCTCTTGGGTAAACTAACTTCTTTAAACCTGGGTTTCATTTGTAAAACGGAAGACATTTCATTAGCTTTCTAAAAAGAATTTTTAAAATACCTACCAGTCTTATCATAATGTTTTATGAGAGCCTGTAAAGATTAGCTGTGTTTATTTGCTGGTTTTGACCAGCAGATTCCAAGGTGACAGATGAAGAATATGCCTATGCAGTATTACCTAATAATCTTCTAATAATGCGATAACTGACAGACATGATAAACTGAGGATGTCTTCCCCAGCCTCCACTTCTATAGGTTTAGTTTGCCCCAGGCTTTAAGAGAGTTATGGGGAAAATAAAAGAGCACATTCCAAGAGGTAGATAACAGGAAGCCAGGAAGCAGTGGTATAAGTCCATGCAGAGACTCTTCCTGTCTTTTGACAGGATTACAGCATGAGGTCACAAACTCATAATCCCATACTTAGCTATAAATATAAACAACCACCCAACCAGGGTTTTCCACTGGTATCACCCAAGCACACTAGTCACATCTTCTGTAGCCAGTTACATCCTCACAGGGCTCTAGGACTCCCATATTTATTATTACTCATATTAATAATTTCCACATGTGAACCTCAACACAAAGTAGTGACAAACCCTTGGAACAGTTTTCAGCACTGAAAGAGTCAAATGTGCAGCTGAAGTGGAAGTTACCATGCAAAGTCCTGTAGCCAGGACAGAAGATAGCCAAGAAAGTCATCGTTGCAGATGAGGCCCTTTAGGAAACTGTTGGAGCAAAGGGGGGTTACAGAATCTAGTTTTATACCTAGTGTCGGTGTCACAAGCATCTTTTGTCTTCAAGGAGTCTCTTCCCCCCCCCCACTCCGTTTGACATCAAATTGCTAGTCACACTAGGAATAGAAAAACCCAAGATTTAAGAACAGGATTCATTTAAAGGAGTAATGGCAGTATGAAACTAGATACTTAATTCAGGCTTTCTTAATATATATAAATCAGAAAACCAAACTGAGACCCAATCTCAGAGAAAACAAGGATCACTGCATTCTATCTTGTGACTGCCAAAGTAAAAGCCCTGAGATTCCATTATCTGTGGTTTATACTGATGCTAGATTGAGGCTAATTCAGGTCTGGCTTTGGGGAGACAAAAGAAGTGAACCCAGAGCCAAATGTCTGAAGAACATGAAGTAATCTGTGGGTGTGGGAAAACAGAGGCAGAGAACAGCCATCCTGAGGGAATGAGCCGCACTGCAGTGGTTAAGAGTAGATCCTGGCATTATATCAAATTTCTTGGTGAGCTCTGTCACCTCTTCTTGTAAAGTTTGAGTGTGTGAGGTAGAAGTTGGGGCAGCTGTTAACCATCTGAACCTAAATGGTTTTAGGTCTTGAAAATTTCACAAGGTGTCTGCTTTCTCACTCCATAACTGGCTTGTCATTGGTACTGGGCCAGGTTTTGTGTGTGAGGAATGAGTACACAGTGGGATAGCAATATAAATAAAGTAATATGCTAAATGCTTTTGATAGGTATAAGGTGTTGAAGGAAAGGTCCTACTAGCTTCCAAGAAGAAATACTTGTTGGAAACTTCTTTAGGCATCCACACTAAAGAAACTCCAGGGAATTGCCTTTGGCCTGTTCCACTGTGATCATGAGCCTTATCACTCCTTCTGTTTTTCTGTTCTTTTCTCCTCACTTCTCCTGGGGTAGGAGGAGATAAGGAAATGTCAAATCCATGACCACAAGAAACTTAGTGTCACCATGTAAAAGCTCCTCAATAAGAACTGTATTTAATGGCCAGTGAGCCCGTTTTCAGCAGATGGCACATAGGATTTTCGAAAACTATGGACTAGTCGAACAGTGACTTAAGCCTATAATCCTAGCACTTAACAAAATCATACTTTCATGATCTTAAAAAAATGACAAAACTAGGGCTGGGAAGGTGGCTCAGTGGTAGAGTGCTTGCTTTGTATGCATGAGGCCCTGGGTTCGGTTCCTTAGCACCACATAAGCAGGGGCAAAAAAGCCGGAAGTGGCACTGTGACTCAAGTGGTAGAGTGCTAGCCTTGAGCTGAAGAGCTGAGGGACAGCACCCAGGCCCAGAGTTCAGGCCCCATGACCAGACCAAAAAATAAATAAATAACAAAACTAATCACTTGGAGTCTTCACCTGCCATTTCCTCTGTGGAACAGGAAATGTTTCACTATTTAACCTCTCTCTACTTTATCCTGTGTAAATACTTACTAACCTTCTACCTCTTATTAAAGAAATAAAACTCCAGCCGGGAGCCAATGGCTCACACCTGTAATACTAGCTACTCGGCTGAGATCTGAGGATCACGGTTCAATGCCAGCCTGGGCAGGAAAGTCCATAAGACTCTTATCTCCAATAAACCACTAGAAAACTGGAAGCGGCGCTGTGGCTCAAGTGGTAGAGCACTTGCCTTGAGCTGAAGAGCGCAGGGACAATGCCCAGGCCCAGAGTTCAAGCCTCACAACTGACAAAAAAGAAACTACAGACAGGAAGTGGTGCTGTGGCTCAAGCAGTAGAGTGCTCGCCTTGAGCTGAAGAGCACAGGGACAGCACCCAAGCCCAGAGTTCAAGCCCCACAACCGACCAAAAAAAAAAAAGAAACTACAGACAAGTTAGATGTAAAAGAAATACGCATTAACATAATAAACTCCATTTATAACTATCAGCAGTGAAAGCCAAAGACTGTTCCTCTAAAATCCAGAACACTACATGATTCTTTCTGAGAATGATTCATATGTAAAGAAATCCAATTTGAGCCTGGCACAATGATTCACACCTGTAATCCAAGCTCCTGAGGTTACAATTAGCAACATCCCAGTTTCAGTCCATTTGGGTAAAATGTATTGGGGCCCCATTTTAGCCAATAAAAGGATGGATGTAGTGATGAATGCCTGTCATTATATAGCTGTGCAAGAATTATAATTATAAATAAATATTCTCATTACCTGACTTACCTAACCGTAACCCCTCTATGCATCACCTTTATAATAACAGTAAAGAAATAAATGAAGTATAATTAGGAGAATTGAGGTTCATGCTCACCTAAGCATAAATGTGAGACCCTGTTTGAAAAATAAGGAAAGGGCTGGGAGCCTGGCTTAAGTAATAGAGAACCTTCTGTCAAACAAGTCCTGAGTTCAAACCACTATTCCACCAAAAAATAAAAATAAAGTACCATGGACTTTGTGTTGGTGATGGTGTGGTTGGTGTGGTGGTGTAAGGGCTTGAACTCATGGACTCATACCCTTACTGAACTTTTTCATTGATGGCTAGCACTGTATCACTTGAGTCATGTATCCAGTCCATCCAACCTTTTCTAGGGAGGTGACTGTTTATTTAGAGATACAGCTCCTGGGACTTGACAGCCCAGCTGTTTTCAAACTGTGATCCTCAGCTCTCAACCTCATGAGTAGCTTGGATTATAGTTGTAAGCTGCTGGTGCCTGGCTGTCTTTTTGTTCTTTCTTTTTCTTTCTTTCTTTCTTTCTTTCTTTCTTTCTTTCTTTCTTTCTTTCTTTCTTTCTTTCTTTCTTTCTTTCTTTCTTTCTTCTTTTCTCTTCTTTTCTTTTCTTTTTTTCTTCTCTCTTTTTTTCCCTTTAATGCTGAAGACAATGGATAATCATGGAAAACAAATTTTATATAGGACAGTGACATTCAAACTACTGTCAGAAGTATGTACTATGGATTAGAAGTTGGAAAGATCAAAAATAGAAAAGGCAATTTAAAATTACAAATGTCTGGATCTCAGTAAAGGATCCAGATTGAAAATATAATAGATTTACTATTAGCACCAGTGCCTCATGCCTGTAATCCTAGGTACTTAGGAGGCTGAGATCTGAGAATTGAGGTTCACAGCCAACCCAGGCAGAAAAGTCTGTGTGACTCTTAGCTCTAATTACCAAAAAGCCAGAAGTGGAGTTTTGGCTCCGTGGTAGAGTGCTAGCCTTGAGCAAAAAAAGCTCAGAGACAGCACTGAGTTCAAGCCCTACGAACAGCAGACATACACACAATACAGATTTACAAATTACTAGAATATAAGTGGGATGTTGGGAGTGTTCAAGTGGTAAAGTACCTGCCTAGTAAGGATGAGGTCCCAAGTTTAAACCTCATTATCACTAGAAAAAGAAAATAAAGGGAAGTTGAATATAGAATAAGAGATGAAATCAACTAGACAGATGAGAGAAAATAAAGTTCTTAGCCATAGTAACATTGGTGTGGAAAGAACTAATAGACAAAGGAAACTGATAAGTTTGATTGCATAAGTAAACTATGAAAAAGTACCATTTTGGCATCAAAATCAAAAAGAAATGAGTAGACAACAATATCACATGATACACTGATGTTAAATATAATAAGCACTGGCTTTTTAGTTTTCCCCACAAAACATTGTAATCCCAGATCTAAGGATGATTGCAACGTGTTTGATCTCTGCCCAAGAGAAGTTGTGCACAATTAAAATAGGATCTTTTTAAAGATCCATGTTGAAATACTATATCCTTTCTTTTCTGTTACCAGTAGTTAAAATGTTAAGAGATCTAATTTCCTACCCTCAAATTGTGAGATTCCTGCATTCTAGTTCTTATTTTTGTTCTCTCTCTGTATGTAACCCTATTTTATACATGACCCCAAATTTACCTTTTGTATTCTTTTTTTTTTTTTTTTTGGTCCGGTTGTGGGGCCTGAACTCTGGGCCTGGGCACTGTCCCTCAGCTCTTCAGCTCAAAGCTAGCGCTCTACCACTTGAGCCACAGTGCCACTTCCGGCTTTTTGCTTTTCGCTTATGTGGTGCTGAGGAATCGAACCCAGGGCCTCAGGCATGCAAGGCAAGCACTCTACCACTGAGCCTTCCCAGCCCCCTTTTGTATTCTTTTTAAAAAATTTACTTCCTTGTTGTTTCAGAGTCATATACAGTGGGGTTACCTTTACATACATTGGGTATTAAGTACATTTCCTTTCACACAGTGTCGTCTGTGTCATTTGTTTCTCATTCCCTCCCTCCCCTCTCCACCCACGAGCTGCATAGTTCACTTTCCTCAATGACCAGTGCAGCCAGTGTGCTCCACTGCTGCCCTTCTCGGTTTTTCCTGATTCTATGCCCTCCCCCCAGCCTCCCACAGATGTGCACGTGAATATACTGTATATCAGGTAAAGAGTACAGAGTCATCAGAAAAAGAAATAGCAAACGAAGACAAAAGTCCTTTGTTTCCATATCTTTGGAGTTCATTTCATTATGTATATTATTTTATGTAAACATGAAGAGGAACTTAGGCATTGCACCTTTGGTCTCACTGTATGTGGCTATCTAGAATTCTGTGTAATTTGTCATTTCCCAGTGTGTTTAAAGTCTAACATCCACATATCAGGGATAATATGCATCGTTTATATCTCTGATCTTGGCTTACCTCACTTAACATGATTTGTTTTCATTCCATCCATTTCCATGCAAATGACATATTTTATTCTTTCTAATGGTTATGTAAAATTCCATTGTATATAGGTACCACATTTTTTTTTTTTTTGTCGGTGGTGGGGCTTGAACTCTGGGCCTGGGCGCTGTCCTTCGGCTCTTCAGCTCAAGGCAAGCGCTCTACCACTTGAGCTACAGCGCCACTTCCAGTTTTCTGGTGGTTTATTGGAGATAGGAGTCTCACGATCTCTCCTGCCCAGGCTGGCTTTGAATCGCGATCCTCAGATCTCAGCCTCCTGAGTAGCTAGGATTAAAGGCGTGAGCCACCAGTGCCCGGCAGGTACCACATTTTTTTATCCACTCATCTAATGTGAGCATCTGGGTTGCTTCCATATCTTGGCTATTGTGCCACAGTGAACATGGATGTGCAGTTGTCCTTATCATATCCTGGCTCACCTTTTATATTCTTAACACTTGCCTGATAGACTTCTTAAGTTTTGCATCAAAACCTATATGGAAAAATTCTATTTATTATGAACAGTATGTGTTGAAAGTGTTTTTCACTGCCTCAATCGAGCAAAGTCTTCTCCCCCCATAAAAATCATTTCCTGTGCTTCTTCCTGTCTTGACCTTTCTGTGAAACCTTCCAGAGAACACATCACAGTACCAGTTTCTTCTCCCTGCTCCTCAGAACACATGCTACTGAGGGTAAGGAAAGTCTTCCCTGTCCCTCCCTCCTTGCCTCCCCCAGGCTATGTGAGAAACTGCCTTGAAATGGAAAGGGGAATATTAAATGAAGATGAGAAATGTGGATCATGGTAGAGGGCTTGCGAAGAGTATCTCTCTTCCTCTGAAATTTCCTATCAGCGAAAAACCTGTGCCAAACATTTTTTCCTTGTCCTGTGTTTTGGTTCTTTATCCACTGTTGCCAACATCCTCTTCCCTCATGGAGTATAGTTTGTGCTAGTTCTATTTCAACTTGTGGGATGGAATCCATAACCAGAAGTGTAGCTAAACGAGAAATTCAACATAGAGAACATCTATAGCTGTGAGTCATAGCCCAGCAAAGGCTTGCTGAGAATGTGTATCCTGGGTCACAGCAAAATTTTCGATTATATCTAAGTCAGAACCAAGAGAACCATGATCAGTCAGAACTAATGTGGACAGGGCCAAATTGAAGGCAAAGCAACATAAGGTGCATGTAAGAAACACAGAGTAGCAGACCAAATGAAAGCCATCAAAAGGAAAAATGGAATATTTTTACTTTATAAGGAAGATGAAATAGGAGTAATTTGAAAGTATTGAAAGAAACTTAAGAATAGGTTGAAAATATAGGCAGTAACTGAGCCACTATAGAAAGTAAAGTAATATCTTTTTTAAAAAATTGAAATAAAATTTACATAGCATAAAACTGGATACTTTGGTCATTAAAATATGCAAATAGTCCAGGCACCAGTGGTTCACGCCTGTTTTCCTAGCCACTCAGGAGCCTGAGATCTGAGAATTGCAATTGAAAGCCAGCCCAAGCACGAAAGACCATGTGACTGTTATCTCCAATTAACTACCAAAAAAGCTGAAAGTGGAGTGGTACGCAAGTGGTAGAGCACTAGCCTTGAGCTCAAAAGCTCAGGACAGTACACAGGCCCTGAGGTCAAGCCCCAGTATTGCCCCTATCCCCCAAAATAAAGCTATTTGTGCCCAATACCCACCAATCTCAGCATTCAGGAAACCAAGGCAGGATAATTGGAATTTTGGTCCAACATGGAGTATATAGTAAAATTCAGTGGCTGTTGTACAATGTTGTATAGTGATCGTGACTAAATCCAGAAATTTTTCATTATACTAAAACAAAAGTCTCATACTCATCAAGTAATCATTTCCTGTTCCTTCCTTCTTCAGACTCTTGGAAATCAGTCATCTGTTTTTTGCCTTTCTGCATTTGCTGTTTCTGGACACTTGATATAAATAGGATCATTTATGTGTACCCTTTAATGACTGGCTACTGTCACTTAAAAGTTTTCTAAGAATTATGCAGTATAATAAACATTTATTTTCATGGCCTCATAGTAATAATATTTTATCCATTCATGGACATTTGGGTTTTTTTCCAACTTTTGCTATTATGAATAATGTTGCTATGAACATGGATGTACTTGTATTTATGTGTATATTTTGGCAAATTATAAAACACTTCTCCTAGCCTCTTTCTGAGTTCTAACAATTTTGATTGAACTTTAAGTTTAAATGTTGGTTGCACATGTATTATAAAAATCACAATGTTAATTCACACTCCACTCTAAGAAATTTTTCTCTTTAAGAGAGAAATTAGTGGCCGGGTGCTGGTGGCTCATGCCTGTAATCGTAGCTACTCAGGAGGCTGAGATCTGAAGATCATAGTTTAAAGCCAACCTGGGCAAGAAAGTCCTTGAGACTCTATGTCCAATTAATAACCAGAAAACCAGAAGTGATGCTATGGCTCAAAGTGGTAGAACACTAGCCTCAAGTAGAAGATGATCAGGGACAGTGCCTAGGGCCTGAGTTCAAGCCCCACCATTGACAAAAAAATAAAAACAGAGGAGAGAGAGATAGAGAGAGAGGGTGGAGGGGAGGAGGAGAGAGAGAGAGAGAGATTAACTAGGCACAGTGATCCATGCCTCATTGGCTGGAAAACGCAGAGCCATCCACGACCAACCTGGGCAACAAGTGAATGAGTGAGACCTTGTCTCAACAACAAAAAGCTCCTGGATATGGCGTCCTGTGCCTATTGTCACAGCTCCACAGAGGCTTCACAAACACAATGGCTCTGGCTCTGGCTCAGGTGGTAGAACATCCACCTAATGACTCAGGGCCCTGATACCTCTAAAGTAAAGAGAGTTGGGAGAGGGAAAGTGAGACAGGGAAAAATATAATTTTTTAAGTCCTCTCCCCCACTTTTTTTGGTACATCCTCCCACACTATAGACTTCCAGCCTGAAGTACCTGGCTGGATGAAAGACCTACATCTGTGCTGGTAGTTTGGGATTTCAGTTGAGACCTGGTCAGGGTGAGAAGGGGAAGAGAATAACGGCCCTAGCACTAACTGTATCTGAAATATCTTGTGCCATCTAGGAAGAGAAAAACCAGGTAGGCAAGCTGTTGATAAGAGAAGTGAATGAAGACTTTCATGTGGATGAAGTCTCCAGGGACAGAATCTAGAATGGAAGATTTTAAAAAAATTGGTATCTTGATCTTGGTTTTGACAAGTGCTCAAGATATTATCTAAGGTTGCAGGTACTCTCTTAAACATAAAGAACATGTTAGCCTTAAGGTATATATCAGTATAAAATGTATGTATGCTTTGTTTTCAAAATAAAAATGTCACAAGTGAGTATTTTTGTATGGCTACATACAAGAATGAATAGATAGGATTTTAGGCTAGTCATTGCTATAAGAGAGTTTTCCAAGATGCTACCAAAAATATATGAGATTTGAAATCTTCTTCCCCTGTATTTTAGTATTCCTGTCCTGCTACCTATGTGGGAAAGAAATAATTACTGCATCTCTAGCAAATATGTGTAGGTCTCGACACCTTAAAAGGAATTTTTAGGGCCTTTTTTGTGCCAGGAAATGAGTAAAACTCAGATTCTGTTCATTTAAAAATAAAAGAATAGCTGGGTGCTGGTGGCTCACACCTGTAATCTCAGAAGGCTGAGATCTGAGGATCACGGTTCAAAGCCAGCCCAGGCAGGAAAGCCCAAAAGACTTATCTCCAATTAACGACCAGAAAACCAGAAGGGGTGCTGTGGCTTAAGAGGTAGAACACTCGCTTTGAGCTGAAGAGCTGAGGGACAGCGCCCAGGCCCAGAGTTCAAGACCCACGACTGACAAAAATAAATAAGTAAATAAATAAAATAAAAATAAAAGAATGTCTGTGCTTTTATTTAGAACTTCTCAAAGTGACCACCTTAATTCTCAAACTTTATTTTCTTAACATTTAACTTAAAAATATGTAAGTAAATGTTTAAGTCAGAAATGGAGCTTTGGCTCAGGTGGCAGAGTGCTAGCCTTGAGCAAAAAATCTCAGGGACATTGCCCAGGCCCTGAGTTCAAGGCCCAGGACCAGCACAAAAAAACTATAAGTATAAATTTAGCTAGGTGTCACTGGTTCACACCTGGAGCCCTTTATACTTGGGAAGCTGAAATGGTTGTGATAGCCGTTCAAAGCCAACCACAGCAAAAAGATGTTCCAAGAGACCCCTTCTCTCTGGAGAGCTGGATTCAGTGGCTATGTACCTGTTTTCCTAGCTTCCAGAAAACTTAATATAGGAGGATCAGGCTGAAGCTTGTTTCTGGACAGGATGCAAAACCCTGTCTCAAAAATAATAAGCAAAAATTAGCACTGGAGGTATGGCTCAGCAGTTAAGAGTGCTTCCTTAGCAAGCAACTGGCCTTCAGTTTTGACTCCCCAAACTGAAAGTTATGCATATTAATTTAACTCTCATTTAAATGTTAAACACTTGATATGGAAAGAATAGATAAAAAGTTACATGTGTGTTGTTTTTCAACATTCAAAAATGATAGTGCAGAACCAGGCACAATGGCTTACACTTGTAACTTCAGCTTCTTAGGAGACTGAGATCAGGAAGATCCTAGTTTAAGCCCCATTGGAGCAAAAAGTTACCCATGTCAACCAATATACCAGCTATAATAGTTCATGCCTATGATTCCTGATAATGTGGGAGTCCTAATTAGGAGGATCTCAGGCCAGTCTAGGCAGAAACTCAAAACCTATCCCAAAAGTAACTAAAAACAGAAAGGGCTTGGAATGTGGCTCAAGTGGTAGGTAGAGCACCTGCCTCACAAGTTTGAGGCCTTTAGTTCAAACCCCAGTACTATCAGAAAGAATGGAGCTGAGAATCAAGCTGAAGACATGCTAAAGAGGTTCTCTTTCCTAACTCTGAATTATTGTCATATTTAGCAAGACTATTAAGTCTTAACAAATCAAGTGGATTTCTTATTTTTTATTGACCAGGACATTTACTAAATATTTTTTAAAAAGTAATTACGTGGGCATAAATTATAACTGCCTGCTTTCTTCTCCAGCTACTACTACAGTTGGATGTTACCCTTCCATTAAACAACTTTTTCTTGTTATTGAGATTCTTGTTGCAGTTAAGAGTATTTTTATTTGCCTCTGAAGTTATTGATAACACCCACATAGTAATCTGATGTTCAGACTTACATTTTCATTTATAAAATAATTTTTCCTCATAGGTATTTGGAGTAGATGACAATCAGGATTATAATAGGCCCATTATCAATGAAAAACATAAAGATCTGATAAAAGATTGGGCTCTCAGCTCTGCTTCAGTAGTAATGGAAGAAAGAAAGCCACTTAGCACATCTGGATTTCACAGCTCTGAGGTATTCATCTCTTCTGTATACTTAACATTTTAGATGCAACATATTATATACACAAAGTATAAATGTTTATCACTTGAACTTATATTAAATGATATATCTCCCCCCCCCCTTTTTTTTTGTCAGTTGTGGGGCTTGAACTCTGGGCTTGGGCGCTGTCCTTGCGCTCTTCAGCTCAAGGCGAGCACTGTACCACTTGAGCCACAACGCCACTTCTGGTTTTCTAGTGGTTTATTGGAGATAAGAGTCTCACAGACTTTCTTGCCTGTGCTGGCTTTGAACCTCAATCCTCAGATCTCAGCCTCCTGAGTAGCTAGGATTACAGGTGTGAGCCACCGGTGCCCACCTCCCCTTTTAAAACAGTTGTAAAATCTAAGTCTTCATTAAATGGAAGTCTGAAGCAATTTTGGCATGGTTTTTAGGATTTTTATATGTGGTTGTTTTGCAGTAGGTTAGTTTGAACTCATAGCCTTGTGCTTATCACTTGAGCCACATACAAGCCCTGTTTGCTTTCATTTTTTTTCTTTTATGTTTTTCCCCAAATAGATTTTGAATGTTTTCCTTAGGCGGTCTGGAGCATGATTTGCCTATTAATGCTTCCTATGTAATTGGGATGACAAGCACTTACCACTGTTATTTGAGATGGTTCTTGTAAACTCTTGGTTCATGCTCTACTTGAACAGCAATCCTCTTGATTTCAGTCTTTTATATTAAAATGCTTTTGTCAGTGAAAAGTAAATTAATAAATTTTCATACTCATCATTCTAAATGACATTATGAGACAAAACCAGAAATATACACTGCTTCTACTTTCCAGGAAGTATATGTCTGAAATTGAAAGACCTGTTATGCCAGGAAGTGTGTGAAAGATACTTTTTGATAAATATAACTTACATACCTCAATAAGTCAATGTAAAACAGGCCAGGATGTAATTAGTAGAATAATGTAAGATTAATTAAGGATGACTTGTTTTAAGATAACTGTGGCATCAGATTTCCTATGTCAAAAAAGAATGTAAAAATATATATAGATCAGAAGGAATTACTGAATTACTTGTCTAGATAGTAGAAAGTAAAATACAGTGGATGCCTGTATTGTGATATTTACAAATAAGTAAACTGGAAGTATATAAGGACACCTTGGCCACATTGTTTGTGGGACCAGAATCTGGATCGGAAACTGATTTCTTAATTCTCTTACTCATTATGCTATACTGTCTTCAGAAAAAGTGAATTTTTGATGTATGAATGGTAAATAATACCAAATATAAAAAAGAAATCAGAGGGGGCTGGGAAGGTGGCTCAGAGGTAGAGCGCTTGCCTTGCATGCCTGAGGCCCTGAGTTCGATTCCTCAGCACCACATAAGCAAAAAGAAAAAAGCCGGAAGTGGTGCTGTGGTTCAAGTGGTAGAGCGCTAGCCTTGAGCTGAAGAGCTGAGGGACAGCACTCAGGTCCAGAGTACAGGCCTCATGACCGGACCCAAAAAAAAAAATCCTTCCAAAAAAAAGAAAGAAATCAAAGAGCCGGGTGCCGGTGGCTCATGCCTATAATCCTAGCTACTCAGGAGGCTGAGATCTTTGGATCGAGGTTCAAAGCCAGCTCGGGCAGGAAAGTCCGTGAAAAATTTATCTCCAATAAACCACCAGAAAACCGGAAGAGGCACTGTAGGCTCCAGTGGTAGAGCGCTATCCTTGAGCTGAAGAGCTGAGGGACAGCACTCAAGCCCAGAGTTCAAGCCCCACAACCGCAAAAAAAAAAAAGAAATCAAAGTATACTATTTTACTGACATGTATCTTATTTATAGTTGTATGAAATGTAAAAAAAAAAAAAAACTTTTGGATGTACTATGTTTTAAGTCAGTGACTTACATTTTTAGTAGACAGGTGTTCTACCACTTAAACCACACCCCCAACTTTTTTGCTTTCATTATTATTCTAATAGAGTATATCTCTTTGTGCAGAACAGCCTGCACTGCAGTACTCCTATTTGCACTTCCATATAGCTGGAATGATAGGTGCCCACCACCACATTCAGCTTTGTTAGTTGAGATGGGTCTTGCAGACCTTTTTCCCCAGGTTAGCTTCAAACCATTTCTCCAGATCTCTGCCACCTTAGTATAGAATTGCAAGCATGAGCTTCCATACATGGCTTCAATTTTTTCCAACTAGGGTCTCATATTATACCCAGACTAGTGTGTACTGGAATCCTAGTAATACTTTGCACATAGCTGAGAGGACAGGTTGTGCCATTGCACCGTTTTTTGTTTTTGTTTTTGTTTATTGAGATGGGAACACACAAACATTTTGCCCAAACTGCCCTTGGACTGTGGCCCTCCCGCATCTCTGTCTCCCACGTTGCTAGAAATACGAGAGCCCCACACCTGGCAGATAAGATAGTTTAGAGACCTACATATTGTTTATTGATGATAAAATGATACACCGCTATGGTTTGCCATTTCCTGGAAATTGTTAAAAGCAGAACCATTACTGCATTATAGTGTTTATTCCCCCTTGATTTGCCAGAATTCTGGCACCTGCTGAACAGTGCTTTATTTGTTTATTGAAAGGAGATGATAGTTATGACTAAATGAAATTGTTCTTCATGAGAATCAGAACTGTCCGGACTATCTTTCATGCTCTTGTTCTTCTCTTTTAGGAAGGCACATCATCTGGAAGCAAGCGCTGGGTTTCACAGTGGGCTAGTCTGGCTGCCAATCATACAAGGCATGATCAAGAAGACAGGATAACTGAATTATCTGCATCTCTTCCTTTAGAAAAGGGTAATTTCCTTTCTTTTCCTTTTTTTTATTTTTTGGTGAGTCATAAATCAATAATTTTTTTAAAAGACTAAATTGGCATAGTAAAAAACAAACTTAAGCAAACATTCATTTATGTTTTATGGGTTTTTTTCTTTGCTGGTTAATTGGAGGTAAAAGTCTCACAGGCTTTCCTTCCTGGGCTGGCTTTAAACTGAGATCCTCCGATCTCTGCCTCTTGAGTAGCTAGGAATGCAGGTGTGAACCACTGTCACCTAGCTTGCTATTGACAAGTCCTTTTTGTTGTTGTTCAAGACTGGGACTTGAACTTGATGTTTGACTCTTTTTGCTCATTGGCAGGCTCCCTACCACCTGAGCCACACCTCCAACCTCGGCAAAGAGTTTTTAACTTAAAATTTAATATAATATTATTCACCCTTTACTTTTAACTTTTTTATCACAGTGGGTTCCTTGTTTGTGGCTTTTATATTACAGAGACAGATACTGGTGAATCAGGCATGTCACTGCGAAATACTAGCTCTACAGCTTCTTTGATTAGTCAGGGAGAAAGGAGGAGACGAACTCTTCCCCAGCTTCCAAATGAAGAAAAGGCTGTTGAGAATGCCAGAACAAAGATGATGGCACAGAGGTCAGAGATAGGAGAGAAGCAAGACACAGAGCTGCAGGAGAAAGAGACGCCTACACAGATACACCGGAAAGACAAACAAGATGCTGATAGAACCCTGAACAAAATGAACCGGGCCGTCAATGGTGAAATTCTTCAAAGTGGTGGTGGAGATAATAAGACCTTGCTTCATCTAGGGAGCTCTCCCGGGAAGGAGAAGAATGAACGTGATTCAGAAGCTTCTTTGGTAAAGCAAACGTTAGCTAAAATCCAGCAACAACAGGAACAGAAGGAGCAGATCCAGTGGACACCTACTAAGCTGTCTCCAAAAAATGTTTCAGGCCCAATAGATAACTGTAGGGAGGAAACTTCTAAACAAGAGTCCCAGCCTCCAGAAAGAATTCCAGGACTTTCTACAAGCAAAGGAGAAAGGATTATACAAAATGAGAGCAAGAGAAAAAAAGCTGAGGAAATCCTGAAAAGTCAGACTTCGAAAGGAGGAGACAGGAAAGAATCTTCCAAGTCTTTAGTGCGACAAGGGAGCTTCACTATAGAAAAACCTAGCCCAAACATCCCCATAGAACTTATTCCTCATATAAACAAGCAGACGTCCACCCCGCCCTCCTTAGCATTAACATCTGCAAGCAGACTGCGAGACAGAAGCGACTCTGCGGAGACTGATTCTAGTATGGACACAACTCTTATTCTGAAAGACACAGAAGCAGTGATGGCTTTTCTAGAAGCTAAACTACGTGAAGATAATAAAACTGATGAAGGCCCAGATACTCCCAGTTACAACAGAGACAATTCCATCTCCCCAGAGTCCGATGTGGATACAGCTAGTACAATAAGTCTGGTCACTGGAGAGACGGAAAGAAAGTCCACTCAAAAGCGGAAAAGCTTTACCAGCCTATACAAAGATAGGTGTTCCACGAGTTCTCCTTCCAAAGATGTTACAAAATCTTCATCTTCAGGTGTTCGGGAGAAAATTGAAAAGAAAACAAAAAGTCGTTCCACAGATATAGGTTCCAGAGCAGATGGTCGAAAATTTGTACAATCCAGTGGGAGAATAAGGCAGCCTTCAGTAGATTTAACAGATGATGACCAGACGTCCAGTGTGCCTCACTCTGCTATCTCTGATATTATGTCATCTGACCAGGAAACATACTCTTGCAAATCTCATGGAAGGACTCCACTCACCTCCACTGAAGAGCATATGCATTCCAAACTGGATGGAAGCAAGGGCACAAAGTCTAAGACTTCTCCAGTAGCACCCAGTTCATCTGGTAAACCCACCACTCTTCCAAGGCCTAGACCTACCAGGACTTCCCTCTTGCGCAGGGCACGGCTTGGTGAGGCTTCTGACAGCGAGCTGGCTGATGCTGACAAGGCATCTGTCGCTTCTGAAGTATCCACCACCAGCTCCACATCCAAACCCCCCACGGGAAGGCGCAGCAGCTCTAGGATTGACCTGCTGGCTCAGCCCCGCAGGACAAGGCTTGGCTCGCTATCAGCCCGTAGTGACTCTGAAGCAACACTGTCCAGAAGTAGCGCCTCCTCACGCACTGCAGAAGCCATCATTAGAAGTGGAGCCAGATTAGTGCCGTCTGATAAATTTTCTCCTAGAATTAGAGCTAACAGTATCTCTCGACTATCAGACTCCAAGATCAAAAGTATGACCTCATCTCATGGCTCTTCTTCAGGTAAATTGGATTCAGATTTCTAATAGCATAAGCCTGTTCTGTTTGAATTAATTTCTTCACAGAATAGTCAAAATAAAAGTTAAAATTCAGTTACTCTTCTTCCTCTAAGAATAATGTTTAGTGGATGGAAAATTCCAAAGTAATTACACTTCCAAAAGTACTCGGGCCAAGTCATTGAACTGAGTCAGGAGTTTCACTTTTCCATTTGGTAACACAGGTGGATTTATGTGTCACAATTGGATTAGGACTTAAATAGTTTACACAATAGAAATTAATGTACTTCTAAAAGCAGGTACTTCAAAGCCCTTACAGACCTGAAGAGAAACACAGTATACTGGCTTTTAAGAGATAGATAACAATGTTTTTCTTTTATTATCTATTTATTTTGAAGTGTCTTCTATCCTTACACATTTGAAGTTTATGATTGAATAGGTGAATACTACCTCCTATTCCATTGGAAGATGGCATCATAGGTACTTGTGAACATTCTCACAAGTATCTGTTACTGTATCGTTTCATTGTAGTAATTAACTGTAATTGAGTATAATGACTACAGAAATTACTTACTGACACCCAGAATCTAACTGCTGCTGGTGTATTTGACTGTTTATATGCTTCATACTCAGTCACATTGGTGACTATCGTAGTTAGGTAGAGACTTATGTGCATCCTGTAAGCATGCTCTTATTACTTCATAAACAGCTTTGTTTATGGGTGTGGCTATAAAAGGCCAGTGGAAATCCACCTGTTATAAAACTGGGAGATTTATCATTATTTTCAGTCAGCATCCCAAGTGCAGTCTAGAATTAAGAGTAGAGGGAAAGTTGGTATATAATTTTATCTTTTATTTTTGTTTGATATACATCTACCACAACATATCATACAAGACTCAAAACTTAAGGTAATTTGGAATATTTATTTTTCTACTTTCTGTTCCTCCTCTTCTTCACTGCTGCTTTCCTCCACCTTTACTTCTCTGTTGGCTAGTAGGTTTAGTAATGGTAGCCACAGTCTGTGGTAGGAGTGGCTACAGCTGAAACTGGAGAATATATAATTGTGGACTTTTTAATTACTTTAACCCTTGTTTCTACATGTCAAGCTTTGATTGGTTTTTAAATTTTTATTGCCAAGTATTTGAAGACAGTGTTTTGGTTTGTGTTTATTTAGTACTGTTTTCTTTGTTTCTTATGGCTCTACTACCTCTTCAGTTCACATTTCCTTTGTGCTGAGTTTTATGGTGTGTACCCTGTAAATTTCTCCTGCCTCACTGTTTGGTTTATCACTCTATCTCCATTCCAGTGCATTAAAATATTCAATATTCTTCCATCCTATCATAAACTGTATCATACATTGTTTGATACCAAGTAGTGTAGAGTAGTTCTTCCTTCTATGCCGCGTGACTAGCTCTTACCACATGAGTGAACTAGTTTTATTCCTTATTGTTTAGTGTAAGACTGCTTTGGCAAGTTAGGGAACCCATAAGATACCATATTACTTAACATAGACAAATTAATTTTATATTCTACTTTGATCAGAAATTAATAAATTTTCTGTGTCAAAAAAGCAGCTTGAATTCCTTAATAAAATTCCTTAGGGAAAATAGAGATGCAATATATTTATGAAAGTATATAAATAATGTATTAGTCGTATATAAAGTAATTGCAGTCACAGAATTTAAGAAGTAGAAAGAGCATTTCCTTTAGCGACCAGGACATGAACTGTCTCTGTCCAGATGGCACGGACAAGCAGAATGAGAGTCCAGACCCTTTCGTTACCAGTCTGTTGCTTTCTACCAGGTTTACTATTAACTCAGAAGTACATTGCCAGTTTCTGGAAGACAGCATAAATCTGTTGGATTTCCAAAGTATACATAAGGTCAATGTACAATATCACAGTTTTGTATTATTCATTAAAATTTTTTGCAAGTGCTATTTTACCTAGATTGTATCCTGTATTCCACTCTGGGCCTAAAGCCACATTGTGATTGTGGAGAATAAATTCAGATTCTCTTAAGGTGTCCATTTATTGTAGTATTCTATCTGATCAAGAAAGACAGTGGCCATAATCTTTCAGTTAGTGGGGAAAATACTATAGTAGCTGTATATACGAGATAGTATAAATAAGGTAATTAGGTGTCTTTGACAGTTGGCATTTCTAATGTCCTAAGATAGTTATAATCTTTAATGGAAAAATTAAAAACCTTAGTTTTTGAAATAGGATTTAAAAGAATAGTATTTTAAATTGTATATTCTACAACGTTAACAAAAGTTTTGGTTTTGTTTTTTTTTTGGTCCAGTTGTGGGGCCTGAACTCTGGGCCTGAGCACTGTCCCTCAGTTCTTCAGCTCAAGGCTAGTGCCCTACCACTTGAGCCACAGCGCCACTTCCAGCTTTTTTCTTTTTGCTTATGTGGTACTGAGGAATCAAACCCAGGGCCTCATGCATGCAAGGCAAGTGCTCTACCACTGAGCCAACTTCCCAGCTCCCTAACAAAAGTTTTTATAGGAATATATATA
>NW_012267251.1:2996192-3011648 GCF_000151885.1 Dipodomys ordii
AGAAAAAAGCCGGAAGTGGCGCTGTGGCTCAACTGGTAGAGCGCTAGCCTTGAGCTGAAGAGCTGAGGGACAGCGCCCAGGCCCAGAGTTCAGGCTCCACGACCGGACCAAAAAAAAAAAAAAATAGAAGTGGAGCTGTGTCTCAAAGTGGTAGAGCACTAGCCTTGAGCAGAAGAGCTCAGGGTCAGTGCCCAGGCCCTGAGTTGGGGTCCCCTACGACTGACAAAAAAAATGCTTTTCTTATTTATAAGATATTAAAATAAACATACATCTAGTATTTACTGAAATGCCCTATTGCAAAGTAAAAACTTATTTACCATATTTTTAATCTCTTGCTCTGATTTACAGATTTTTTATAAAATTGTTTCAATTGTCAAAATAACTTCAATTTATGAGAGTTTTCATATGTATGGAAATGAGTAAATTTCTACCATAGTAAAGGTATTATCTATGTAATGTATCTCAAAACGTTAAAATCCAAACTTGTATTTTAGTTTGACTTAAAAAAATCTGTAATTAATTACCTAGAGTTCTTTATATGTTTGCACATATTTCCATAGAGTTTTCCATGAGTTTTTTGCATATGCTCATTATTATAAGCCATAAATCTAGACCTAGACCCCCAGAGTTACAAGGAGAATTAAGAATGAGAACAATTGGGTTGGCCCTAATTTATGGCATATTCTTGCTATTGATTTCTCTAATGTATAAGCTAATTCAGAGAGTACCAACCAAAAAAAATTTGTTGGAAGAAAAAGTCTAGTGGAAAAGGACAAGGGAATTGTGACTTGACCAATCTGCTGTGCAACTTAGATCAAGGTCCTGAATATATGGCTATAGACAGACACATGGAGAGAGAAGAAAAGTCTTCTAGTATTAGTAGCATTTGGAATTTACAGCAAAGATCCATGTTTTATCACTTAAAATACCAAAAGCATCTCAGGCTGCTTCTCACCTTGAGGAAAACAACCATGTTACATCCAGAAACTCATTACTTTAGGAATACTTAATAAGTTCTAGGCATTGTGGCTTACATTTAATTGTAACTATTCAGGAGGCTGAGATCTGAGAATTGAGAGTCAAAGCCAGCCTGGGCAGAAACGTTGGTGTGACTCATCTCCAATTAATCACCAAAAAGTCAGAAATGGAATTGTGGTTCAAGTGATAGAGCTCTAACCTTGAGCAGAAAAAGCTAAGGGACAACCTAGGTCCTAAGTTCAAGCCCCAGTACTGCCATATAGAAAGAATACTTATTAAATATTTGCTAGTCAGACACTTCACTAATGAAACTACTATATGTTAATGAATTACATGTTTCCTGCCCTTGTTTTCCATGAATTAGTCATCTCTCAGTTTTTTACCTCTACTTATGCTTCACAAATTGGCATATGTTTGGTTCTCATTTCAACAGTAGTAAAATGTCTGCATAATTGTCTTCTGATTTTTCAAATGTGTCAGCAGTACCATTTTTCAGTGTCCTAACCTAAAATAAGAAAGTGTGAACCACTTTCTTTCATGTGATTATTCACAGTGTCTCCTGTGCCCTAAGTGTCAGTGATCGTGAAAGCAGCTTGCAGTTGCACTCTATAGCTTCTTACTCCATTGTCTATTCTGACCATGTGCTTTCAGTGACCAGCAGCAGGAAGTTTTACTGAAGATGCTTTGTTGTTTTGTTGTTTTTTTTTTTACCATATAAAAAGCTTTTTTCCAACCATAGCATAACAGGATGTTGAATGACAGAGGTAATGTTTTTTTTTTTCCTGCCATAACGGCATAATTTCTACCACAGGAATTATGCACATGTATCTGTTGTGAAAAGAGAGTTTTACCATCTCCATGTTGGAAGTCCATGTGGCATGAGGAAGTCTTTTCCCCAGTTTTTATTTTTGTTAGTGTTGGTGTTGTTGCTGTCCTTTTTATAACATCCATATTTTCACTCAAATGAGAATATTTACAATTGATTAGAGCTTGCTTAGTTGTTCATCATCAGTGAACTTTTCATCTGAATGTCTGTTCACTACACTATGGAAAACAGTCTCTCAGTTGTTTTTAATCATTTGTTGTATCTTTAAGGAGTAGTGGATTTATGGTTTATGTGAGGTCTGTGTGTCAGTTACTGGCAGCTGTGCTGTGTGTGCACTCTCATTGTGGTTATGATATCATGATACTTATTTTATCTCCTTTAAATGATAATATAATAATTCTTTTTTTAATAATTAAACTAATTTAGTAAATTCAAGATGGAGGCGCTTTCCTACTGATTATGCTTCCACCTCAGAAGATGAATTTGGATCAAACCGTAATTCCCCTAAACATACTCGTCTACGTACTTCTCCAGCCCTGAAAACCACTCGCTTGCAGAGCGCTGGATCAGCAATGCCTGCTAGTTCTTCATTCAAGCACCGAATTAAAGAACAGGAAGACTACATCCGTGATTGGACTGCTCATCGAGAAGAGATAGCCAGGTTGGTTCCCATCAATACTTATTTCAACAAGATTCGCTTTTGCTTGACTTGTACTACTAATAAGCATTCTGGGGTGCACAGGTATGAAAAACTCAGTTTTGTCTGGAGAATTACTTGCCATCAGCTTTTTTCCTTTGTTTTAAAATTTTCCTTTTTTTTTCCATTTATTTAAATGGCTGTGCTACCAACACAGTATAGAACATTGTTGTAGAATTAACTGGTTTTAGTTTCTTTCCCCCTTAAAATTTCTAATAGAGATGATGATGAGCAAATTTAAGTTTTGAAAAGTAGTATCAGCTCTACCTAATTAAGAATTCTACAGGAAGCTGATCTCTTTTAACTTCCAAGGAAGTAATCATCTGTAAGATATGTTGCTATTATTCTCTTGGGAAACGTAGAGTAAATAAATTTTCCCTTTGTTTTTGTACTTTGTTTTTGCTGTTGTTGAGAGCAGAGTCTCTCTAGCCCAGGTTGCCCTCAGACTCACACACAGCTTCCATTATACTTGGATGAGTATTTTGAGTATTAGATGACTTTGATATAACTTTTAGATTGTATACAAAAAGTAAAATTCATGCTGCAGATGTGATTAGGTAGTAACTTATTTTGGTTGAACATTAAAGAGCAGTTAGGGCCAGATACCAGTGGCTCATACCTGTAATCGCTAGCTACGCAGGAGGCTGAGATCTGAGGATCGTGGTTCAAAGCCAGCCCAGGCAGGAAAGTCCATGATTCTCTTATCTCCAATTAAGGACCAGATGACCAGAAGTGGTGCTGTGGCTCCAAGTGGTAAAGCACTAGCCTTGAGCTGCAGAACTCAGGGACAGCACTCAGGCCCAGAATTCAAGCCCCACAACCAACCAAAAAATAAATAAAATAAATAAATATAATGTGTGTTTGTCTTTGTTTAATTTGTAACAAAGCCTTCCAGACAGATGTGAACAGTAAATCCACTTTGCAACCCAGAACTTATTGTTGAGTAAGAGATTTTGTAAGAAGGAATCTGATTCCTACAATAGTTGGCAATGTGAGGGTTTGTTAACTCACACAGGTAGGCTCTGAGAATAAAGTTGATGTAAAAGCTAAAAATATAAAATAAAGATCAGTTATAATCAAACTGATGTAAATCATAGTTCAAACATAAGACTTGAATTTAATATTTGTGAGATACTAAACTTACTTTGGTGTGTCATATGTTACTAAACATTTTTGTTGCATATATGCTAAAATTACTTCTTCCTTTAGGATATTAAGTTTAATTCTTGACAGTATTAATAAACATGCATATGATAATAATCCACAAAGCTGGGCGCCAGTGGCTCACGCCTGTCATCCTAGCTACTCAGGAGGCTGAGATCTGAGGATCATGGTTCAAAGCCAGCCCGGGCAGGAAACTCCGTGAGACTCTTTATCTCCAATAAACCACTAGAAAACCGGAAGTGGTGCTATGGCTTAAGCGGAAGAGCGCTTGCCTTGAGCTGAAGAGTGCACGGACAGCACCCAAGCCCCCAACAAATAAATAAATAAATAATCCACAAATGGGTTTACAAACTTTTACTGTAGTTCAATGATGTTGTTTTTGTCTTTTTGTTGACGTCTGTGAATTATTTTTTTTCTGGCCCATTAATTTAAAGTAGGCTTTTAGTCCTTTATGTTTTAGGACTGTTCACTTGCACTGCTCTACTTTTGAGAGAACTTAACTTTCTAATCTCTTTGTACCATTTTATATATCTTTGCTTTATTAAATAAATGGATCCTTAAGGTATTCACTGAAACTTTTTATGTCAGTTGCTGTAGTTAGAAAAAAGGCTTCAAGGAAGTGGCACTGTGGCTCAAGTGGTAGAGCTAAAGAGCTCAGGGACAGCACCCAGGCCCAGAGTTCGTCCCCACAACTGACCAAGAAAAGAAAAGAAAAAAGCCTCCAAGATCTGTAGATCATCATGGACCCACAAAATGTTTGTAGAGAAAAACCTACCACATTTTCTGTTCTGGTCATAATTGGCCTTTTCTCTTTCCCATGAGGAAATGTCCAGTTACATAAGGTCAAGGAAGGCCCAGAAAACGAGACTGTGTGTCTCTTCTCAGCCCACCTCTGTAGGCTGTAGTAAGAAGAATTAATGGCCTTGTTCTCCTGGGAAAGTGCACAAAGGCATGGAATGAGTAGCAGCCAAAAACACTTTTTCCCTTGGTTTCATTTTGCTCTGTGTGCGGTACCACTACCTTCCTTATGTGTTATCTGTCTGCAGGGCTCCAGAACACAGCTGGGCAGCCTAATGCTGCCTATCCTGCCTCACCCCCTTTCTTTGCCAGTAGTAACTTTTAGAATCTTAATTTTTCAAGCCACATATTATAGCACCATAGAACTGTTTTTTTTTTCATGGAAAACAGAGGACAAGTATGAAGAATACAGTATAAAAGGAAAGGAAGTCAATGTTGATTGTTTACATTTTTATTGGGTAGTAGATAAGTTAGCATGATGTGAGAAAAATTATTTTCAAATACTTTAAATCATAAACTAAAAAATGTGAAATCTATTCTGTACAATTTATTCTATACACATACATGATTGAAAGATAAGCCAGTGTGTAATATTTTATCTTTATGAGTTGAGAGCATTATTTGCAAAAGTTGTAACCTGTTTTTGAATGCCAATACAGAACTGTTTTCAATTAAATTTACTTGTATATAAGAGATTGATTGATCACACACACATATGCACACACATTCCTGGTCAACTACATATATACATTACATATACATATACTTAAACATATACACACACAGAGTTCCCCATCAACTCAACAGAGAATTTTTAAGCACTCCGATAGTGCTTAGCCTCAGACCATGAAGATGACTTTCAGTATAAATATATTTAGTAGGGCTGGGAAGGTGGCTCAGTGGTAGAATGCTTGCCTTGCTTGCATGAGGCCCTGGGTTTGATTCCTCAGCACCACATAAGCAAAAAGAAAAAAGCCACAAGTGGCGCTGTGGCTCAAGTGGTAGAGCGCTAGCCTTGAGCTGAAGAGCTGAGGGACAGAGCCCAGGCCCAGAGTTCAGGCCCCATGACCAGACCCCCCCCCAAAAAAAAAAAAGAATATATTTAGTAGAGTCCAAGGTGTATGTCTGATGTGTCCTTGTGTTGTTATAGGTCAGAGATTTGAAATATATCATGTTTTGCTCAAAGAAGTACAAAGATAGTTACTAGATGAGCCAACTAATGCTAGCACAGAGCTGGCCAAGTAGTAGGAGCTGCTGAGTGCCAAGTCATGGGTGTGCATATTTTGTGTGCTTGGTGGGAGCTTTGAAGAATGTGAAGAGCAAGCTAACTTCAAATCTGCATTAAAGAGCACTAACTGTGAAGGCAGTGTATAGTACTGTCTGAGAAAAGAGAGCTTATTATAGATAGACTCATTACAGACTTATATCTGTAATCTTAGCTACTCAGGATGCTGAGATAGGAGGATCATGGTTTGAAGCCAGCCAGAGCAGAAAAGTATAAGACTCTTAATCTCCAGTTAACTACCATAATGCAAAAATAGAGATGTATTACAAAGGAAGCAAATATAGTCACGAGTGAGAAGGTTGTGTTCTTTTATAATTGGTTCCTTCAGCAGAATTGGAAGGACTGGATAGTCAGATGATAGAGTCTCCTGTAGGCAGTGTCGTCTGTGCATGATGTTAAGTGCCTGGAGCCATGTGCCCCTTGCTCTCAGGGAGGAAAATACAGGGAGACATCTAGCGTGCTTCTGAATGCATAAACAAAATACTTAGAGCTCTAGTTAAATGCAAATAATCCAGTTACCAAATTATTTCAGGTATTAATATAGCATAGGGTCCCTTATAAACATATTTAATAAGACAGTGTTGCAAGTTTAATGACTTTAGTAATTTTGAAGAACTGATGGCCACAATGAAGTCTGGGAAACCTCTAGCAACCATAATGTTATTTCTCTGGATCATAAAAATCACCAGTCTCACTACTACCCCTGGAGTTTATTCCTGAATTTATCATTGAAACAACTCAGTTACTGACAGGTCAGTGAAAATAGGATGGTTTCTTCCCATCCTGGTTCAGAAACTTCTTAAATTCTCTCAGATCCCTCCCTGTGATGACATCATTAGTCATTCACACATGTTGTATATATGTAAAGGCCTATCTCTACTTCAGAGTGTCAAGCTGTTAGTTATCTTGTAGACTATTCAGAATGTAGTTTTCATTAACATTAATTTCAGGACTTAAGGTCTAAGACTTTTTAGTACCAAAATAGCTAAGACCACTTCCAGAGAACCATGAGTCATGATTATATACAGCTTCCAGAAATAGTTCTGCAGCGATTTTGTTTCTAGAGCTGGTATTTAATTGGAATTAAACTTCTTTCCTAAAATGACCATCAGGATCAGCCAAGATCTCGCTCTCATCGCTCGGGAGATCAACGACGTGGCGGGGGAGATCGACTCGGTGACGTCGTCGGGCACGGCCCCCAGCACCACAGTAAGCACTGCTGCCACCACCCCCGGTTCTGCCATAGACACTAGAGAAGAGGTAGGAGATCTTCATGGAGAGATGCATAAGGTTCTTCCTTTTCTTTATTTCTTTTGCTTTTCGCTTTTTGCTTAAGTTCTTTTACTTCTGTCCACCCCTCCTGTCTGCACGAGTCTCCGCATTTTCCAACTCGATTTAGCAAAATCATTTGGTGTTTGTAACAAGAAGTAAAGGCTAAAAGGCTAACATTTGGTCTACTACTAACCTAAAGATAGAAAGCCATTTCCATATATGCATTTTGCTTGCTTATTCCTGGTCCGCAACTATCCTTGAAATGTGAATATACATGGTGTCTGAAAAGCACACCAAAATCTGACAAATTAGTACATAAAGGGTCAGTAAACTTTGACTATGATAACACCCCAGTTCTCTTTGCTGGTTCACAAGGCAATATATCTTAAGCACCAAGTGAAAAAAATTACAGTTTTCAATACTTTAAATACTAACATATACACACAAAGGTATTTTATAACAATGTATGTGTACATACATATATAAATTCTCAGATTATTTCTGTAAACTATGGGACATAAGTTATCACAGTAGACTGTTGACCAGCCCACATCAAGGCCTTGTATGGTAAAATTTCAGGTGGCACTGTCTGCATAGCATTGTTCCAGAAAGTGCCTACAACATACCAAGCTCATTGGAACAGTGGTCTCTTGTTCCTTGATATCAATAGAGGATTGGTTCCAGAATCTCCCTCCTCTCCTTACAAATAGAAAAATCTAAGGAAATTCAATCTCTTACAGAAAATGATTTAGTCACCTAGCCAATTTATGTGCGACCTTCCACACTATACTAAGGCAATGTGATAACTATTGCTGGAGAATGACAGAGAAAGTTCTATGAATATTCATAGTTTCCACTGTACTTTCTGGCCATGTTGTCTATTTTGATCTGGGCAGAAAGGCAACCAACGAATTGACATGTAAAAGAATTAGAAGGTCTAGAAGCATAGCGCAAGTGGTAGAACACTTGCCAAAAGTGTGCCAAAAGTATGAATGAGCAAGCCTCTAATCCCAGTGTTTGGGTAGAAAGATTGTGAATTCAAGGCCAGCATAGCAAAACCCTGTCTTAAACAAAACAACAACAACAAAATTGATGTATAGATGAATGAATTTATTTTCATATGATGTAAAAAGTGGAAATCATGTTTATGGTTTTCAGTGATTGAAAAAATAGAAAGTAATAAGTCATACCATGAAAATTGTATGAAATTCACATTTCAGGGTCCATAACTAAAGTTTTTTTTTAAATTACATTTGGCACAGTCATCTGATTAACCATTGACTGGAGCGGATGTGAGACCACGGCTGCACGGCTGCCTATAAAGCCTAGAAGATACTTCCTGTCCACTCACAAAAACTTCTGTCAGCCCTTGAGCTTGGTGGCTCACTTCCTTAGTCTTATTAAATAATATTCAAAGTAGTAGCCAAAAACAGCTAGCCTTGTTGATGTTTAATTCTGGTAAACTGTTTTTCTTCTGTTGCTTTTTGTCACATTTCTTCTTTCATGTAGTTCTCTAATAATCACTTTTTTGTCTGTTTTTCTTTCATATGTTGTCTAACTTAATAAATGATATTTCATCAGTCTGTGTAGAGTTTTGTTACCACCTGATCTATTGTAACTGTAAATGAAATCATCCTTATTGGTTAAAAAACCTTGGTGGCAAGACATACACAGGTGTCTGGTACATTTAAAATGATGGTATTATTTTCTGTTTTCTAACTAAAGTTTCCCTAACATGGTTAACATCCACCCAGACCCAGTAAGATTATGACGCATTTCATTCACTAGAGTCCATTTCCCTTTCTGTTAGTGTTTCACCCCTCTTCAGTAAACCTGGCTTACTTAGTCTAAATGGTGTCTTATTGGCACTTCAGCATATGGTAGCATATTTTTACTGGCGTATGGTTTCTGTATCATTATTTAACTAAAGAACAAAATACTTGGTTTTCCTTTTGTAAACTTAATTAGAATATGCAATATATGTATCCTATGAAGAAATTTGACACTTGGATTTGGATTGGACAAAACAAAATAGGAAATTAAAAAAGTAATACTATTTTGTAAGACAGCATGAGTAAGTGTTCATCTACATGGTGTAGGTATTTTCTTGGTAGCATCTCTTTGTCAGTTGAAAAAAAACTCTTATTCATGAAAGAATTGAATTTAGCCTAGTTATACATGTTGGATCTGAAAATAAAATCAATGTAGATGAGCATCTGTTTTATTAAGGATTTACTTTGAAGTGCTTATTAAAAATTAATTGGTTTATTGAAGATATCCTGTTTCTGTTACTATAGAAATGGAGTTAACTTCTGTCACATCATAAAAATTATATTAGTGTCTAAACTCTTCAAAGTTACCCTGTTCTCATAAGGGTCTGCTTTTGTCTCATTAGTTGGTTGATCGTGTTTTTGACGAAAGTCTCAACTTCAGAAAAATCCCTCCGTTAGTTCATTCTAAAACTCCAGAAGGAAACAATGGTCGGTGTGGTGATTCGAGATCTCAGCCAGTAGAGCCTCCTGATCACCTCACAATTACCAGACGGAGAACTTGGAGCAGGGATGAAGTAAGTCAGCCACTAACCTTAAGTGGCAAAGGAATCATGTCTGGGAAGTGGGCTGAGGAGAAGAAAGTGGTTACCTTGTAGATAGAAGGCACTGCGTCCACATATCACATCATATACATATATATGTGTATATACACATATATATGTATATAAACATTCTAATAGGAGATAATGTCTTAAATGACACAATTTTTCACTTTAAAACATTGATAAATATATATATATATATATATATATGGACTTTTATCTATCAAAAAAAAAAAAAAAGACTTTGGCTCACACCTGTAATCCCAGCTGCCCAGGATGTTGAGATCTAAAGATCAAGGTTCCAGGCCAGCCCAGGCAGTAAAGTTCATAAGGACTCTTGTCTCCAAATAAGCACCAAAAAAGCCTGAAGTGAGCTGTTGCTCAAGTGGTAGAGCATTAGCCTTGAGCACAAATGTTCAGGGACAGTGCCTAGGTCCAAAGTTGAAGCCCCAAGATCACTGCAAACAAAACAAAACAAAAAACTTTTAACACCAGACACTAATGGCTCATGCCTCTAATCCTAGCTACTCAGGAGACTGAGATTTGGAGGATGGCAGTTCAAGTCCAGCCCAGGCAGAAAAGTTCTCTAGACTCCATCTCCCAGATGGCCAGCAATAGCAGAGCTGATGCATTGATCAAGAGGCAAATAATGAAAGAGTATTGCAAGAAAAGAGTTGAGAAAGGAATTGATCATAGATGGATACTTCAAAAATCCTATTGCAAAGAATGGGACCTGAAGCCCCAGGCACCAGTGGCTCACACCTATAATCCTAGCTATTCAAGAGACTGAGATGTAAGTATCTCAGTTCAAAGCCAGCTCTGGTAGGAAAGCTTGTGAGACTTTTTATCTCCAATTAACCACAAAAAAGCCAGAAGCAGAGTGGTGACTCTAGTGGTAGTGTTAGCCTTGAGCATAAAAGCTCAAGGATAACTCCTATGCCCTTAGTTCAAACTCTAGAACCTACTCACACACGCACACGCACACACACAGAATGGGACTTCGAAAGTTTATGTCTTCGAAGATGTGTGTCTCTCCCTAATGGGAGAGTGTGGGGGCCAGCTCCAGCACCACGCTCACAGCGTACTGCTTATACAGCATGCTTTTACTCTCACGCCTGTGTGGGCATTTGTTCTTGTTATCCAGAAAAGGGCTCATTCTTTATCTCACCTAATTCTGTGCTGAGATTTTTCAGACACAGCTGTTCCTGTAAATGTAATAAAATTGTTTTATTTATAAAGAAGAGAGAGAGTGTGTGTGTGTTATATTGGGGGGGCAGTGTCAGTTGTGGGGCTTGAACTCTGGACCTGGGCGCTGTACCTCAGCTCTTCAGCTCAAGGCGAGTGTTCTACCACTTGAGCCACAGCTCCACTTCCAATTTTCTAGTGTTAATTGGAGATAAGAGTCTAATGGACTTTCCTGCCCAGTGTGACTTTGAACCGTGATCCTCAGATCTCAGCCTCCTGAGTAGCTAGGATGACAGGCATGAGCCACCAGCACTTGGCAAGTTTACATTTTTTAAAGAGGATCAAATTATGTAATTGATAGTTGTTACAAGGTTGACATCAGAAATTTATTTAATGCATGTAACACCAAACTATGCTTTATGAAGTAAAAAAGAGAAATATCATGTTCTGTTAAAATCCTGCTCTTTTACATTCTTTCCTAATTTGGGAATGTCTTCCATTTTGTTAAATTTTCACCTGCTGGGCAGGTGCTCTACCAATTGAGCCATCCCCCTGCCTTTTATTTTTCAAATACAGTTGTGAATTTTTGCAGGGGGCCAGCCTAGAGTATGTTCCTCCTACTTAAAGCCTAACTGAGATTGCAGGTACATACCACCTTCGTTGGTTGAGATTAGATCTTGCTTTTTCCCCCTAGGCTAGCCTTGAACCATGGTCCACCTGATCTCTGCCACCCATAGCCTGGATTACAGGTGTGAAGCCACACCCAGCTCCATGTTACACTTGTACCTGAAGACCCATAAATATCACTATACTTAGATCTATCCTTTTCTTTGTTATTTTTCTCATCCTAAGTAAACCATTTTGCCCTCCACTGAATTCACATCCTTGTCATTAAGTTCCATTTTTCCCATTGACCTTTTTTTTTTTTTTTTTTAATCGGTCGTGGGGCCTGAACTCTGGGCCTGGGCACTGTCCCTCAGCTCTTCAGCTCAAGGCGAGCGCTCTACCACTGGAGCCACAGCACCACTTCTGGCTTTTTCTGCTTATGTGGTACTAAGGAATCGAATGCAGGGCCTCATGCATGCAAGGCAAGCACTCTACCACTGAGCCACCTTCCCAGCCCCTAATGACCTCTTTTTTATTATGTCACCCTTAGTGAACTAACTTTGCTTATAATTCTTACAGCACTGCCTCACAAGATTTCCTATTTGCTCCTGAGTCGCACATATTTTCTATGCGCTGTTGGCTATGTGCTGTGGGCCGTTAAAGCAGCTGTTCAGACAATCTTTGTTATTCTAGGTTTTCTTATAGTCAAGATATAGTCCTGAAAACACAGACAGCTGATTTTGGAAGCCATGTACTCAAAGTCAATCCTTTTTTTCTGCCTTTTGTAATATAGAAGAGAACTAGAGAGACTGCAACCTGCGAGGCCCGCAGCTGACCTGCTTTTCTTTTTCTGAATAACACAGCTGTGCACGTTGCCTGCACAGGGGGGCTGCGTTGAAGGAAAGTCCGCAGCCCCTAGGAAGCTAGCGCGTCCTGGCCCTGTGGCCCTCTGTAGGGGCTGATTCCTGGCCACATCTCAACAGCTGCACCAGCCCCATCATCAAAACTTACTATTTTGAGTACACCTTTGAAAATTTCTCTCTCCAGCGAAACTCTGTCTGAAAAACAAGCCATGTGTCCCATTGATTTTTACATGGATATTCCTTGGTGAAAGATAAATAATAACTTTAGATCCCAGAGTTACCTGAATTACCTTTTTTTTGATCATTTGGATTGAGAGGGTGATAGTAATTGAAGGGAGATAAAATGGATTGCTTTTTGAACATGGAAACCAAAAGAATGGAAACTACAAAAGCTGTTCAACAAAGAATTCCTTTGTTAGTATTCCTGACTCTCAGTTTAGTACCATGATACTCTAATTACTTCATTGTTCTGATTTTTCCAGTTAAAATTAGCATGAGGATGAGAAACAGCGTAAGTTGTGACTAGTATTTTTCGAAGCCAACCTCCTCTGTGCTGTGTGTGTTTCAGGTCATGGGGGATAATCTGCTGCTGTCGTCCGTCTTTCAGTTCTCTAGAAAGATACGACAGTCTATAGACAAAACAGCTGGAAAAATAAGGTGCGTCTGTTCCCCCAATCATGCTTTATATCACTTCTTCCTTTTTATTTTTTTCTTTGTTGTTTTGCTTTTTAAAATTTATTATTACTGGGTTGGGAAGGTGGCTGAGTGGTAAAGTGCTTGCCATGCATGCATGAGGCCTTGGGTTCTATTCCTCAGCACCACATAAGCAGAAAAAAGCCAGAAGTGGTGCTTTGGCTCAAGTAGTAGAGTGTTAGCCTTGAGCTGAAGAGCTGAGGGACAGCGCCCAGACCCGGAGTTCAGGCCCCACAACTGACCAAAAAAATATATATATTACTATGTTTAGTTGTACAAAGGGGTCTCTTTTAAAAAAAACTTATTGTAAAGGTGATACACAGAGGGGTTACAGTTATATATGGCAGGTAATGAATACATTTCTTTTTGACCAATGTCATCCCCTCCCTCATTTTCTCTCATTTTTCCCTCCTAACTCCCCCTCCCACCAAGTTGCATAGTTCATTTCCAACATAGTGTCTAGTATCACTGCTGAGTTAGTTCACATTTTGTCCTGCCATATTTTTGTGTTTCCCCTCCCCCTTTCCAAGTCACATAAACATGCATACAAGACAAAAGGTACAGAAATAAAAAACAGCAACAAAAGGGGGAAACGAGGAAGAAAAAAAAGAACAATACTAAAATAAACCATTTCTTGGAGTTTATGTTGATAAGCATCATTTTGTACGATCATATGCACAGAGCTATTGAGTGAGCCAGACCCAAAGAAACATAGGTTGCCTAGTTTCCCCTCACTTCTAATTAGAATATGCCTATAAATGTACAAGTAAACCCAATTACATTTGGACATGATAAATTCAACAGGACTCTAAACATTCAGACTGAGACCAAAAGAGGTTGTTCTTAGGAGAGAACCACCTCTTCTTTTCTAAACCCATGCCTCCCTGCTGGGAGGGAGGAGGGTGACTCTGCGCTGCTACTCTGTGCTGTTCAGGCACAAAACAGATGTCTTCACTGTGAGAATGAATAGCTATAATTACTGAGACTAATTTTATTAATAAGAAACATTTCCTTCTTCACAAAAGAATAGTATGTTAAAATAACAGAGTCTGAGTGTCTGGCTCAACACATCCTTTTTTATAACAAATAACAGCAAAGTGCAGTGACTCATACCTGTAATCCTAGCTACTCAGGAGGCTGAGATCTCTGATGATCAAGGTTTGAAGCCAGCCATAGCAGGAAAATCCTTGAGACTTTTTGTCTCCAATTAGCCACCAAAAAGCCTCAAAAGTTTGTAAGTGGAGCAGATGGTAGAGCAGCAGTCCTGAGCAAAAAAACTAATGGAGTCAGGTGGCTCAAGTCTGTACTGTAATCCTAGCTACTCAGGAGACTGAGATCTCAGGATCACAGTTCAAAGCCAGCCCAGCTGGGAAAATCTGTAAGACACTTATCTTCAATTAATCACCAAAAAAGCTGGCAATGGAGCTGTGGCTCAAGTGGTAAAGCCCTAGCCTTGAGCAGAAAAGGTCAGAGAGAGCACACAGGCCCTGAGTTCAACTTAGGACTGATACCCAAAGCAAAAAAGGATTAGAAAGAAAAATGGCTGACGTGCTTCCTTGCAGGTGCAAGGGCCCTGAGTTCAAACTTCAGCACTGCCCAGAAGAAGTAATAGGAAGGTAAAAAGATTAAATCTTTCTGAAGATTATTAGTTACTGATAGGTTATTTTTATATTAAAATGTGATAGATTTTTAAAATATGAATCACTAAATGCTTCTGGTTTTTTCATTTACAGGATATTATTTAAAGACAAAGATCGGAACTGGGATGAAATAGAGAACAAGCTGAGAGCTGAGAGCGAGGTCCCCATTGTAAAAACCTCCAGCATGGTAAGTCACCTTGTGAGAACCCCAGCATGGCAAGTCACACTGTGAGAACCCCAGCGTGGTAAGTCACCTTGTGAGAACCCCAGCATGGTAAGTCACACTGTGAGAACCCCAGCATGGCAAGTCACACTGTGAGAACCCCATGGTAAGTCACACTGTGAGAATCCCAGCCTGGTAAGTCACACTGTGAGAACCCAGCATGGTAAGTCACACTGTGAGAACCCAGCGTGGCAAGTCACACTGTGAGAACCCAGCGTGGCAAGTCGGCATTCTGCTCAGACTCGTGCATCTGAACGTAGTGTGACAGGAAGCTATGTGGTGGTTTACATTGTCTCATGAGAAGGACTTACAGATCTTGGGATTTTATCCCTTCAGCTGAATGTGCAGAGTTAAAATGTTGATTTTTTTTTCCAAAGGCTCTGAAGGAGGCACCTTTGTGCTTCTTACTGTGATCCATCTCAATAATTGTCCATTACAAATAACTAACTCAAAATTAGAACCAAGCTTCAATACCAAATCGATGAGTTATTTTCATTTCATACAGTACTTGTCTCTTTCTCTAAAAAGACTGTACAGGGGGGTGGGGGGAGGATGGGATGGGAAGGGGAAACAAAGGAGGAGGCTACAATGCTTGATAAGAAATGTACTCATTATCTTGCCCATGTAATTGTA
>NW_012267251.1:3012458-3014213 GCF_000151885.1 Dipodomys ordii
GTGGTACTGAGGAATCAAACCCAGGGCCTCATGCATGCAAGGCAAGTGCTCTACCACTGAGCCAACTTCCCAGCTCCCTAACAAAAGTTTTTATATATATATATATATATATATATATATATATATATATATATATGATAAAAATTGATCACTGGAAAGTCTGATTTGCCAACGTTATGTTGAGTCCTTGTAGGAGGTTTCACAAATTGCCCCTACCTCCAAATTCTTTTTTTTTGGGGGGAGCGAGGGTCCAGTCGTGGGGCTTGAACTCTGGGCCTGGGCGATGTCCCTCAGCTCTTCAGCTCAAGGCTAGTGCTCTACCACTTGAGCCACAGTGCCACTTCCGGCTTTTATCTTTTTGCTTATGTGGTGCTGAGGAATCGAACCCAGGACCTCATGCATGCAAGGCAAGCGCTCTGAGCCACCTTCCCAGCCCCATACCTCCAAATTCTTTCAGTGATACTTTTTCAATATTACTACAGTAGAAATGTCCCTACAATATTTATTTAGAATAGCATGTTTATAATTATGGACCTTGAGTAGCCAAAACAAAGAAGATTTTCTTGGGTTATGTATTAAATGCACACTTTAGAAAGTAAGAACCTGTTGATATCTTTAAAAGATGTTTTAGAGCCAGATACTGGTGGCTCATGCCTGTAATCCTAGTTCTCAGGAGGCTGAGATCTGAGGATCACGATTCAAAGCCAACCCAGGCAGTAAAGTCTGTGAGACTCTTATCTCCAGTTAACCATCAGAAAACTGGACGTGGGGCTGTGGCTCAAGTGGTAGAGCACTCCTTTAGCTAAAGAGCTCAGTGATAACGCCTAGGCCCAGAGTTCAAGCCCCAGGACCAACCAAAACAAAAAAAAGTTTTAGAATATTTCACCCTCTTATTTTACCCTAAATGAAATTATAAAGATATCCTCCAATTTTTAAAATATACTGTCTTCTTTTGGCTTTTAAAGATAATTGTAGATGTTCTCATATTCTTACAGACTTCTAAGTAGATCTGTAAAACTAGGTGGAGCCAGATGCCCGTGACTCACTCCTGTAATACTACCTACTCAGGATGTTGACATCTAGAGATTGCAGTTCAAAGCCAACATAGGCAGAAAAGGCCTTGAGATGCCATCTCTAGTTAACCAGCAAGATGCCAGGTTGTAGTGCTCAAGTGGTAGAGCACCAGCCATGAGCAAGTAAGCCAACTGAGAGTAGGAGGCACTGAGTACTAGAACACAAAAAAGTATAGAGACAGTAAATATTTTTGTTGTTGATGTCTTTGTTTTTACTGTTCTTCCTCAAAATTCTTAATTGTTTTATAAATTTGGGGACTTATATTATTAAAAGTTCATTTGAATGTGGCTATATAAGATATACTGTCTTTCGATGGTTAGGATGTGGTACTCAATTTCTCATTCTGCTTTTATGTATTCTGCCACACATGAAATTCACCTGCTATTGATTGATGCTGTTCTTTCTAATTTACCCTGTTTTCACCAATCATACTTCTTTATGTTTTCATTTAATCTGCAGCTTAGTAAAACTGATGTTATTAGGGTTTTGTTTCCAAAACAGTTTTCAATTGTAGATATGTCGACTATAGCTTCAAATTATAAAACAGGATATATGAGCTAATAAAAATGATCCCTTTAGAAGTGGAGCTGTGGGGGCTGGGAAGGTGGCTCAGTGGTAGAGCGCTTGCCTTGCATGCCTGAGGCCCTGGGTTCGATTCCTCAGCACCACATAAGCAAAAAG
>NW_012267251.1:3019914-3037890 GCF_000151885.1 Dipodomys ordii
AAAGGAGGAGGCTACAATGCTTGATAAGAAATGTACTCATTATCTTGCCCATGTAATTGTAACCCCTCTGTATGGTATTTTCACAATAAAAAAATAGAGGAAAAAATTTCAAAAGACTGTACAGATCATTGTTTTGCTCAGTATACTTGTAGAAGTATTTAAGTTGTCGTTCATCAGTTTCCTCAAAGAAAATCTGTAGAGGTTTTGTTACAAAGCTGTTGAATGAACAGAATAGATTTTTTACCATCTCTCCTTTGGCAGTGTAAATTACCTTGAACTTCTCACCTTTTACTGAAAAGATCTCATTGAGAAAAATTACTGTGTTACATTCATTGTTAAAGATTCCAAATTTGAATCCTATTCACTAGATGTCATATTTCATATGATATTGTTACCCAGGTGATTCCCAATATAAAATGTCCAAAAAAAAAAAAAGATTGGGAGGCATTGCTTGTCACTTGAAAATGTTTTATAGCAAGCTAATATTTGTTTTTACTTCCTCTGCAGGAGATTTCTTCTATCTTGCAGGAACTGAAAAGAGTTGAAAAGCAACTACAAGGTAAATTGCTACTCAAGTAGGTAGAGAGACAGACCACTGCACATGGTGGGATCCCAGCTCTTAGGAGCCTAGAGCTGGAATTGAAAAATAACTCTGGGAGCGGAACAACAGGGAAAGGAGGGGAGGGGGAGAGAGGGGAAGAGAAGGAAGAAAGATGAAAGGAAAAAAGGAGAAAGGAGAAGGAAGGAAGGAAAGAAAGACAAAAGGAACTAACAGTTAAGGGCTAGTGCATTCTAGGAGGTATTTCTTAAAATATTAGGACAATATTGATTAAGTGTAATGCTGTTTATGAAAATCTACAGTCCTACACATACACATCATTCATAAAAGAGAAGGTTTTTTGGTATGTGTATGCTAGTCCTGGGATTTGGACTTGGGGCTTGGGCACTGTCCCTGAGCATTTTTCTTTGCTCAAGGCTAGCACTCTGCTGTGTGAGCCACAGCTCCACTTGTGCCTTTTTGGTGGTTACCTGGAGACAATGGACTTTCCTACCTGGGCTGGCTTTGAACCAAGATCCTCAGATCTCAGCCTCCTGAGCAGCTAGGTGTGAGCCACGGATACCTGGCTAATAGGGAAGTTTAAAACCCAATATAATAATCAAAACTATAATGATGATAAATCTTGAGCATATTTTGTACTTAAATCTGATAATAGATTAGCTATTATAAGTCTATTACATATTACACATTGTATATAAGTAATATATTAAAATAAGTTTAAAAGGAAAAAAAATAAAATTAAATAAGTTTAAATGATCTTACATGCTCCCATTAATTAAAACATGGCTTGCTGACACAGTGATAGAATCAGAGTATATTCTGAAAAGGCTCTTGAATGATTCTCACGTCTACAGTGCTTCCATCTCCTAGTTCTTTACCTTCTCCAGTGCCAAATTGAAAACCAGGACGCGAGACCTTCCCCTCCCCACCGAGCGCGCGCTCAGTGTGGAGGCGGGTCTTTGCCTGGCTTCCCCGAGAGCTTGCAGGCTTGTGGCTAGGGGCTGCCTGGATGTGAGGACTCAGCCAGTGTCAGTGACAGCACACTGTGGGTAGGACATTCAGAAATACAGAGTTCTGAGCCCACAGGTACCACTGGGAATGTATATATTAAAGCTGTACTCAGTCTTTTCATGGTTCTTTTTTATTAATGAAAGCAAATTTCAGGTCTTTCTTGAATTGTATGTACATCCTCTCTGAAATGCCCTTGAAGGACACATTGAGGGACCCAGGAAAATACCCAGGTCTGTGAGATCTATTGTGCAGACTTGCCACAGGGGTGTTGAGTGGGTTGTAAGTACAGTATTAGAGGATTAGCTATATATGGACCACTCATATACTGATTCTGAAAGTATCCAAATCAGAAATTATAGTCATGTCCAAATTGAACTGCAGATAGTTACATACTTCCCCTTTTTCCTTGTGTTTTCTCTTCTTCAGCGATCAATGCCATGATTGACCCAGATGGAACTCTGGAGGCCCTTAACAACATGGGATTTCCCAATGCCATTTTGCCATCTCCACCAAAACAGAAGTCCAGCCCTGTGAATCAGCACAGCAGTCCGGGTCAGACTCCGACACTATGCCAGCCAGAAGCTAGCGCTCTGCCTCCTGCACGCTCCGGCTCAGCTGAGTTTGACAATGCCGAGTCTGAGGCTGATTTCAGTATACATTTCAATAGGTTCAACCCTGATGGGGAAGAGGAAGACGTTGCAGTGCAGGAACGACTTTCTCTCGATTAAGAAATTATTGCCTGTGGGATTACTAGGAATGTTGGAGTAGCATAGCATTGACCTACAAAACAAGAAGCTTAGTCAACCACAATCTTGTTATCCTTGTCTCCTTAATTTTATTTATTTTGTACCTATAAAATAATGTCAGACCAATCCTCTCAAACCACTCGAAGCACACATAGCAGCAAGTAGATTGTGGCAGTTTTGCCTTTTGTGGTTTTGTGATTTTCAAACTCGGTTTAATATCATTGCAGCCTTTCCCCTCATAGATCTTTGTGTGTGTGTGTGTTTTCTTTAAGCCATGCTGTGACCTCCAAGCAAACTAAACATCCACCATTTCTGAACCCCATGTCTCCTGTGCCAACTGCTCCCTGAATGGGCTTCTCTCCACCAGCCATTGCTGCCTAGCGATAGGATTTCTGACCTCACTTGTTGCCCTGTGGCGCGTGGACATGCAGCTCTGCAGGAAAGCAGACACTGACAGCAGTCATTCTGTGTCTTGACCATTTTCAGCCTGGCTGTGATTTCTAGAACTGTTGCTGTGTAACTTATAGGGTTACAGAGACTACAGTTTGCTGGGAGTGACAAGTGGACCTGTCTTTAGACCAGTTAGGAATAACTGACCTTTTTTGTACATAGGAAATTGACAGAACTTTGTTTTAACCTCAGCGTTTTACTCCACTTTCAAAAAGATCAAATTGGCACTTTTTTCCAGTTCTTTTTAATGGAAGATTTTTGTCTCTCACTTTAAATAATTATCTAGACACATTAATCTAGACAAAGTATAGGTGGAGTATATTTTTAAAACCAAGAACATGTACATTTGCCCTGTGTTACCAAGTTTATAGGAGACAGTTAAAAAAAAAAAAAAGTTCCCTTTGAAATGATCATGAAGGCAAAATTTTCCTCATTAGGAAGTTTGGAGAACCAGTATTCATAAGATTAGTTGATAGTTTCACTCCCAAGCAATGAAGTCCTCCGTTTCCTCGAGGACCTGGTGGCAGACCCTCTCTTTCGTGCCTATGAGGGTCCTGCAGGACGTGGGCAAAGGCTTTGGGCACGCGCGGTGAAACAAGGCCTCGCCGGAGATCTTTTACACTTGGGTTTTTGCTGCTTTTTCTTTTTTCTTCCTATTTCTCTTCTCTTCTCCCTCCTCTTGCCCCGCCCCCCCAACCCGCTTCTCTCTTGTAAATTCACGTTTCATTTGGATGAGTTTAAAAGAAAATAATATCTTTGTGTTTCCAGAGCACTATAATTTGAGTGAATCTGAATTCTTTTCAATAGTTAGCAAACTGGATTTACCCCTGACCTCATCAGTCTATAATGGTTAAACTGCAACTTTATGAAATGGTTTTTAATATTTTATCAATACCTTGTGCTACATTTGTTTGAAGAAACAAAGTAACTATACTTAAATCTTCACAGGATTTTAAGAAATCCTGTACTGTCGGATCAGTTAAAAATGCAGAATCGGTTTTGTAGAGATGTAAAAAAAGTCTGTTGTATAATGGATCTCGTATTTTTCTTTAAATTGAAAAAAAAGGTAAATGAACTGTTCTCCTTGTAAAGCTAAATTCCCCATTCTAATAAAGGAATACTGAAAAAGGTTTTAAAGAATTAGAAGATAAATGCTTTGAAGGAACAAATAAAACATGAAAACAGGGTCAGTCCATTTCAAGAGAAAGTTGAATCATCTTTGTTCCCTCTTACTTAATCTTTGGGTCCTGATCATATCCGCATGGGAGTAGAAGGTAAGGACTTCAGGAAGTATTAGAATCTACGTATATTGTTGTTCGTTTACAGTTGTGTTCAATTATAAACATTTGACCTTTTACTATGTTGTTTTTATTTTATATAATACATTATTCTCCTTATTTATTTTTATTACATTTATTACTTATGTTATTTTGTTATGCATTTACAACTCCATTTTTAAATAAAGTGTTTCTGGAACTTTATAGTGATATATTTTATTTCTTCCATCTGACTTGTATTCATGTTTACACGTACCTATTTACAGACCACTTTGCAAGCCAAAATAGCCATTCTACTTTAATTAACATGATCATTTTGAAACGTTATTTTTGACTTTATTAGCACATTAAGTATAATTCACTTGAGTAATGTAATACTTTTAGCCAGCCTGGAGTCTTCAGGAAAGCTTTTTGACTGTGATGTTGTTTGGAAAAGCAAAGTATTTGGACATTCGAGAATTAGCAGGGTGCTGGTGGCTCATGCCTGTAACCTAGCTACTTAGGAGGCTGAGATCTGAGGACCACAGTTCAAAGCCAACCCAGGCAGGAGAGTCCCTGAGATTCTTACCTCCACCAAACTTCCAAAAAACCCAAAAGTGGGGTGGTAGAGTGCTACCCTTGAGCAAAAGCTCAGGGAAAAGACCCAGGCAGGCAGAAGAAAAAAATTATTTGGACTTAATTTCTTTCACCAATATTGATGCTCAGGTATATGGAGCATCTCACACTTGACAGCACTGTTGACTTTGACCTTTTGAGACTGCACAAGCCAGCCCTGGTCTCTGCTGACCCAGCCCACATTCTACCACCGCCTTCAGAGCTCTTGCCCATGCTGGTCTCTCTCCCTGCACACTTCCTTATGTCCTTAGATTTGTTTGCCACATGGCAGGTCTGCCTTCTGGAAAGGAAGTTAAGATTTGGATGTAGTTAATATCCAGACCCATTGCTTCTGTCAGCGGCAAGTGCGGTTGTCTTCATTATGTAAAGTTACAACATTCTTATCCCAAAGTATACTGCAAGTCACTTCATGAAATGATTCTTTATTCCTTGTGGAAATCCTCCATTTTCTTAGATTTTCATAACCCCTTGGACCCAGTATGGGCCCCCAGATTGCCTGAGCAAAACATTCACACTTTTTTATTTCCCAATATTTGTGTTCTGCCTTTATCCTCCCTGCCTGGCTGTTGCCTTTGCTTTAGGTGGAACTGGAAGTCATTTTCAAGTTTACTGCAGCTATGCTGCCACTGCCAGATTCCTGGCAGACTTCTGAGTAGGCAGCCCAACGACCTGGTTTCATCAAAGTTCTCCAAGACAGTCCACAAAGCTTTCTAGGTTCAAGAAAATTTGTGGTTGAGTTACTAGAAACCGGGATTACCAGTGTAGCTAGAATCCAGCACAAGTGCACGGGTGTATCTGAGCTTGGTAGTTCTGGCTTCAACAGTTTAACAAATAGTACACGTCTTGTAAGAACACAGGCAGAACACTCAAGACTTAACACACAAGAGCACAGCAGTACACAGGGAAAAGGATCACTAAGTAATACACAATGTTCTTGCCACCTCGCCCTGGTGAACTATGGGTAGTAAAAATCAGACATGTTACATTTCTACTTGTTTCTAGGAAGGGAATAATTTAAATCCTCATTCTTATCAGACAAGAATGAAAGCTTCCTTTGTGAAAACAATTCTGATTATAGCTAGCAATGGGTTATTAGGATTAAAGGCACTGATCAAACCAGGCACTAGTGACTCACACCTATAATCTTAACTACTCAGGAGGCGGAGATCTGAGGATCACAGTTCAAAGCCAGCCCAGGCAGGAAAATCCATGAGGCTCTCATCTCCAATTAACCACCAGAAACTGGGAAGTGGTACTGTGGCTCAAAGTGGTAGAACACTAGCCTTGAGCAAAAGAGCTCAGGGAAAGTGAGCAGGCACCTAGTTCAAGCCCATGACCTCCAAAAAAAAGGCACTGATCAACACATAAAAAATGTTTTCACAGGCACTGTGTCTTAACAGTCTCATGACCCAATCAACCATCTGAGCTGGTGAGCTGACTGCTCTCTGCTGGGAAAAGAGCATGTACCTTGGGCTAGCAGGAGCTTTTAGCCGGCACTACAACGTGGCAGGCCTTCATTTACAACTGCACAAGACTGGCCATAGAATTGGTTGTTAAGAAAAAAAAAAAAAGCATAAAACTGAATAGTCTTCATCTACCCACTCATGAAATTCTAGAAAAGGCAAAAATGAAACAAGTTTTCTTCAAATAATCCCTCAAAACCATCCACTAAACATGTATTTCTAGATTTCTTTTCCATCATCCTTTTTATATATCCAGAACTAGCTTAATGACATTTCAAAGCAACAATGTATGAACCAAGACAAGGAGAAGTCATATGTCTTTATTCACTAGCAGAAATGATTTCAAGTGTCACAAAGCATTTGTAATCATCGAAGAAGCTGCAGACAAAATAAGCCATTCTTACAGTATGGAAATGCCTATCAAAGAATTTCACCAGAATTAGATGAAGACAAATCCTTATACCTCATAAGCTAGTTTTATAAAGTGTCATTTGATACTGCTCTTAATTGTGTCTTTATGACAAGATTTTTGTTCTGATTATCTTTTATGGTTATTGATTTCTTTCTGTGATGGAAACAGATTTTTCCTCCTTAGCTGCTACAATCTTTTTCCCTTTGATGCTTGGCTACTCTCCTGTTAATTTCTCTCCTCTGGCTCCTGTGCTTGCAAGTGTTACTTGTCTGCCACCTCTATCACAAATCATCAGGAATATAGGAACCTGGCTTCAGGCTCTCTCTCCTGCTCTACTCATGTAATTGTTGCTTACTACTCTGCAGCGATCCTGCCTTGTTACTGCTTTAGGAAGTTTAAGCACAGAAGTGGTGAGTCTCAATTATCCAAGATAATCCTTACTTAAAACTTAAACTGTAATATCACAGCTTTGAAACATCTATCACCACTTTTAGAATAAGGAAAATATATCCACCCAACAAATGGGAACCCACAGATTCTTACTTGCAACTGCAATTACAGAGGAGCAATATCTCACTGATTCCCCACTCGGGAGTGCTGAGCAATTTAACAGTACCATGATTAATAAGCTTAAAATAACCCTTCAAAATTCGTGTGATGCTGGAAGAAGGGGAGAACAGAATTCAGTCAATAAAATGAATTACACTCTATAATAAATGTTTAAAAATCATGGGTCAGCCCCCAAAATGTGTTTGACAAAACAAGTTATTTTCTTTATAAAAAGAAGTTTTATAGGTGGCTCAGTGGTAGAGTGCTTGCCTTGCATGCATGAGGCTTGGGGTTGGATTCCTCACTACCATATAAGCAGAAAAAGCTGGAAGTGGCGCTGTGGCTCAAGTGGTAGAGCGCTCGCCTTGAGCTGAAGAGCTGAGGGACAGGCCCAGCCCAGAGTTCAAGCCTCATACTAAAAAAAAAAAAAAAAAAAAATTTTAACTTCCCTTTAAAAGTTTAACTTGGGGGAAATACGAGCAAGAATCACAGTAAACTATTCTGAAAGTGTATATTATATCTGACAAATACATATTTTTACAAATCCTTAAAAAAAAAAGAATCAGTAAATCAAGGGGGAAAAAAAATCTGTTATACGCAAATTGTCCGAGGCTCAGGGAAATAGAGGCTGAAGTAAACTTACTCAAATAGGGTAAAAGTATTCTTTACTGCGGCTGCCACCTTCCTTTTTGAAGCACATAAATTGACCTACGGTCAGGATTATTTTCAATAAAGAACAGTTTGAAAAAGTTGCCAAATTGAGAGTAACACTTTTTTTTTGGAGGGGGGGCAATACTAGGGTTTTAACTCGGAGTCTCCAACCTCCAGCCTACAATGTGTTCTTAACCTGAAATGTGTATAATATTCAGACTTCCTCAAACAGTTCCACAACAAAACAACCCCAAACATTTGAAGAAAGTTTGCTACGATAAAACGGGCAGCAGTTAAAAAATAACTAGAAATAGTACTTTAGTTTTTTTTACGATGGTTTACATGAACATCAAATAATCAGTATGAGATAAAATCCAGCTTTAAGGTTCTCAAAACATATATGACAGAAATTAATTTTTTTCTCTTAAGTGATCTGGTTTAATTAAGACCTGTCATTTATAATTAGAAATACTTAAACCAATACATCAAGAGGTTTCATTAGAACAATTACAGGTAGAGAGTATGATTTGAAGATGATCTACGTTCATGACTGCAGTTCCGTACGTCCAGACCCAATGTCAAAGAAGGAATGTGAGCAAGCACTCATGACAGCATTTTATTCCGAAGATGCAGGCAGGGAGTTTGGAATCCATGCATTAAAGACAAGTCACCGCTGCTGCTGCAGACATGCGCTAGTCCTTCAGGATGTGGCTCCAAGTCCCTTCCACCTCTCCGTGACAGCAGCGCAGGGCAGCGTCCACACCCCAACGCACCCACTTCATTTGGCTTCCTGAGCTTTCTTTGCGTTCTGTTTTTCTTTTGCCTAACAATTGAAGGTAGGGTATTATAAAATCTCAAGTCGGTTTTAGAGCATACTAAAATAAGATGTGCTGAGGGCATTCTATGCTGGCTGGGCGGGAAGCCCCAGGTATTCAGAGGAAACAATCCTACATTACTGCTGCGTATTTCACTGAGTTTAACCCAACAGTTTAAGTGAATTTAGTACCATCACCGAAGGATCATGTACCATGTGTACCTGTGGTGTCTTTCATGCATTACTTGTATTACATCAAAATGGGTTCTCTCATCATTTTACCTGATGCCCATAACTCTAATGTGGCTGATTTCTCACTTATTCTGCAGCAAATGAGGAAACGAGTGCCCATTCGTGTGACCCAACTTGGCCAGGTTAGTTACAGTACAACTCCAACAGAAGTCCAAGACAACAGTCTACAGCGGTGCTGCATTTTCAGTGTCTATACCATGAGCTGGGCACACTCGGTAAGACAACTCAAGTCATCAACACGCCTGAGCTGCACAGCCCCAACCAATGCCAGCTGATGCCAGCTATGCTGGTCTTTGGGGAGGGGTGTTTGCTATCATACAATTTAAAACTGAAAGATTTGCCATCGATTAAAAAGGGGGGGGGAAGCTGAGCACCAGGGACACACCCCTGTAATCCTACTCAGGAGGCTGAGATCTAAAGATCCTGGTTCAAAGCTGGCTGGACAGGAAAAGTCCATGAAACTTTTATCTCCAATCAACCACCAAAACAACAGAAGCAGAGATGTAGCTCAAGTGGTAGAGTACTACCAGCTTTGAGCAAAAAAGCTCAGGGACAGTGCCTAGACTCTGAGTTCAAGCCCCAGGACTCACACCATAAAAAAAAAAGAAAAAAGAAAAAAGCCATCATGCCCAGACAAGTTCCCTATTTTAAAATAATGAAAATATTTTCGAGCATACTTTGAAAAAAATGCATGTACTTCTTTTCTATTGATCTCTAAATTATACTTAACAGAATGTCTAGTAGAAATTTACAGAAATAAATTTATTGGTTTATAACAACTTTAGAGAATGAACAAGTATAAAAAAATACTCATACATTAAATTGCATAATTTAGATACACTCAAAGGGTATATAAAACAAGTCATAGGTAATGCCACATGACAGACCGTTCCCACACTTTATAAACTGGATCTCATTCAGTCATCCAGAAAGTTTGGCAGGTATAATTCGATTGTCAGTACCAAGGAGACAAACACAAATAACTTGCCTAAAAATAAACTCAGAACCTCAGTGCTGTTCCGTCCTTGCTAAAAAATGAAAAATATTACCGTATTTCTAAACAGCATGAAAAACACACCATCCTCTACATGTTAAAAGTTGTGGGCCTGTTATTCTAGCTGTGAAGGAAAGCCAGAAACGGGCATAGTCGGTCCAAGCGATTGGGCAGGAAGTGAGGCCCTATCTGAAAAATAACCAGAGGGAAAAAAGTGCCTTCCAGCAAAGGAATTCAGATCATACCCTGGAGAATATCCTCACTGACCACAATAGGGTTGCAGCTGTATCTCTGATGAACAACTAAAAATACTTCAAGAATTCCAACCTAATGATGAGTCTCAATTTCTTCAGAGCCTGGGAGGAATAGTAGATACTGGAGATATACAAGGATTTAGTGTGTCTCAATATCACTTGTTACAGAATGTTTTCCAGAAATGGGCAAAATTAAGTCAACAAGTACTTCCTCAAAAAAAAAAAAAAAAGCAAACAGAGCAAATGGAGTTGGTGTCTCAGTTGTTATCAAACACTGCCACCTCATCTCCAAAGTGCTGTGACCCAGGAATTATGGTTCTATCACAAAGCTGAAAAACTGTTGCTCTGAATGCTCTCAAAATATTGGGGGAACATTGGGTGCCTGTAGCTGATGCCTAGGTAGTCAGGAAGCTGAGATCTGAAGACTGAGGTTCAAAGCCAGCCTGGACAGGAAAGTCCATGAGACTCATCTCTAATTAACCAGCAAACCAGAAGTGGAGCTGTGGCTCCAAGAAATAGATTGCTAGTAATAGACTGAGCAAAAGAGCTCAGGGACAGTGCCCAGGCCCCAAGTTTCAAGACCCATGACCAACAAACAAACAAATACTGAGGCAGACACTGTCATGAAAAATTAAATTTTTTTTCTAATTGCACAAGAAAAATTGTATCAAAGACAAACCTTAAGGCAAAAATCTACAATGTCAGTGATACCTTATCAGACTTATATAAAATTTAAATCCGATTCCAATCAATTCTTCAGATGATACATTATTTTCCATGGTGTTTCATACAAAGAGCACTTTAACCATGCAAGTCTGAGAACCACAGGAGCCTAAACTATTCATTTAAAACCTTAAGTCAGTTTCCCATCTTGGAATGCTCTGAGACGCATAAACAGGAAGACCATGGGAGAAAGAGAAGACTTAATAATATCCCAAAATAATTTTTTAATCTACTGCTAAAAGTTGGAACACATGATACAGGTAATAGAAAAAGCGTGAAGATCTCAAATCTCGTATTAGTTGTAACTGATCATACGAAACGGCTAAGGCTGACATGTACTTCAATTTGTATACTTTAAAAATTAGTAAGGAAAATATACCTACCATTTTGTTCTGGTCTTTAAATTAATGGTCCAGAATGTTATTTGCCTAGTAGTGTCTTCTCAAAGTGTTGCTCAAAATGTGGTACTCAGATCAGCTGTATTAGAATCACTTGGGGAACTTATTAAAGATTCCTTTAATATCAGAATATCTGGGGAGGGGCCAGGTAACAGGTATTTTAAAGAGTACCCAGTGATGGTCATTTTCAGAAATGCTGATTTACAGTATAAACTTTAAAACAATTTAACTGCATTTCATTTATTATACAAGTATTTTATTAAGTTCCTTCTATTGACGAAAAAAAAATCTTAGAACTCGGGCTGGGAAGGTGGCTCAGTGGTAGAGCGCTTGCCTTGCATGCATGAGGCCCTGGGTTTGATTCCTCAGCACCACATAAACAGAAAAAGCCAGAAGTGGTGCTGTGGCTCAGTGGTAGAGCACTAGCCTTGAGCTGAAGAGCTAAGGGACAGCGCCCAGGCCCAGAGTTCAGGCCCCACGACCAGACCCCACCCCCCAAAAAAAGAAAATCTTAGAACTCATTTTTTTCACTCACTGTTAGCCTCATAACGGACAGTAAAAGGACTATTCCTCAGTCCAGACCATCCTTTGCCCTCTTATCATGTCCATGGCAGTTCAAAACTATATTAAAAAAAAACTATGATAAAATGTAATATATGCCAAATTAGACATGAAAAACTCTACTATCTACATTATCTACAATAGGTTTTGCTCAAATAAAGAACAGTGTTTTAAATTTTAGTTTGATAATAATATTGTTGGGCAACTCTTTTATTGCAGAGTATTAAGCCAAACTAACTCTCATAGAATATAAAAAATAGGTAAATACTATAGAATAAAACTAAAAATGCTTCAAGAAATTTTATCTCAACTTATGCAAAAAAAAAATGTTAGTTACTCATTACTATTAAAATACTTACCTTTTCTACAAGTGGTATCAACTGCTGGTGCTCTGCTAATGTCTTTAACAATTCCATAATAAAGGGCAGATAATTATGCTTCCTTCGGATATTTTCAATCTGAAAATACAACACATCAGATTACACTAATTACATTTCTGCTAATTTTCTGACAGTCTTAGCATCTAATTTAAAACAGAAATGGACTACATAAGAAAAAGAAAACAATGTGGTGACTTTTGTGGCTTCCTGCCTTCAGCTTTAACAGAGGCTGTTAAATGTGCAATCTAAGGCTAGTTCAAAACTACCAACTGTAAACTACGTATTACTGTCTGAGGCCTATAATCCTCAATACAGAGGAAGCTAAGATCTGAGAATCAAGGTTTGAAGCCGGTCCAAACAGGAAAGCCTCAGGGCCTCACAGTCTCACTTAGCTTTTTCCACTCAAGGCTGGCAATCGACCACTACTTCACTTCCGGCTCTTGTGCTAGTTAACTAGAAATAAGAGTGTCTCAAATTTGTCTGCTTGAGCTGTTTTCACACCTTGATGCTCAGATTTCAGCCTCCTAAGTAACTTAGATTACAGGCATGAGGCACTGGAATGGCTTAGTTAAATCTTTTCTTTTGTGTCAGTCCTGGGGCTTGAACTCAAGGCCTGGGTGCTGTCCCTGAGTTTCTTTTGCTCAAAACTAGCACTCCACCACTTGAGTCACAGAATCAATTCCAGTCTTTTCTGTTTATGTGGTACTGAGGAATAGAACCCAGGGCTTCATGCATGCCAGGCAAGTAGCACTTCACCCACTAAGCCACATTCCCAGCTCAGTAAGTTAAATCTTAGCATGTTAATTTATGTCAGTATGAGAACCATTTTACCCTTATTTTAGAACAGAGCTTTACCAAACATTTGGACCGTATCAGATTCTGAAAAGAATTTACATTTTATTCCTGACAGCTCTACTGCTGGTTTTCTAGTTATAAACTGGAGATGAGAGTTGACTTTCGGGCTCAGGCTGGCTTCAAACTACAATCCTTAGATCCCAGCCTAAGTAACTAGGATTACAGGCGTGGGCCACTGACACCTGGCTGGGCTGATGTTGATTACAATCTCCCACTCTCTGCCTCTGAAGTCAGCTAAGTTCAAAGGCTTCAGATGGTGGCTTTGAAATACCAATTCCACTGTGAAAACTCAGAACTTGTGAGAAAAAAAATGATTTCAATCTGAAGCATGAAATATACAAGAGTCCAAAACATCTTGTTACATGAAAAAAGAGGCCTGAGAACAGGTGTTCCAGGTGACAATGAAAGCTTGAGAGGTGGGCCTGGGTGGCTCACTCCTGTATTCCTAGCTACTAGTAAGGGTCAGGCATGGAGGATCAATCATTTGAAGGCAACCCAAGGAATGAGGGTCCATGAGTCTCCTCCAATTAACCAGCAAAAAGCTGGGCTGAGCTGTGACTCAAGTGGTAGAGTACCAACTGTGGACAAGAAAAACCAGTGATTGCAAGGCACTCACTGAGTTCAATCACTGGCATTGGTGACGGGGAAGGAGGGGGGGAACCCTTCAGAGATAGCCTAAAGTTGCTCCTAATGGATTGAAGATGGGGTGATCTGACATCCACAGGAAAAATAACCACAGAGAGCTAAAGCTCATGAGGACGGTTTTGTGGGGCTTTTAAAAACATGTTTAAGCCCAGCCAGCATGCTAGGGCCTAGGTCTGCCATCACCTCTGTGCTCAAGGCTAGCCTTCTCACCACTTGAGCCACAGCACCACTTTCAGATTTTTGGTAATTGGAAAGAAGTGTCTCATGGACTTTCCTGGCGGCGCTGCGTGAGCCTCAGACCTTGGCCTCCCGAGGAGTCAGGAGTACAGGTGAGCCACCAGCCCCCAGCTCAAAACAGTATTTTAAAGAAACCACATGACTGATCTTTGAAGGGTGTTAGAAAACAAACATATTATTCTGAAAATTGGTAAACGATGGGAGGAAAAGCCATCAGGCATTCAGCAAACCTTATCACAAACCACAGTACTTTTAATAAAACATTAGAGGAATGTAGTTTTTAAATCATACCTTGTATCTCTTTAATTTTTGTACTTCTTCTTCAATGAGCATCTGATTCCTGGCCACCTCTGACTGAATAGCACTTAACATACTGCTGCCCTCATCAGTCTCCATAGGCTCCTCCTTGGGAAAAAGGAAATGGTACACCCTAATGACTGAGCTTACGACCAGAACACTTACATGGCCGCCTGTGATCAACTACACTCAAATCCCTACTCTTCATGTTAGAGAGTTTCAGATCAAGTCCTAAATAGTGCTTATCACATTTCTGGAATAATGGGAATGGATCTTTCACCTCAAATATACTGAACTGTGACATACAATGTTGCTATAGTCCTCTCTATTATGCTACAAAGTAAATTTTGGAATTCTTAAGATATGTAATGGAAGGCAAGACTTTGTTCTTTTTTTTTTGTCAGTTGTGGGGCTTGAACTCTGGGCCTGGGCGCTGTCCCTCAGCTCTTCAGCCTAAGGTTAGCAATCTACCACTTGAGCTGCAGCACCACTTCTGGCTTTTTGTGCTTATGTGGTGCTGAGGAATCGAACCCAGGGCCTCATACATGCAAGCCAAGCACTCTACCAATGAGACACCTTCGCAACCCTGTTCTACTACTAATTTTCCTTTCCAATCATATTTACTACAGAAAGGTAACCATAAAAGTAACCATACAGAATCCACATAAATGTACATACACCCAGTGAACTCTTGAGACTTATGTTCTGACTTGTTTAGCACAAGAACAGTTCATTGTTAATCCTCATTTAGCATTTGCCAATCGCTGTGGTAAGTGGTTTACATGCAAGGTTTCTGTACACTGCCTCCTTCGCCCTCTATGACCTGAGCAGTAACTGCAACTTGCCTCATGCCACAGGAAGCTGAGAAACAAAAAGTGGCAAAGCAAGATTCCAAAAATCTAAGCAAGTCCAAATCCTCCAAATCTACTGTTTAAAAAACAGAAAAAGAGCCGGGCGCTGGTGGCTCACGCCTGTAATCCTAGCTACTCAGGAGGCTGAGATCTGAGGATCACGGTTCAAAGCCAGCCCGGGCAAGAGAGACCCTGAGACTCTTATCTCCAATAAACCACCAGAAAACCGGAAGTGGCGCTGTAGCTCAAGTGGTAGAGCGCTCGCCTTGAGCTGAAGAGCTGAGGGACAGCGCCCAGGCCCAGAGTTCAAGTCCCACGACCGACAAAAAAAAAAAAAAAAAAGAAAAAGATCATGACCTTGTTCATTCATGTAACTGTAACCCCTCTCTACAGTATTTTCACAATAAAAACCATTAAAAAAATAGAAAAAGTTTCCCTATGACCCAGCCATACCACTCCTAGGCATCTATCCTGAACAACAGGAACCAGGGTACAAGGACACGTGCACCTCTATATTTATTGCAGTACTGTTCACAATAGCCAGGATATGGAAACAAGCCCCACTACAGATGAATGAATCCAAAAATTGTGGTACTTATACACAATGGAATATGTAGCCATTTGAAAGGACAAAATTATGGCATTCACAGGGAAATGGATGGAACTAGAATAAATCATGTAGAGTGAGGTAAGCCAAGAGCAAAGAGACAAAAAGCACATGGTCTCCCTGATAAGTAGATGTTAAATCCAAAATATAAGGAGGTTTTACAAAGTAAATGAGACTCAAGAAACAAACATGAGAGGGAAACCAGGAGGACACAGAAACAAAAGGAAACAAGGGAAAGCATACAACAGCGGGACCCATTAGCTGCACTGGTCATTGATCAAAACAAGCTAAGCAACTCAAGGGCAGCGATGGGAGGGAGGGAAAGAGTGGGAAAGAGGGAACAGCTGACACTATGCAAAAGGAAAGAAACGAATACATCACCGATGTGGAAGAAATAACTATATTGTCAAAGCTCATAGAACTCATAAACTTTATAGACCACAATAAAGACAATTTGCCCCATGAAGGTTAGAATGTGTTTGTGACTTTAACTAAGTATCACTATCGCACAATGCTGTAAAATTTATGTAATCACTTAATCACAATAAAAAAATTGCTCTAAAAAAAACAGAAGAAAGCAAATACCTTCCCCAGGAGAATAATCTACAACATTGTAACAAATAAAACATGGTCACAAACCTCTGCAAGCTGTCTTTGTAACTCTGCTATCTTCTGTTCATATATCATTTTTCTGTCGGACACAATGGCCATTAAGTTAAAGCGAATCTCTCCTTCACTATACCTAGAAAAAAGTTATTTTAAAATTTAAAATTTATTTTAAAATCATTATAACTCAGTGATTACCATATAAGTCTTTGGGACAAACAAAAATCTATCAATTGGTTCACAATAAAAATTGATTTTTTTAGGTTTGTATATGAGAGAGATAACTATGGCAAAAAATTTAAATTTCATCCTCACAACTATTTTTAAATACACTAAAACAATGCTAGTTCCACTTAAAATGACAAATTTAAATAACATTTCCATTGTATTTCCCTAACTTTATTAGAAATACAAAATTTATTTAGATCTCAGTAACTAAGATCCCACGTTTCGGAGGTGATTATACTAGTTTCTGCTTGTTTCTCTTTTGGGTTGGACTCCAGGCCTCTGGCTGGCTAAACAGGTTATCTAATTATAGTGCACTAATATACTGATATACAGTATTATTCCAAATTATGTAGTTTCTATTATTTAAAATACTTATATATCTTATAGATGCATAAAAATTATATAAATTTATATGATTTATCATTATAAACTGCAGTAAAATTCTAGAATACAATTTGTTTTTCAATACTCTTAAACCAGTAGGACCTCTAACTGGGAAAGCTTATTTATGTTAGGAACTGGAATTGAGAAAATTATCCATAAAATATCCAAGAGTTTCTCACCAATCTAATTACTGGGAAGAACATGGTACGGTGTAACTATAGCTTTAAACTCTGTACATATGTTTCTCCAAGTTCTACTTACAGGACTTCTGGCAATCCCAGTAAGCACAACTAAAAGCCCTGGTTGACTGTACCAATAACAGACAGAGGCCAACAGTGATAAACTTAAAACCTCCATGTGACAGAAGATGGATTCAGAGTTTCTTTCTGCCACGTACACCCTAGACTTATAGCTGAAGAATGGCTAAGAGAACAGACAATAGCTGAGAATAAAACAGAGAATAAAAACAGAATAGCTGAAGAACAGACTAAGAGACCCTAATGGAACTCTGGTCAAACAGGAACAGCAGAAAACTTAGCAATAGTTGTGCTATTGTAGTCCAACAAACTAACAAATAAAAACATCTGTGACCACACCAAGAACACCAACAGTGGAAAGAGAGTTGCCTCCCTTCCTCACGAAGGATGAGAGCCGAACAAGGAGTTGGGTCTCTGTCAATGCTAGGTGTTAAGAACAGTACCCACTTGCAGTATCTGAAGACACTAAGTGATAAGGAAGTGGCAAAGTCTCCCCTCAGCACCTGGAGTGGAAGCCATGCAGAGCACGGCAGCACAGCACGTGGTGGCATCGGGAGGCCGTGGCACTCTACTGCCCAGCCCACTGGCATCTGCAGAGGTCCTGCTCAAGGCCATAACCCACTGATGACCAGCATCCAGAGAAAACCTCTTTCCTCAAGTATTAACTTCTGATCTCGACTGGCAATCATGGAGTTGCGCCCCCAACTGCAGTTTACACTGTGTTCATAAACACAGAGCAGAACTTGTGAGATTCAGAGTCTCATTGTGTAATAATTACCCAATGTCCTCATATTAAAACGATGACAGGGCTGGGAAGGTGGCTCAGTGGTAGAGCGCTTGCTTTGCATATATGAGGCCCTGGGTTCAATTCCTCAGCACCACATAAGCAAAAAGAAAAAA
>NW_012267251.1:3038350-3045525 GCF_000151885.1 Dipodomys ordii
TGTGTGTGTGTGTGTGTGTGTGTGTGTGTGTGTGTGTGTGTGTGTGTGTGTAAAAATCTGAGTCCCTGGAGTCCAACAGACAAAAAGGGTAAAGTTAAACATGTATTACAGCTGGGCACTGGTGGCTCATGCCTGTAATCCTAGCTAGCTACAGGAGGCTGAGATCTGAGGATCACAGTTCAAAGCCAACCTGGGCAGGAAAGTTCACGAGACTCTTATCTCCAATAAACTACTCAGAAAAAGGCAGAAGCAGTGCTGTGGATCAAGTGGTAGAGCACTAGCCTTGAGCAAAAAGAAGCTCAGTGACAGAGCCCAGGCCCAGATTTCAAACCCCGGACCAGCCAAAAAAAAAAAAAAAGTATTCCAGCAGGGCACTGGTATGACTGGTATGGCACAGCTGTAATCCTAGCTACTTAGGAAACGGAGATGTGAGGATGCAGTGCAAAGCCAGCCAGGCAGACAAGTTCACAACACTCATATCACCAAACAACCACCAAAGCAGAAGTAGAGCTGTTGCTCAAGTGACGGAGTACTAGAGCTGTGAGTATAGAAAGGGCAGGTAAAGTGTCCAGGCCCTGAAATCAAGTTCAAGAACCAGCAATGCACACATACACATGCATACGCACATGTGCATGGCATGCACACAGCACAAGCACGCACGTGTGCGCACGCACACAGCACAAGCACGCACGTGTGCGCACACACACACACACACACACACACACACAAATATATTCCAAATCAAGCAATGGTGGTTCACATCTGTAATCCTAGCTACTAAGGAGATCTGAGGATCAACATTTAAAGCCAAACAGGTCAGGAAAGTCTCTGGCACTCTTATCTCCAATTAACCAGCAAATTGCTAGAAGTGGAGGTATTGGCCCAAGTGGCTGAGCACTGGCCCTGAGATAGTACTCGGGCCCTGAGCTCAAGTCCTAGTGTTGGCACAAACAAAACAATATAGTGACTGAAAACTTGACAAATTTCATGGGATAAAGCACTCTAGGGGTTTAAGAAGGTCAGCAGGATCCAAACAGAAGGAATGTAAACAAATTCTCAGTAAGAAACATCACAGTCAAACTTTTTTTTTCTAGATATAAAGAAAAAAAATCTCATTTCTATTTCTTGGAGTTCATTTTGATAAATATCATAGTCAAACTTTCGAAAACTAAAGATGAAAAATTCTTGCTGAGTGCGAATGGCTCACGGCTATAATCCTAGCTAGCTACTCTGGAGACTGAGGTTTGAAGAACTAGGTTCAAAGGCAGCCAGGCTTTTTAGAAAAGTCCACGAGACTCTTATCTTCAATCAATAAGCAAAAAGCCAAAAGGGGAGCTGTGACTTAAGTGGTAGAGTGCCAGCCTTAGGCACAAAAGCTCCAGGACAGCACCCAGGACAGGTATTTAAAACAAAAAAGCTCTTACAACAGCATGAGCCATCACATGTACAGGAAGAAGACAGGAGCTTATTTTCAGAAATGACGACAGAAGGAAGGAGAACTTTCTTCCTGTGTTGCAAGAAAGACTGTCTAGCTTGACTCCACATCCCCTGAAAATACCTTTCAGGAGGAAAGGAGGACTCAGGGTCTGCAGATGAAGAAAAATAAGAACTCTGTTCCCGGAGGACCTGTGCTAAATCATACTTAACAGAGGCTTCTAAACAGAAAGAAAAAATTATCAAAAGAAAAGTTCTGGAACACAAGGAAAGAGTGAAAGTATAGATAAGTAACAGTATGTGTCCTCTTTGTGTTTCCAAAACTGTTTCATGACTGAAGCAAAAACTGTATTATTTGATGTTCTCATAAAATACAGAGAAATCACAAACACAATTGTGTTTTAACAGTGAAAGAAGGCTATACTCATTACTCTGACTCTGATAAGCTTGAGAATCCTCAAAAAAAAAAAAAAACACTAAAAACTACTGCACATAAAGATAGGATTTTTAGGGCTGGGAAGGTGGCTCAGTGGTAGAGCGTTTGCCTTGCATGCATGAGGCCCTGGGTTCAATTCCTCAGCACCACATAAGCAAAAAGAAAAAAGCTGGAAGAGGCGCTGTGGCTCAAGTGGTAGAGCGCTAGCCTTGAGCTGAAGAGCTGAGGGATAGCGCCCAGGCCCAGAGTTCAAGCCCCATGACAGACTAAAAAACAAAAACACCTTCAAAACTTACCAGACTTGAACATAAAAACTTTTATGGGAATCCAACCACCAGCCAACCAACAAGGAAACAGCAGTGACTTATAATCCTAGCAACTCACAAGGCTAAGACCTGGAAGATCATTACTTGAAGGTGGCCTGAGCAGAAAAGTGTCCACCACATCTCCTGTATATAACCCAGACTGGTCTCAGGTTCACAATCCCTCAGAACATTCTCCAATTTGATATCCTCAGCCTCCTGAATGTTGACATTATAGTATATATCACCATGCCCAGCAAGATGAAACATTTCTAAGTGAATTAGTGGTTTTCTTGAATAGATTTCCTAAATGAATTAGTCAAATCAAGTACATGATCAAACACACTGTTAAAGAATCAAGTGAAAACAAAAACAAACTTAAAAAGAATGTTATGCCAGTAGTATTAGATCATTTACTTTTGTATTCTTTTTTCTATGACGGGCCTTACTGCGCTAATCCAGTCATCTTGATTACATGCACCTAGAAAAAAATGTAAAAACAATGTTAAAACAAAATTAGCAAAAAGCAGTATTAACACTCTCTCAAAAGTTTCATCTAAAACATGCTTTATAAATACTTTAGCAAATTTAAGACATACTAAGTCTTTTCTTTCCCTTTTCATTTTCAGAGAGGGTCCTGTGAGTCTCCCAGGCCGGCCTCACAGCTCCCAGGTGCTGAGATTGCAAGCCTGAGTCACCATGCCTTCAACAGTCAGGAAAGAGTATTATCATAACTTGCATTGTCATGTTATCGTGACACAAAACGAATATTTAAGAGAAACTTCTCTCATTTAAACCCTCAACTCTGTTACAGACCTTCCTTTTACAAATGGTAAGACTTAAGGCTTGGAAAAAAAAGCAGTAATTAATAGAAAGAAAATAAATTTCTTATATCTGCCTTTCCACAATCCTGTTTTTTTTTTATAAAGAAGAAAAATGAAAAAGATGAGGTTAGAGGCATGGCTCAGGAAGCAGAGCCACATCCATGAGTGAAAGAGGCAGATACTGAAAGCAACTTCTTATTTGAGATAGGGAGAATCCACCCAGAATGTAAGACCAATTCTACTCAAATGTCTTAACTTTTTTTTGCAAGAAATCATAGCACAGTTGCAGTAAACTGGCTGCTGTTTTTTCACTTCTTCCATGTTTTATGATTCTAATGAAGTAAGAATGGCTAACCAGAAAGAAGTCAGCAGAAAACATGCAGAAATCAGACCAATGTAACTGTAACAAAATTAAGGAAACAGTCTACTTATTTTCAGACACATAAAAATAGATGGCAGCGGTGCACCGGTGGCTCGTGCCTGTAATTGTAGCTACTCAGGAGACTGAGATCTGAGGATCAGTTCAAAGCCAGCAGGAAAGTCCAAAGTCCATGAGACGCTTATCTCCAATAAACCACTAGAAAACCAGAAGTGGCACTGTGGTTCAAGCAGTAGAGGGCTTGCCTTGAGCTGAAGGGTACAGGGACAGCGCCCAAGCCTAGAGTTCAAGCTGGCTCCACCACTGACCAAAATAATAATAATAATAATAAAGAAGAGTCTTAGACACAAAGATAAATATTTTAAGCAAATAGCACACAAATCTGCACAAGACAATGGATTCTGCAGGCAGGATTTTATTTTAAATGTACAAACAAGAGGTGCTGATAACTCAAGCCATTAAATGCTAACTACTCAGGAGGCTGAGAGCTTAAGATTAGTTTGAAACTTAGAATGTCTGAGAGATTTTCCTATCTCTAATTACCAAAAAAGCCAGAAGTGGAGCTGTGGCTCTAGTGGGAGAGCACCGGCCTTGAGCGAGCAAAAAATAAATAAATAAACTCAAAAAAGTACCTAGGCCCCAGGAACAGCATTTTGTTGTTGTTTTCAAGGGCTGAAAGAACCCAGATCTCATGAACTTACTTGTTAGGGCCTGGGTGCAGTTGCTGAGCCTCTTTGTGCTCAAGGCTAGCACTCCACCACTCTGAGCCAAAGCACCACTTCCAGCTTTTTCTGAGTAGTTTATTGGAGACAAAAATCTTACAGACGTTCCTGCTTGAGCAGGCTTTGAACTGCAATCCTCAGATCTCAGATTTTTGAGTAGCTAGGATTATAGGAGTGAGCCACTGGCTCAAAAGTACAAAGTATTTAACATGAGATTCAATGAAAACACATTTTCTTGGATTAAATCTAATTTTTTTTTAAAGATCAAGAAATTTCAAAATCCTCTGGCAGGAGTAGGGAGTATTGTGCAGCAGTGCAACACTTATACATGCAACCCTCAGCTTGATCCCTGGCACATGCAAATTGTTCAGTGGTTTTATTCAGTAGTGTTTCAGAATCACAGACTGCAACCCCACCCACAAAAAGCATTTATTATTTTTGCTCAAGGTTAAAGATGGAGTGTGTTCATGAGAAATCTATTCTTATCTTGGTACAAAAGACAGCACATTAATATGCTAAAATAAAAATTTTGATCAAAAATATTTAGTAAACTGATAGACAAGGGATGAAAAAAAAATTTTTTTTTTGGTGGTCATGAGCTTGAACTCTGTACATGGGTGCTTTCCCTCAGCTCTTCAGCTCAAGGTAAGCACTCTACCACTTGAGCCACAGGGCCACTTCTGGCTTTCTCTGCTTTTGTGGTGCTGAGGAATCGAACCCAGGGCCTCATCCGTGACAGGCAAGCACTCTACCACTGAGCCACCTTCCCAGCCCCAGGATGAAAATATCTAATGCAAGGGAATGGTAAAAAACGATAAGAAGCTGGACACCAGTGAGTGGCTCACACTTGTAATCCTAGCTACTCAGAAGGCTGAGATCTGAACATCATTGTTAGAAGCCAGCCAAGGCAGGAAAGTCCCCCATGAGACTCTTATATGCAATTAACCACTCAAAAATCCAGAAGTAGAACTGTGGCTCAAAGTGGTAGAGTGCTTGCCTTGAGCTGAAGGACAGTGCCCAGGCTCAGACTTCAAGCCCCATGACCAACCAAAAAAAAAAAGAAATGCTTACTATTTCTTATCAATAAGTTAAAGGTCAATAAGTTCAAGTGCACTGAAGTCCACTAAGAACAGTTTTTTAAGTTAACTAGAAAATATGTATTACATGATCTATGGGTTAAAAACAGGTGAAAATTAAAGGCCTCAATCAATTTGTAGGTGTGTACATGTCCTTCCTATATATATTATTTAATTTTGTAAGCAGCTTAAGACCATCCTATTATACTACCCATAATAACTTTCACCTCTAAAATTTTAGCAACACTGTAGCTAAAATAATAGTTAATACTCAGTAGCAACAACCAGATTACCTAAATCAATTGGTCCTTCTCTTAATCCATCTAATTCATACAGTCTTCCATTAACAGGAACATAACTGACAAAGTGAAAAGCATCTTCTTCTTTGGCTGATGTCTTTGCATCAAATTCAAACATTTGCTGTCTATAGTAAAGAAACCAGAGAGATAAAGCATCAGAAAAGAATTAGGTAAAACAGAACAAAGAGAAGAGTACATATTTAACACGGGGTGAGAGAGGAGCACATATTTAACACAGGGGGAGAGAGGAACACATATTTAATGGGGGGGAGCAGGGAGAGGAGCACATATTTAACAAGGTGGTAGAGAGGAACACATATTTAATACGAGGGGGGGAGTACATATTTAATATGGGGTCTTTACCTGGCAAAACTGTTGTGCACTTGTCGAATCACATCTGAATTGCTCAATGCCAATCCTTTCATCTAAAACAATTTTAAAAGTAGTCTATTAAAACAAGACCTATCACAGGTCACTTTAGGATCAAGAAAAGACCATACTCACGGCTGCATCAAAACTTTGTGAAAATTCCTTAAACTCTGATAACGTCTCTCCTAAATGGACATCTTGATGAGTACAGTTCAGTAACACACTCACGATAGCTTGGGTAGCACATGCATTGTTAATTACCTACAAAACAGACATGTGAAAATACAATGAATTTGTTTACAAAAATGTTTTACCTGTTGACAATAACCCACACATGATGAATTTATTATATTTAATTCAAATTATCTGTCTTAAACATAACAAACATCTAATTTCTATTCTTGTCTGTTTTCCGAAATTTGTTGAAATTCCCTGGAATTGTACATTTTAGGAGCTAAGAGAAACTAAGTCATCCATATTAGTGACAGCCAATCCAGCTAAAAAAGGCCAACTGTCCCAACCTAAAACATAGTTATAAAGAACCTTTCCTTGCCACTGTCACACCTGTAATCCTAGCTACTCAGAAGCTAAGACGTGAGGATCACAATACGAAAGCCAGCCCAACTAACCACCAAAAAGCTGAATGTGGCCCTGTGGCTCAAGTAGTAGAGCACTAGCATTGAGCTAAAAAGCTCTGAAACAGTGCCCAGGTCCTGAGTTCAAGCCCCAAGACGAGCTTTTCCTCCCCTCCTCTCTCCCCCCCCTAAAAAAAGAACTTGTCCTCCCCTTCCTCTATTCTTCACTTCTTCCTCCACTTATTCCTGCCTTTTGAAATTCACCCCTTAATTCAGTACCCAGCACAAGCTCAAGCTCACATATGTGGCTATCAGAGAGGTTCTGCAATACCCATATCAATTTGATCTAATAGGGGTATATTGTTGCCCATGTACTGTTTTTACTCTATCACATAGTACTGTCATTCAGCTGTTACAAATGCACATTTAACATTCTAAGTGAACCTTATACTCTACCTAGAGGAGAAAACATTTGTTAGCATCTGCTAGTTTCCTAAGGCTCTTTACAAATTCTTTTAGTTCCTCCACAAACTATGATGGAGTAGTTTTGTTTTTTTTTTTTTGTCAGTCGTGGGGCTTGAACTCTGGGCCTGGGCGCTGTCCCTCAGCTCTTCAGCTCAAGGCTAGCACTCTACTACTTGAGCTACAGCGACACTTCCAGTTTTCTGGTGGTTTATTGGAGATAGGAGTCTCACGGTCTCTCCTGCCCGGGCTGGCTTTGAACCACGATCCTCAGATCTCAGCCTCCTGAGTAGCTAG
>NW_012267251.1:3048125-3052644 GCF_000151885.1 Dipodomys ordii
AAAGCCGGAAGTGGTGCTGTGGCTCAAGTGGTAGAGCGCTAGCCTTGAGCTGAAGAGCTGAGAGACAGCGCCCAGGCCCAGAGTTCAAGCCCCACGACTAGACCCTCCACCCCCCCCAAAAAAAAAATTGGAACATCTCCTGTTCCTTAACGTTAAAAATACGCTTAAAGAAGACAATGTATTTGGCCTGAAAGTCTGAAGCATAGGTATTTTATTTCAAAACAACTTGAATTTTACTTACTTTAATTTTTCAAAACTCTCAGGCTCTAAACTCCATATTTCTTCTACTTGGGCCCCACGGCAACCTGAAAAAAAAAATAATTTCTTTAGAAACTAACTCACTTTTTCCTTTACCACCAACTAAAAAAGCCTCGAAGGGTCAACAAATGCAGCAGAGATACTCACTAGACACTACGTTGAAAAGTATACAACTTGGGGTGGAGGCCAGGAGGGAAAAACTGGGAGATAGTGAGGGAAGGGAGGATACTGTTCAAAAAATATACTCATTACCTGACCTATGTAACTATAACCCCCCTCTGTACACCACCTTTACAACAATAAATAAGCCAGACAGGTACACAAATTCATATGAGAAAAAGTGATAAAGCTCATGGCCAAATTCTATTACTTCTCATTACATTATTCTATTATTCACAATCCTATTGTTTCCATTACATTAGCACCCTATGACTGTTCCTTTTCTCTCTCAATTCTAGTGTCTTCCTCCTCTATTGTTTCCCCTATCCTATCCTTGCCCTCTTTTAAAAATTAACAATGTTGTTAAGAATAGGGAAGGCCCAGCTTCTGCACCTCCCACAACCTCATGTTTTTAGCCCATGGTACAAATAAATGATTTTTGCTGGTGATCTGACTATACCAGAAAACTGGATTGACAGCCCTCAAACAACCTCTTTTAAAACAAGGCCACACAGTTTTGAGACCTGAACTGGCAGGTCTAAAATGGACACATTATTAGTTTGTATTTTCTTTTTTTGCTACTACAAGTTTGAACTCAGGATCTCGCGCCTCCTGGCTGGCACTCTACCACTTTCCACGGCTGGAACCATGCCTTCCATCTCTGCTTTTTGCAAGCTATTATGGAGATGGAATCTAGTGAACTTTTCTGTTCAGACTGGCTTCAAACCACCATCCCACAGATCTCAGCTTTCTGAGTAGGTAGGATTACAGGCATGAGCCTCCAGTGCCTAGCTTGACCCTAATTTCTACTCCTCAACTGGTACTCCAGATTTCCTTTCTCAAGTCAAAGCAGAGTCAGCAAAATTACTATGCATCCTGCTGTACCTAGAGCCAAGAAAAAAAAGAGAAAAATACCTGACCTCCTATAAGGAGATGAACAGATGTGATATTAACTTGTCAGGCAGGTCAGGCTAATTAGTGTGAGGGAATGACCTATTTGTTTGGAAAGGAAGTACAGGAATTGTTAGGAGACATTTTTCAATGGATGGCTTTTTCTGTCCTTCTGAGAGGAATGACTGGCTTTGCTTGGGACTGTTTTCAAGGATGTTCAGATAGTTCGGAAGTGGCACTTGTCTAGAAGAATAGAGATGTTTACCTGGAGACAAAGGTTGAGTAGGTTTGCTAAGACTGGGAGCTTCCTAAACTCAGAATTTCTCAGCTATGACACAGAATCACTTTGTGTAAATACAGTATCTACCTGGGTCCATTTCCTTCCCCCCCTTGGAGAACAAGGGGTTGATGCAAACATGAGTGCCCCCCTGACCCTGTGCTGTATAATAGGATCCTTTATCTTTAAAGCAGAAGTTGTCCAGCAGCATCTTTGAAATTGGCAAACCAACTTGTTAGCTGGCAAGCATCCTAAGTTGTCAAATTTACCCTAACTTGTATTTCCTATTCTTTTACATCTGTAGAATCTGCAATGATGTTACCTCTCCCATTCCTATGTTTTCTTTTTTTTGATCTGATTAATCTGGCTAGAGGTTCACCAAATCTTCTCAAAGAAATCTTAATTTTCTATATTTTCTCTGTTTCAATAACTTTAATTCTTATTTTTATTATTACTTCTTCCTACCTGCTTAACCTAGGTTTAATGTGTTCTTCGTTCTCATTCTTTAAAAAGAAATTTGAGCCTTTTGTCTATGAGGGGGAAAACTAGTCCTCATTACTTCCCCTTAGTGAAAAGTTTATAATTCTATCTTTATTAATAAACTATCAGTTTGTTTTGGCACATGTATGTATTCTGTGAGTGTGCATCATAATTAAAGCATAAACGTTTTGTCAGCTTCTTAGTTTAAAAAAGAACTTTTAAGCTGCTGCTAGTGGCTCATGTGTGTAATACTAGCTACTCAGAAGGCTGAGATCTGAAGACTACAGTTCAAAACCAGCCCAGGCAGGAAAATCCCTGATACTCTTATCTCTTACAATTAACCACAAGAAAAGCAGAAGTGGAACTGTGGCTCAAAGTGGTAGAGTGCTTTCTTTGAGTATAAGAGCTTAGGGACAGCATGTAGGACCTGAGTTCAAGCCCCCAACGGGGAAACTTTTTTTTTTTACTTCAAAAGGTTCTTTTGGGTTTTTTGGAACTGAATAGAAATAAGAAATGGAGGGGCTGGGAAGGTGATTCAGTGGTAGAGTGCTTGCCTTGCATGCATGAGGCCCACATAAGCAAAAAGCCGGAAGTGGCGCTGTGGCTCAAGTGATAGAGCTCTGGCCTTGAGCTGAAGAGCTGAGGGACAGCGCCCAGGCCCAGAGTTCAGGCCCCACGACGGGACCCAAAAAAAAAAAGAAAGAAAAACAAAAGAAATGGAAATGATTGGAGTAAGCTGATTTGTTTTTTTCTTTCAAGTATCTGATTATATGCAACTACAAACAGTTAACATTTTTGCAAAGGTCTTTTCCTAATGGAGCCAATTCATTTGCAGCTATTGTTTTATTTATAATACATTTAGATGCCCAAAATGCTTTTATGTATTACTGTCTTATAACTTTACTTACATCATTTTCTTTTCTTGTTTTTGTCAGTCTTGGGGTTTGAACTTAGGGCCTGGGCAGTGACTCTCAACTTTGGTTCTCAAGGTTAGTGCTCTACCACTTTGAGCAACAGCTCTACTTCCACTTTGGGGTTGGTTCACTGGAGATAAGAGTCTCACAGATTTTCCTGCCCAGGCTGGCTTTGAACCGAGATCCTCAAGTCTCAGCCTCCAAAGTAGCTAGGTTTATAGGGATAACCTAAATCATTTTCAAGACCTAAGTCTTCTGTACATATCAAATTGCAAAACTAGCTGACAATAGAATGATGGTTTTTTTGGGGGGTTGCTGTAGTTTTTGTCAATCCTGGGGCTTCAACTCAAAGACCTTGGGGGCTGTCTCTGAGCTTCTTTTGCTCAAGGCTAGTACTCTACCACTAGAGAATCCTTGTTTCTGGCTTTTTCTGATTAGTTCGTTGGAGTTAAGAGTCTCACTTATTTTTGCTGTTCCTGCTGGCTTTATACTGTGATCCTCAAATCTCAGCCTCCTGAGTAGCTAGGATTACAAGTGACCCACCAACTTTAAAATAAACCTATTGCTACAATACTTGCAAAGGCCAACTTTTAAAATATCGTTAACAGCTAAGGTTTTGATTAAACCTAGAACTATCTCAAACTTAGTTTATGTGCAAAATTGACCCCAAAATTGAACCTGTTCTTGTAACTTTACATTACCAGCCACCCTGGATAGAAACCAGAGTCATTTTCACTTCTTTTTCCCCACATCCACTCAGCAGTCCTGTTGATTTCACTTTCCTTTGATGTAGGAGAAATATACTACTACTCAACCTCTACTGGAAGGTTGGCAGCCCTGAGAACTCCTTCTTCAATGTAGCATGCTATGGATGTATTCCTGCTCCAAAAGCAAGGAGAGGCATTTCCACATGCAAGATGAATGAAACACCGCAAAGTACTGACTCTTCCTTCTCCTCTCCACTGCCCTGTCGTCAAGCCAGGCACAGAGACATCTCGTCGGTGAAGTGACAAGCTCCTCCCCCCTTCCACTCACTCAAGGCACACCACACCCATTAGCACATCCTGATTTCCGAAGCCACCTCATTTCATTAAGTACCCAGTGACAACCCGGCGATCCAAAGGATGCAACATGGCCTCAGTTTACCCTTTCAACTTCAGATCCAATTACTCTTCCTCACCGTGACAGCTTTTTTAATCTATTGCTTCCTAAACTGTTTGTGTGTAACCAACAGCACTACAGTTTACGCTTTTCCTTTTTGCCCGTGTGCCTCCAGACCTGAATTCTTTTGAGTATTTTCTGCACCCAGATCTGTCAGTTCTTCAAAGCATTATTCACAATAAAAATGCCGAAATCCTTAACCGTGGGCCTGAGGCGAGCCACACGTAGTAAACGTGACCGTAAACGTTCGCGGACGTGCGCCGGGACACCTACAGTAACGTTTGTCACTCCAGGTGGACGTCCGGACAAAATAGCTAAAAACCGGTAACGGAGGGGAGGTGACGAAGACACGCCCCCGGGCGAGGCGGGGCGCGGGAGG
>NW_012267251.1:3053051-3053813 GCF_000151885.1 Dipodomys ordii
GCTCCCGCGCGGGGCCCGCGCCTCTCCCGTCCCCCCGGCCCAGGACGCCCCCCCCACCGCTCGGTTCTCACCGAATCCTTTAATGAGCTCGGTGAAGACCCCGGGGTCGCTTTCCATGAGGCACCACTCCCCGGCATTGCTCGTCATGGCCCCGGCCACACACCGCTCCGTCCACCGCCGGCTCTCGAGCAAGCGGCCCCTCCGGTACCGGTACCGCCGCCGCCGGCCACCGACCTCGGCAAACCCGCCGCGGAGCTCGTCAGCCTCACGTCACCCCGCCTCCTTCCCGACAGCCTCCGGGCGCCACCACCTGCAGCGCGACGGAGCGCCGGAGGACGCTCTAGCCACGGGAGAGGCGTCGAAACGCCTTCGCGGCTCCGCACGACCCGTAGATGACCCGGAAGGGACGGGCCCTATGGGGAAAGGGCGGGGATTCCGCGCGCGGAAGGAGGCCACATCCGGGATTCTGGGCTATCTAGCGAGGGCGGGGCTCGAGGAGAGAGGCGGGGCTCGCTCGGAGACGGAACCGCGGGCGTCGCGGCGGGGGTGGGGCCGAGCTGGTCGCCGCCCGTCAGGCCGGCAGCTCGGGTCGTTTTCCGTCGCTGCGCAGGGAGCGTTTCGCGGGCTTCGGGGCTGGCTTCCGGGCTGAGGTGAGGAGAGTGCGGGAGCCGGGCTTGGGTAAGGGGATGGGGGGACCTTTGTGCGGTCTGAGAGACACGGCGGATGCGCGCCGCGGCCGCCGGGGCCAACGCCTCGCCGCCC
>NW_012267251.1:3053983-3057086 GCF_000151885.1 Dipodomys ordii
CCCTCCCCTTCGCCCCCCCCACTCCCCACCCCAGCCGCGGCGGCTGCGCGCGCACCGGCGTGGTCGCCCCTCCGCTCGGGTTTGGGGAGGGGGTCTGTGCGCGGAGCTGCAAGGCCCAGTTGATCTCCGGCGCGGGGAGCGGGAAGGTCTGACCTGAAAGCTGTAGCCCGGGGTCCGGCATGCGACGACTTAAACGAAGTTGAGATTCCATTAAGGCTAGGTGAGGAGGTCAACCGAAAATGGCTGTTTTTCCAGGGCCTTGGGCTGTCGCGTGTGGAAACGGAGTCCCTGTTCTCAGACGGGTGGCTGGCAGGTGTCCCAGAGTCAGGAACCGGCGGCCGAGCAATCTGTGAAGCCACGTTGAACGTGGATTATTTTTTTTTTTCTCCTCGGTCCCGGGGCTGGAACTCAGGGTCCGGGCGCTACCCCTGAGCTGCTCGGTGCAAAATGCTAGCCCTTGAGCCCCTTCCGAGTAGTTGACTGGGGATAAGAGGCTCCCACGGACCCTTCTGCGCTGGCTGGCTTTGCATCATGATTCTCAGCCTCCTGAGTTAGGTTACAGGTGTGAGCCGCCGGCACCCGGCGGAAAACCGAAAAACAAAGTAGCTTTGTTGTAAAACGAAAGAAAAATGTATGAAGCTTGTAGGATACACGTGCTGGAGGAGATGGGGACTGTTCAAAAGTCTACCCTTCTGATACCTGATTGGAGAAGTTGGACGGTTCTCTGGGCCCAGCCTAATTTCCTTAGGAACCGTTCCTAGAATAGTTGGCATCAGATCTCAGAGCCGTGATAAGTGTTTTTAAAAATCTGTAATATTGCTATGAACTTGAAAACATTTTCAGAATAATTTGATGTCCAGGTTCACATGGTACTTCCTATTGGAAGATCACACTGAACATTTACCCATTGGGACAATACAGAAGTAATCAGAAAGGGAAATTAAAATTTCCTTAATTTTGCTGACTTAATTCAGTACTAAGAATTTACAGCAAAAGCTGGTTTATAGATCTTGAGAAAAGCAAGATCAGACAAGACCAGGCCCACACCCATTGGCATTCAATTGGTCTGCTTCTAAAGAGCCCAGCGTCGGTCTGACACTCTTCCTCACCCTGAGGTATTGAAGCACCCAGGACTAACCGCTGATTACCATCTGCATAGAACAGGTATTTGAACTTGGGGCTCCTGTTTCTGTAGTGTGACTTCTTTCCAACTCTCTTACTACTCACTCATCCATGCCAGTCAGCCATGACTTCATTATAAAAGGATTAAGCTACACACTTTATTTGAGTTTGGGGGTAAGAGTATTTTTAAGTAACATATTATGAAGAGTCATTGGAAAGCTGCCCAGGTGTGTAAATTCTAGAAAAACATGGGGAAAAACAGGGAATCATTAAAATTATTACTACTTCTTGGAGTACTAATGAATTTGAAGCAGAAGTGCTATTCTTATGTCATGTGTTTTACTAGTTCTACTATTTTGCATTTTCAGTTAAATCAAGGACAAGAATGGACAATGTATTAAATATTGGAAATGTTACCATGCTTTTATACTGAGATCTTTTTAACTTCATCGCAATGTTTTGGTTTGTACAGACTGTTTAAAATTCTTTGGGAGAATGTGCTTGAAGAGATTAGAACAACCCAAAGAAGAATCAACTGTTTTAATGTATTTTTGTTGCTGTTAACGTGCATTTGCAATCCTTGATTATTCAGTAGTGGATTAGCCAGTGACCAGTCTTTGACTTTACTCACTTCCTACCTGCCTTCAAAACTATTAGTATGGAGCTTAAGCTTTGAAAGGAGAGCAGTATTGACAGCTGCAGAAAGAACTTAGGTTTCTGTATGTATCTCATGTTACTTTCCAAAAGCAAATATAGAAAGTATACACATAGCTAGGTATCATCATACATTACACGTAACTTAGACCATACGTTACACTGCTGCCACTTGTACTGTGCTATTTAAATTACTTTCCAAATGTATTTCACTTAGCCAGGTTTTCTTCTCTTTTTGTTTCTTTCCTTTCCTTACACTGGAGTTTGAACTCAGATCCTTATCCTACCATTTGAGCCGCGTCCTCAGCCCTTTCTGTTTTTCTTGGTGCAGGGTTTTGGGGATGGGTGGTAGAGGAGGGCCTGGTACTGAGGTTTGAACTCAAGGCTTTGTGCTTGCTTACCTGTTACTTTACCGCAGAAGCCACACCTCCACGCCTTTTTTTTTTTTTTGGAAGAGAGTGTGGTCATGGGTCTTGAACTCTGGGCCTGGGCACTGTCCCTGAGCTCTTCAGCTCAAGGCTAGCACTGTACCACTTGAGCCACAGCACCACTTCTGGTTTTCTTAATAACAGATAAGAATCTCAGAGTTTCCTGGCCGGGCTGGCTTTGACCTGTGATGCTCAGATCTCATCCTCCTGAGTAGCCAGGGTGACAGGCGTGAGCCACCTTCGCCCAGCTTCTACACCTTTTATTATTTGTTCAGTTAGAGTCTTGGTTCTTCTACCACCACACGCCTGAATCACTACCTCCCTATTGGACATTTTCCTTAATTGCTTAGATGACAATATGCACCACTCTATAGGATTTGTTTTGCTGGTTAAGATGGCGGGCTTAATCTTCTTGCTCAGATTGGTTTGAACTTTAATCCTTCCAGATCTCAGCCTCCAAGGAGCTAGGTGTATAGGTGTGCCTGGTTATTTTAAACCTTTTAACTTAAAAAAATTAGAATAGAAACCCGATAATGTTAAATTTATTATCTTACATTTTAAAATAATTATTTTAAAGTCAGTACATTGGCTCTTAGTATATTCACAGAGTTGTACAACCATCACCACTGTGTAATTTCAGAGCATTGTTAGCTCAGAAGAAATCCCTTGCATAGCAGATACTTGCCAGCTTCCCCTCCTCCTGGCTTTCAGCAACCACTAGGTTTTTCTTTCTATAAAATTGCCTATTCTGGAAACATACAATATATGGCCTTTTCATTCATGTGGCATAGTGTTTTCAAAATGTATGTGTCAGTACTTCATCACTTTTTTTTTTTTTTTGGTTGTACGTGGGGAATGGAACTCAGGGCCTAGGCACTGTCTCTTAGCTTTTTTTTTTT
>NW_012267251.1:3059731-3093371 GCF_000151885.1 Dipodomys ordii
CTTCTGGCTTTTTCTGCTTATGTGGTGCTGAGGAATCGAACCCAGGGCCTCATGCATGCAAGGCAAGCACTCTACCACTGAGCCACCTTCCCAGCCCCACATTGGTTTATTTTTAAAACAAGTTACAGAAAAAAAATAATGTGAATATGTCATAAACAAGTGATTCAGAAAACTAACATTTAAGCTATTTCATTTTCTTAACTATTTGGTACTCATTATTTTAAAATAGTGGTGGGTCTTCTGGGTACAGAAGAGGATTATTTTTAATGATGAAACCTGGTTCTTGCTCTCAAGAGAACGAAAGCTGTATTAGATAGAGGTGCTCACAATGAATTTTAATGAATGGAAAACAGTAACAGGTTGGGGGATGGGTATTGTAGAGTTTGGATTGGGACCTTTAAATCCCACCAGTTGAGCCTTGGGGAAGGAAAGCAGGTGTAGTCAGACCATCTGATAAAGTAGCATTTCCATGTTATTCATGTAACAAGTTGAATAAGCTGAAATAGATATGTTGAAATACCACCCAGAGTAACAGTTGAGCTAAGGAAGAGGCCTGTAATGTTAAATAAGGCTCAAAATAAAAGTTTCTCTTGGAATTGACTTCAGTCTCAATTTCCTTACCCTTTGCTCCCTCTCAGCTCTGTATGCATACTTGCCCTATGAGGGTAAAGGAGGTATCTGTCCCCATTTCCTGTCATGTCCCTGCCCCCTCCACCCCCACACCACCCCTTCCCCCCATCAGACAGTGTTAGCTGGATTCTGTAGGCTTGTTTTGTTCCCTTCTTTCTGGAATTTTGCTTCCTAGATTAACCCCTTTCTCTACTGTGTCTTCAATTCTCCAGACTGAATATTGTGACAATCTGCAACCTCAGTGTTCTCTCCCTAAAAAAAAAAATAAAAAGATTTTTCCTGTAGGTCCCAGCCCCTCTCACCTTCCTTCATAAATACACTGTGATTGTGCTTCTATAAAAGTAATCTAAGCTAGATTCAGACCTGTAATCCTAGCTACACCAGAGGCTGGATTTAAGATTCCCAGAGATGGGAAGCTGGTCATGGTTGCATGTGCCTGTAATATAAAGCCTAAAGTACACAAATCACATTTAAAACATTGTCCCCTCGCAGAAAGTAAGATCCTATCTCAAAAATAGCCAGAGAAAAACAAGGCTCTAGGTATGATTGGGTAGTTGAGTCTTCTCTGAGGTCAGACCTCCGTAGCCTTCAAAGAAAAAAGGGTAATCTGTAAGTGTCTTCTCATAACACAACAATGTGATCATGTGACCAATGTGATCATACTGCTTTTTGTTGTTGTTAATGAAATTTCATTGTTATTAAGGTGCTGTACAGAGGGGCTACCATCTGATAAATAACAATGTCCCCCCTTTCGTTTTCCCCCAAGTTGCATAGTTTTCTATAGTGTCTACTGTATTTCTGTATTTGTCCATTCTCCTTCCATTTCTACACCTCACCTTTGCCCCCACACAAGACAAAAGAACAGAACAAAAAGCAAAAACAACAGCAGCAAAAATAACTTTCCATTTCCTGGAATTCATTTGGAAAAGTAATATTTTAAATGCTCAGAGGTATTATATGTTTGGGTTCCTTTCCTCCTTTATTTGGCCTGTGCTAATGTGTAGACCACTCCACTGCACTGGATTTTCTAGTTACTCATCTTGGCTAAGCCAAACAGTCATTTCCCTGATATTATTCCCTTGATCTCTGAGCATTTGACATTTCCAGCCATTTGTTTCTATGAATGCTCTTTATAACCTGTAATAACTCATAGTTTCCTTTTTTTTGCGGGGGGGGGGCGCTGGTGGTGGGGCCTGGACTCTGGGCCTGGGCGCTGTCCCTCAGCTCTTCAGCTCAAGCCTAGCGCTCTACCGCTTGAGCCACAGCACCACTTCCAGCTTTTCTCTTTTTGTTTATGTGGTGTTGAGGAATCGAACCCAGGGCCTCATGCATGCAAGGCAAGCTCTCTACCACGGAGCCACCTTCCCAGCCCCTCAGTTTTCTTTTTTGGGGGGAGGGGGGGTCCGGTTGTGGGGCCTGAACTCTGGGCCTGGGCCCTGTCCCTCGGCTCTTCAGCTCAAGCCTAGGGCTCTACCGCTTGAGCCACAGCACCACTTCCAGCTTTTCTCTTTTTGCTTATGTGGTGTTGAGGAATCGAACCCAGGGCCTCATGCATGCAAGGCAAGCGCTCTACCATGGAGCCACCTTCCCAGCCCCTCATAGTTTTCTTTAAATGTTATTTTCTAGGAATTTCTTTCCTAAGCTCTTGATTTGTAATAGTCACCCAGGATTCCATGCCATTCTTTAGCCTTTCTCCACAGTACATAAATGTGTGTCATCTTTGAAGCAGAATTTCTTTTCCTATGTCTCCTTCTTAAGTGAGAGCTGTCTTCTGTGTCAGCCCATCTTTATAGCTATGCCAATATATTTAAGCAGCTCATTTCCTAGACTATGAAGACACAAGGCTGGATTTCACAAACCTCTTTCAGGTTTTTAATTTGATTCTCCATAGCATCTTTCACATTACTGAGAGCATTGTTCTGTACTTGCTCATGCATAGAAGTTTTCTACCTTAACATTTGATTATACTTGCTTCATATTTCTACGTCCATAGATGAGTGTGCTTTCTATTAGAGCAGGAATTTAAATGTATATGTATATATGTGTGTATATTTATTATATGTAATAAATAACATATAAAATGCATATTTTATTTATATAAATATCTTGGTCTTTTTAAGGGAATAGAAGTCTCTCATGTCTTAACACATAATAGGAACTTAGTACATAGTAGGTACTTAGCTGCTTGTTGACATTTAGTGTCGGTTTCTTGGCCTATTAGGGACCTGGACAGACAGCCATGCCCTAGTGAGAATAGTGGTTGGTTGGTTGCGGCTCAGTAGGCATAAAGGGGTATTGTTGCTACACCTTGTAGCTTTGGAGATGATGAAAGTGGGCAAGTGAAGATTGCCGCAGGTGATGTCTAAGTGAGCACACTAAACAGGATGCTAACTAGTCAGTTGGGATGCTTGTAACTTCACATAACGAAAGGCCTTAATGGGTTATACAGTAAAAATACATGTATGACATCTGGGAAATTTATAAGTAAACCGGTCCAGAGAACTCACGGATATTCAGGGCCAGGGTTCCTTCTGGTTTTTCTGCTCTGCCATCCTTATACAGGGGCATGTTTTCATAAACTTGTGGTCTGAGGGTAGCTGTCATTATTCTAAGTTTCACCTGCAGGGGCAGAAAATAGAAACATAGCTTTTAAGAGGCTAAGCCCCTTTGAGGACTGAAGAAAACCTCGAAAGTACCAAGTATGGGCTGTGTGAGTTGAGACAGGTGCTAGTGCCTGTGCTGAGGCCCGCAACAGCGTTGCCCGGGGACAGAGCAGTGCGTGTGCTTAGGCTTCACATCAGGCTTTCTCAGTTATAAAAGAGCCAAGGCGAACCTCCAGATCCTGTGTGTTACAATTCATTGGTAATTCCCAGTGAATTCTCTCAACTTCTGAGGGACTCCAAAGCCAGAAAAAAGGGAAAGGAGGAGCATGGGCATTAGACAGGCAACCAAAAATGTCTGTACAGTTCTTCAGGGAGTAAGCAGTTAGGGTCAGCTACTCTTGCTCAAGTCTTTTTCCCATTTATCCCTGTCCAGGACTCAAGACCTCATGCAGATTCCCTTACTTAATCCAAATCTGTGCCCTACTCTTCAGAAGTGTGACTCCTGGGGTTGGAGGTGTGAGTGTGACTCAGTTGCTAGAGTGCTAGCCAGTGAGTGAAAGTGTCGGGCACAGAGTTGAAGTCCCAGTCTCAGACCTAAAAAAAAAGAAAAACAAATGTGACTATAGTTATTTCTGGTTACTTTGCTACTGTGGCAGTAATCCAGTGTTTTTCTGTGTGTTTTGTTGGTGTGGGTTTTTTTTTGGGGGGGGGGTTGCTCTGAAGTATTTTGCATTGCCCTACATTATAAAAATACAAATGAAGGGCTGGGAAGGTGGCTCAGTGGTTAGAGCGCTTGCCTTGCATGCCTGAGGCCCTGGGTTCAATTCCTCAGCACCACATAAGCAAAAAGAAAAAAAGCCGGAAGTTGCGCTGTGGTTCAGGTGGTAGAGCGCTAGCCTTGAGCTGAAGAGCTGAGGGATAGCACCCAGGCCAAGAGTTCAGGCCCCACGACCGGACCCAAAAAAAAAAAATACAAATGAAACTGAGTGCTGTTGACTCATGCCTGTAATTCCAGCTACTCAGGAGGCTGACATCTGAGGATTGTGTTTTAATGCCAGTCTGGCAGGAAAGCCGTGAGACACTCCAATTAACCACCAGAAAACTGAAAGTAGAGCTGTGGCTCAGGTGGTAGAGCCCAAACCTTGAGTGAAAAAGCTCAAGGACAGCATCCAGACCCTAAATTCAAGCCCCAGCAATTGCATACAAAAAAAAAAATGGATTAAGCTGGGCGCTGGTGGCTCATGCTTGTAATCCTAGCTACTCAGGAGGCTGAGATCTGAGGATCATGGTTTAAAGCCAGCCCTGACAGGAAAGTTCATGAGACCCATCTCCAATTAACTACCAGAAAACCAGGTGGCACTAGGGTTCAAGTGGTAGAAGGCTAGCCTTGAGCTGAAGACCTGAGGGCTAGCGCCCAGAGTTTAAGCCCCATGACCGACCAAAAGAAAAAAAAAAGATTAAGAAAATAGAAAAGCACCTTTAAAAAAAAACTTAAGTGTTTAAGGAAGATATTACTATTAATCATTTCTGATTGGTCCAATTTTTTTTCCTACCTTTCAGAATTTTTCTTTAGGGCCACTTATATTGATTTTGTATTGAAAGACTTACTGAGTTTGAAAGATATTTAGCTTAAAGATTTTGTAATAGTCAATAAGTTAGTAATTGCAGTTTACTCTTTTTTGGGGGGGTCAGTCATGGGGCCTGAACTCTGGGTCTGGGCGCTGTCCCCCAGCTCTTCAGCTCAAGGCTAGCACTCTACCACTTGAGCCACAGCGCTACTTCTGGCATTCTTTTCTTTTTGCTTACGTGGTGCTGAGGAATCGAACCCAGGGCCTCATGCATGCAAGGCAAGCACTCTACCACTGAGCCACTTTCCCAGCCCCAATAATTGCAGTTTACTCTTATGTAATTGTAAATTATGTCTATTTACTTGTAATATGTTGCTTTTTTCAATAGGTTTTCTCACAGACAAGAAAAATGGAGGAGTCAGTAAACCAAATGCAGCCACTGAATGAGAAGCAAATATCCAACTCTGAAGGTGGATATGTATGGCAAGTCACTGACATGAATCGCCTACATCGGTTTTTATGCTTTGGTTCTGAAGGTGGGACTTACTACATCAAAGAACAGAAACTGGGCCTGGAAAATGCTGAAGCTTTGATTAGACTGATCGAAGATGGCAGAGGATTTGAAGTGATACAGGAAATAAAGTCTTTCAGTCAAGAAGGCAGAACGGCAAAACAAGAGCCTTTGCTCTTTGCACTGGCTATTTGTTCCCAGTGTTCTGACATCAGCACAAAACAAGCAGCATTTAAAGCTGTTCCTGAGGTTTGTCGCATCCCTACCCATCTGTTTACCTTTATCCAATTCAAGAAAGACCTGAAGGAGAGCATGAGATGTGGGATGTGGGGTCGTGCTCTTCGGAAAGCAGTTGCAGACTGGTACAATGAAAAAGGTGGCATGGCACTGGCTCTAGCAGTTACCAAATACAAACAAAGAAATGGCTGGTCTCACAAAGATCTTTTGAGACTATCACATCTTAAACCTTCCAGTGAAGGTAAGCATAAGACCTCCTGAAGAGGCAGTGTAGTGATCTCATATTTTCATGTGAACTGTGTATTGTTTTCTAGAACTAGCCTTTTATTCACAGGACCTATTGACTAATTCAAATATATTTAATGTCAGTCTAGAACTAAACATCTGCCATATGCATCCCAAATCATGACAGATTTACCATGCTAAATGCTAATAACTAGACTGGTCACCCAAGTGACCATAGGTTCTGAGTGCCACACAGACCAAAGCTGTAGCAGAGGAACTGCTTGTCAGTAGATGGCAGATAGCAAGGCTTTTCCCTCCCTCACTTCCTAGAACATAACTGCCAAGGAGCCTAAGGCCACAAGCAGTAATGCTGAATTTAAATTCAGGAGATTGTCAGCAAGCATGTTAACTTGCAGTTTTCCTATCCCCATAAGTAGTTGCATCTACAATAATCGCTAATCCTTAGAAGAGAAACAGGACCTGAGAAAGGATAACTTATTAAAGTTTGAGCTTCTACAAAAGTCAGCAGGCTCAAAATTTGACTTTTTTTTTTGATGCCAGAAGTAAAATTTAAAAAGACAGCGACTCAAGTGGCTCAAATTTTAGTCCTGCTCATTACTTTGTGTCCTCAAGTGAAATAAATTATAGTGTTTCTGAGTTTTTGTAACCTGCTCCCTTAAATGAGGGACAAAGAGTAGTAACCCTTAGAGTTGTTGTGATGAAATGTATGTTAAAATACTTAGGTGAGGGGGGAGAGGGGATAAAGGGATGGGAAAGGGAAAAAGGGAAAAAAAAATAGGTAGCCTGGTTCCTGGAATGTAGTAGAATTGCCCTCCTCATTGTCTCTCTTCTATATGAATTGTATAATGGTAGCTTTATACTCAGAATCTCTTCAGTAATACATGATGATCAAGTTTTGACAGAAATGATTTATCAATAAAGTATTGCAGATATTTGTTCGTTTTTTTTTTTGTTTGGTTTTTTTTTTTTCTTTGGTCCTGGGGCTTGAACTCTGGGCTTGGGTGCTGTCCTTGTGCTCTTCAGCTCAAGGCTAGTGCTCTACTGCTTGAGCCACAGTGCCACTTCCTGTTTTCTTGTGGCTTATTGGAGACAAGAGTCTCACGGACTTTCCTGCCGAGATCCTCAGATCTCAGTGTCATGAGTAGCTAGGATTACAGGCGTGAGCCACTTGTGCTGTTTTTTGTATTTTCTTCTGGGCCTGGGCGCAGTCCCTAAGCTCCTTTTTGCCCAAGGCTAGCAGTCTACCCACTTAAGCCACAGCTCCACTTTTGGGGTTTTTTGTGATAAGTTATAGATAAGAGTCTCACAGACTTCCCTGCCCAGGCTGGCTTCAAACCACAATCCTCAGATCTCAGCCTCATAAGTAGCTGGTATTACTGGCAGTGGGAGGCGCTGCGTCCAGCATTGCATGTATTTGCATATATGCTTTATTTTAATTTTTTTAATTAGGTATTACTTATTTTTAAATAGTTGAATACACTGGCTGTGGTGTCACACAGAGAAGTCTGAGGCAGAAAGATAGTTCCAAGACCCTAGGCTATATCCTATTGGATATTACAGAAAACTGATACAGAAAGTGTGAGTTCTGTCCTCAAGAAGAAATGACTGAATATGACATTTATATATTATTGCATATATATCATTCTTCCTATTTACTTAGCTATGCTTTACCAAAAAAAAAAACTTTACATACTTTCTGTTAAAAAGAATTGCTATTTTTTTCAGGTCAGTAAAAAATAATTGCTTATATAATATTATATAAATATTCTACAGTTTAGTCAGTATTGTGCTGATTTTAAGTAGTATCACTTTTTATACTATTATAAAAATACATATTATAATGAAAATTTATATACAAGTATGTATATATAACTGTAAAGTCCACACATAGAAGGGAACAGTGGCCGATTTCCCCACGTTTCACTGGGCTATTGTGTAGGCGGAGAATGGCATCTTATTATTTAGATGTGTATTCTGGGGTCACAGCTCATCTTCTTGTATGCTGTGCCTTTTGGCGTATGCATTATATCATGTCATTGCCCTTCTGCCTAGTTAATTACTGTTTTTGACATTGATTATGTTAACTACTCTGATTCAAGTAATATTTAGTGAGCATTTAATTTTTTGGCACTGATAAGAATTTGGATACATGTTAGAAGAATTTGTAACTTCTTAAATGTATTTAGTAGAATATATTCCCTTTGTTTCCCCCTCCCCTCAGTTTTTTCTTCTTGATGTGTGGGGATTGATTCTGACACACTTTTTTTTTTTTTTTTTTTTTTGGGTCCGGTCGTGGGGCCTGAACTCTGGGCCTGGGCACTGTCCCTCAGCTCTTCAGCTCAAGGCTAGCACTCTACCACTGTGAGCCACAGCGCCACTTTCCGGCTTTTTTCATTTTTGCTTATGTGGTGCTAAGGAATCGAACCCAGGGTCTCATGCATGCAAAAAGCAAGCGCTTCTACCACTGAGCCACCTTCCCAGCCCCTTCTCTTTGTTTTTAATTTTTAGTTGGGGGTGGACAATTCAGAGCCTTGGGCTTGCCCATCCGTGTTCAGCGACTTGAGCCATACTTCTAGTTTTTGGGTTTTTTTTTCCTTTTCCAGAAGGGTTTTGTGTTTTTGCTGGAGGCCAGCCTTGGGTCAAGATCCCCTCCTACTTAAGCATTTTGCATAGCTGAGACTTCAGGGGCACATCATCAGTACCCAGCAAACTTTTTACTTTAATGTCTTTGATCTGGTATGAGAAGTATAGGCACCTAGCTTTGTACGTTGAGATATTGCATGGTGGATGTAGCAGGTACGAGTAAAATATACCTATTACTCGTTCTAATTACACAAATTAGTTCCTAAGTATGTGAACATAATACTCTGAACTTTCTTTTCTTGGTTGATAAAATGAAGAATTAGATGTCCCTTAAACTTACCTCCCACACATAAAGTTCTTTGGTTCTAAGCTGTTCCTAGTGGTTCGTGCCTGTAATCTGGAAGCTGAGATTGAGAGGAATTGATGTTTTATTCCAGCCCAGGCAAGCATGATTGCAAGACCCTGAGTCAGCCAACACTGGTCTTGATGGTACAGGTCAGCCATCCAACTCCAGAGGAGGGTGATTCTGTAGGATCAAGGTTCCAGGCCAAAACGTTCACAAGATCCTATGAGCATGATGGTGTGCACCTGTCATCCCAGCGAGGGGTGGAAGTATAGATAGAAGGGTTGTAGCCACGTTTCACCTGGATAAGTAACATGATCCTATTATCCCAATGAGCATAGACGCTCCCTAAGCTTCTCACAGTCAGATTTTCAGACTCCTAAATTAGCTTCTGAATAAATAATATTTTAATGTTTTTACTAAAATGGGTGTTTGTAACTGACAAAATATGCATCAATTAACTAGGCATTGATTGTGCACTTGAGTGCCAATGTAAGTATAAAACTGGATAAGACTGCTTTTAAAGTGCCATGTGTTCGTAATTAGCTTTATTGTTTATTTCTGTGTGGTTTTGTTTGTTTTGGTGCAAGTGTTAACAGCTTCAACTCAGGGCCTGGGCACTGTCCCTAAGCTTTTTTGCTCAAGGCTAGTACCCACAGGAGCTACATCTCCACTTGAAGTTTTTGGTCCTTAATTAAAAATAAGACTTTCCTTGTGTAGGCTTCAAACCATAATCCTGAGATCTCAGCCTCCTGAGTAGCTAGGAGTACAGGTGTGAGCCACTGGCACCTGGACTAGGACTTACTGTTGATCACATCTTTTAAGTTTAAATATAGCACATAGACTCAGTCTAGCTCATATGGATGTTTTATTTGGCCTATAAAATATTGTAGGAAAAGCCGGGTGCTGGTGGCTCACGCCTGTAATCCTAGCTACTCAGGAGGCTGAGATCTGAGGATCGCGGTTCAAAGCCAGCCCGGGCAGGAGAGACCATGAGACTCTTATCTCCAATAAACCACCAGAAAACCGGAAGTGGCACTTAACTCAAGTGGTAGAGCTCTCGCCTTGAGCTGAAGAGCTGAGGGACAGCGCCCAGGCCCAGAGTTCAAGCCCCACGACCGACAAAAAAAAAAAAAAATATTGTAGGAAAAAATGGATTGTCACATCAATACTTTGTGAAAGATCAAAAGACATACAGAAATATATTTTTTTTATTGGTTTTGGTAGTACAATTTGAACTCATGTACTTCCTGAACCTAGGTGCTATATCACTTGAGCCACACTTTCAGACCTACTTTTTGCTGGTTATTTGGAGATAGTCATGTAAACATTTCTGCCCAGGCTGGCTTTGAACCAGTCTTCCAAGCCTCAGCCTCCTGAATAGCTAGAATAACAAGAATGAGCCACTGGTGCCTAACTTAAAATTTTATATTCTGACTTATCTCTTTATCGCCAAGTACAATTTTTGACAGTGCTAAGCCAATACGTGGCAACAGTACAAGTCAATGTACATGTTCCTCAGCCCCATAGTCCTACTGACACTTTCTTCATAGGTATCTGTTGAGAATTAAATGCCCATACCTTTCATATGTAGAGACTAAGATCTCACAAGAGCCTACTACAGCCAGATTTCCTTAATCCCACGCCTCTTTCTGCTATTAGAAGAAAATTATCAATTTAAAAAGGACCTATCTATCTGTCAATTTCCACTAATACCCATAAATACCTAATGTGCTTGCTGGATGCAGAAAGCAGCAGCCTACTTTGAAAGAATTTCACTGTGTGTCTAGTTAAGCGGATCATGATGTATTCTCTAGAACCATGTTCTATTTTTTACTTGGTAATCCTACCTGCCTTTTTAATTCATTATCTTGTTCCAGGACTTGCCATTGTGACCAAATATATTACAAAGGGCTGGAAAGAAGTTCATGAATTATATAAAGAAAAAGCACTTCCTGTGGAGTCTGAAAAATTACTGAAGTATCTGGAGGCTGTAGAGAGAGTGAAGCGCACAAAAGATGAACTTGAAGTCATTCACCTAATAGAAGAGCATAGGTTAGTTAGGGAGCATCTGCTGACAAATCACTTAAAGTCTAAAGAGGTGAGTAAATCATTGCCAAGAGAGAATCATGTGTAAGGCCCTGGGTTTGATAATCAGCATCACCAAAGAGAAAGGTCTTAAAACAAATGTTTATTAAAAATACAAACATGACTGGTCATGGTAACACATGCCAATACTCACAGGAAGGCTGGTGCAGAATTACAAGCCAAACCCTGCCTCAAAACAAACAGAGTACTGGTGGCTCACGCCTGTAACCCTAGCTACTGGGGAGGCTGACATCTGAGGTTTGTGGTTCAATGCCAGTCTGGTGAGGAAAGTTCATAAGACTTATCTCCAATTAACTACCTGAAAACTGGAAGTGGAGCTGTGGATCAAAATGGTAGCTCACTAGCCCTGAGCAAAAGAGCAAAGGGACAGTGCCCAGGCCCTGAGTTCAAGCCCCACAGCCAATCAAAAAAGTAAAAATATAGCCTCACATTACACCCATATATAATTTTATAGCATTTTATACTAGTTCCACTCCAAAAAATATATTATTTAGATATGTGGAAGCCGGGCGCTGTTGGCTCATGCTTATAATCCTAGCTACTCAGGAGGCTGAGATCTGAGGATCACAGTTCAAAGCCAGCCCAGGCAGGAAAGTCTGTGAGACTCTTATCTCCAGTTAACCACCAGAAAACCAGAAGTGGAGCTGTGGCTCAAGTCATAGAGTGCTTGCCTTGAGTTGAAGAGATCAGGGACAGAGCCCAGGCCATGAGTTCAAGCCCCAGGAATAGCAACCAAAAAAAAAGATACGTGTATTTCTTCGATAAAATACCAGTATGCTCTCCTTAGTTACACTCAGTTTTGACAAAGCATGGTCAAGAAAAATAATAAATTTTTAAAAATCAAAAGAAATTTTAAGTCTAGTAGCTCATGCCTGTAATCCTAGCCACTTAGGAGACTGAGATCTGAGGATCAGTTTCAGCTGGTGGCACATGCCTACAATTCAGCTGTTCAAGGAGGTTGAGATCTGCGGATCACATTATAAAGCCAGCCCTGGCAAGAAAGTCTCTGAGACTCTATCTCCAATTAACAACCAAAAAAAGCCAAAGATAGAGCTGTGGTTCAAGGAGTAGAGAACTAGCATTGTACAAAAAAGAACTCAGAGAACAGCACCCAGGCACTGAGTTCGAGCCTCAGGCCTGGCACCACCACCACCACCTCCCCGCAAAAGAATTTCAAAAGCAAAGCCTTTTAAGTTCCTGTTGCCAGTGCTGTTTAAATGGTGTTTATCTGCTGAGTGTTGCCCTGTGCTTAATTTTGTTCCCACCCAGCAGGTTGTGTCCCAAAAGTTTAGTAAAAGTGAATGCACTTTAGGTACAGGTTCAGTTACATGTTAAAGTGATAAATTGACACTTGTTAAAAGACAGTTATAGGAAAAATGAATCAAGTATCCACAGTGCAGTGGTGAACTCTCCATCCTGAGCACGTGTGGTTCTCACCAGTGTCTCCTTGGACTCATAAACCACAGATAACAATAGTCTCCTGTACTCCATTTATTTATTCTAATAAAAAGAAAGCTATCTGGGCTGGGAATGTGGCTTAGTGGTAGAGTGCGTGTCTTGCATGCATGAAGCCCTGTGTTCGATTCCTCAGTACCACATAGACACAAAAAGCCAGGCCCTGAATTCAGGACTGACCAATAATAATAATAATAAGCCAGTTTTTTTTGAGTGTGGAAGTCCCTGAAACCAAAACAAAAGCCTTAGAGAATATGCTATAAATATTATTATTGATACAGCTATGTTGTCCTAATTCATTTCCCTTAATTTTGTGTATCTCTACCTGTATGAGTTCCTTTAATTCCTTCCGTTTCTCCCTATAGGTATGGAAGGCCTTGTTACAAGAAATGCCTCTTACTGCATTACTAAGGAATCTGGGAAAGATGACTGCTAACTCAGTGCTTGAACCAGGGAATTCTGAAGTGTCTTTAGTATGTGAAAAACTATGTAATGAAAAACTGTTAAAAAAGGTATGCTTTTACAGTGGCCATGGTTAGTACTAACTTGAAAAAGTAGGCTCCTACAACCAATGAGTGGATCAAGAAAATGTGGCCCATATTCACAATGGAATTGCACTCATCTATCAGAAAGAATAATATATTATTTGCAGGGAAATGGATGGACCTAGGAAAAATCATGGTAAATGAAGTAAGACAGGCTCAGAAAGACAAACAGCCCATGTTTTCTCTCATATGTGGAAGCTAGATAGGAAATACAGTTAGGCGTGATAACATACACACAGCTCTGTACATATACTTAGAAACGTACCAAAGGAGGGTATACTTGAAGAAATCCAAAAGGGTGGGTAACTTCTGAACAAATAAACTTTATCAGAAAGATTACCAGGCTGGCGCCAGTGGCTCACACCTGTAATCCTAGCTACTCAGGAGGCTGAGATCTGAGGATCACAGTTCAAAGCCAGCCCAGGCAGGAAAGTCCATGAGACTCTTATCTCCAATAAAACCATTAGAAAACCAGTCCATGAGACTCTTATCTCCAATAAAGCCATTAGAAAACCAGACATGAGGGAGCTGGGAAGGTGGCTCAGTTGTAGAGCACTTGCCTTGCATGCCTGAGGCCCTGGGTTCGATTCCTCAGCAACACATAAGCAAAAAGAAAAAAGCCAGAAGTGGCGCTGTGGCTCAAGTGGTAGAGCACTCCCTTGAACTAAAGAGCTGAGGGACTGCGCACAAGCCTAGAGTTAAAGCCCCACGATCGACAAAAAAAAAAAGAATACCAGGTACTGGGAGGCTAGGTACTCAAGAGGCTGAGAACTGAGGGTCATGGTAAAAACCATCCCAGGCGAAGAAGTCCATAAGCCTCTTCAATTGACCACTCAAAAACAATAACAACAAACAAGTGGAGCTTAAGCTCAAGTGGTAGAGCACTAACCTTGGATAAAGCTCAGGGATAGTGCCCAGGTTCTTGAGTTCAGACCAGGACAAAACAAAACAAAAAAGAATACTAGGAAATGTTTTTGGGCACAAGGAGATGAGGAATGGAAGGAGGAAGGGTGAGCGAATGCAGTCGTTGTATTTAATATATACTATGTAATCTGAAGGGTTAGGAGAGGAAAACTGAAGGAAGGGGTAACATTGTTCCACAAGCATTGTACTTACATTACTTAGGGAATTATAACTCCTTTATACAACTTCTTAATTTAAAATGAAAGAATAAACTGCAATTTTTTTGTTTTATTTTGCTCGATAGTCTTAAACTCTGGACCTGAGCACTGTCCCCCAGCTCTTCAACTCAAAGTGAACACTCTACCACTTGAGCCACAGTGCCAGTTCCGGTTTTCCTGTGGTTTATTGGAGATAAAGAGTCTCAGAGACTTTCCTGTCCAGGCTGGCTTTGAACCGAGATCCTTAACTCTCAGCCTCCTGAGTAGCTAGGATTACAGGCGTGAGCCACTGTTGCCTGGCTAAGCTGGCAACTTTTTTAAATGAGCTCCAAAGTCTTAGGAACACAGAATTTTTAGATGTTCTAAGACTTCTACCAAATTGCAATTTGACCCTTAAGGATACTCTGTTTTGTTTAGGTTACTCTGTTTTGTTTATTAGCTACAGTAACAACAACAAAAAAAATCTAAGGAAGATAATTACTGTTTTCACTTGAATTTTGCATTTACTTTGTTTCTTTCTGTTTCTAGGCTCATATACATCCTTTTCATGTTTTGATTGCACTAGAAACTTACAAGGCGGGCCATGGGCTCAGAGGAAAGCTGAAGTGGTGCCCAGATGAGGAGATCCTGAAAGCATTGGATGCTGCTTTTTATAAAACATTTAAGGTAATCCTTTTGTTTCTGTTTAGGGTAATGTGAGTCTTAGCTTTTATGTAAATGTGTCCTTTTTTTCTTTTTCTCATTTTTTGCCAGTCCCTGGGCTTGAACTCAGGGCCTGGGAGCTGTCCCTCAACTTCTTTCTGCTCAAGGCTAGCACCACTTCTTTTTCTGAGTAGTTTATTGGAGATGAGTCTCACAGATTTTCTTGCCTGGGCTGGCTTCAAACCACAATCCTCAGATCTTTGTCTTTTGAGTAGCAAATGTTACAGGTGTGAGTCACCGACACCTGGCTGTAAATGTCTTTCGTAAAAGTACATTTTTAGAGCCAAATGCTATTCAAGTGAGACTCATGTAATTAAATGCCTTAATATGAGTAGTATACTTGCCACACAAACTAAGATGAAATATTTTACTCATAAACTTAAAATGCCAATGATGTGTATTACCTTCACTCAAATTAGGAAAAGTAGGGGAAAAGTACCAACAAAATGCTTTACCCTATCATAATTTCAGAAATAAATAAACAAATACATATAATAAGATAAGCTTAGGAGTAGACTAGTGGACTTCATTAACATGGTACAGAGTCTGTTTGGAAGGGCAAGGATGAATAGTAGTCAAAGTACCTTATATTCATATATAAAAATATAGCAGTGAAACCCAGGGAAGTTGATTTTTTTTTTTTTTTGGTCGGTCATGGGGCTTGAACTCTGGGCCTGAGTGCTGTCCCTCAGCTCTTCAGCTCAAGGCGAGCGCTCTACCACTTGAGCTACAGCGCCACTTCCAGTTTTCTGGTGGTTTATTGGAGATAGGAGTCTCATGGTCTCTCCTGCCCAGGCTAGCTTTGAACCACGATCCTCAGATTTCAGCCTCCTGAGTAGCTAGGATTACAGGCATGAGCCACCAGCACCCGGCAGGGAAGTTGATTTTTAAGAAGGGGAGGAAAGCCAGGTACCAGTGGCTCACTCCTAGCTACCAAAAAGGTGGAAGAGGGGCTGTGTCAAGTGATAGAGTGCTAGTCTTGAGCAGAAAAGTTAAGAGTGCTTATTTCCTGAATTTAAGCCCCAAGTCGGGTACCAAAGTAAAAGAAGCGAAGAAGGGGGCCAGGGAGAATTACAGATGGACGAGGCTGATGGGTACATTGCACCCATGTGTGGAAGTGTCACAATGAAACCCTATTGTATAATACTAATAAAAATATCTTTAAAAATCAAAATTAAACAAAAAATAACATCCTAACATAATATTACCAATGGTGAAAGACAAAGTTTTTCCCTTAAGATCAGGAATCAGACAGGCCTGGCTCAAGTGGTAAATACCTTCCTTACAAGTCTTTTTTTTTTTTTTTTGCCAGTCCTGGCGCTTGAACTCTGGGCCTGGGCACTGTCCCTGAACTTTTACTCAAGGCTAGCACTCTTAACTTGAGCCACAGCGCTACTTCCAGCTTTCTCTGTTTATGTGGTACTGAGGAATCAAACCCAGGGCTCCATGCATGCTAGAAAACCACTCCACCACTAAGCTGCATTCCCAGCCCGGGTCAACCTTGAAAACAGTTTGTTAAATGACATAAGCCAAATGAACACAAGGATTATATGATTGCATGATTAAAAGTGTGTATAATAAGCTATTTATTGAGCAAGAAAGCAGGATAGGTGTGTAGGCTAAGGAAAGACAGGATACATACTGTGAGTGCATCTGATGCCACTGTTTTTTTGTTGTTGTTTTTTTCTAACTTCAGTGAAAAAGAATAAAAGAATAGTAACTTATTTAAATAAACTTACCAAGTAGATTGCCCTTTTTTGTGTTTGTTTCACCTGTAGTAAGAGCTAACATTTCAAAATAATTGATACATAGTATCAGTAGTAATTAACTGATAGATCTGAGTCTCTTATTTGTTTTAGTTTTGGCAGTATTGAGGTTTGAACTCAGGACCTGACTCTTTCCAGGCTGGCATGGTGCTGCTGAGCACACCTCCAGCTGTTTTTCACTGGATATTTTTAGTGTAGTGTCTTTCAGCCATCTAGACACACCCTGGGCAATGATCCATCTACCCTGTCAGTGAAATGAAACACCACCAAGCCAGCTTCCTTCCATGGAGACAGTCTTGTAACCAGCTGGGTTGGCCTAGTACATATCTCCTGGTCTTCACCCTCCCATGAGCTTGGGATAGCAGGCATGTGCAGCTGCTACCAGGTATGGGTTGAGATGGGGAAGTCTCTCAAACTTTTCTGCCCAGTCTGGCCTCCACATGTGATCCCTCTGAACTCAGCCTCCCAAATAGCTAGGATTACAAGCATCATCCTCAGTCCCTAGCTTAAGAGTCTCTTTTGAATTAAAGATAAGGGAATATTATGTCTTGGGTATTTTGTCTCATTATTTCTGTGACTAATGGCTTTCTTATTTTGTTTTCTCTTGGGTAACAGACAGTTGAGCCAACTGGAAAGCGTTTTTTATTGGCTGTTGATGTCAGCGCATCTATGAACCAGAGAGTCCTGGGCAGCATACTGAATGCCAGTACAGTTGCCGCAGCCATGTGCATGGTAAGAGCATGTGAAGCAGCCACACAGCATTATCCTCTAGAAGTGCCTGCCATTCACGAGTCTAACGCTAGATGTCTTCAACAAGTAGTGTTCTGCTTATTTTTGTCATTTCAAGTTTTACCATTTTATATCTGATGACTAATTTATAAAGCAGAACTTTAATTACATTGAAAACATTTCCAAGAAATAGAGTTAGTTTTAGATTTTATAACACATTAAATATTAATAGTATTTGTGAGGAAGAAAATAATGCTTAAGAAAAGTTGAAGGGTCTAGGGATTGATTCTAGCCCTAGTGTGAAAAGAAGCTAGGTGTTGGTGGCTCACACCTGTAATCTTAGCTACTCATCCTGTGAGAGGAAAGTCAGTGACTCTTTTATTTGGGAGGGGGGGGGAAAATCTGGTCATGGGCCCTGAACTCTGGGCCTGGGCGCTGTCCCTCAGCTCTTCAGCTCAAGCCTAGCGCTCTACCACTTGAGCCACAGCGCCACTTCCGGCTTTTTTCTTTTTGCTTATGTGGTGCTGAGGAATCGAACCCAGGGCCTCGAGCATGCAAAGCAAGCGCTCTACCACTGAGCCACTTTCCCAGCCCCAAGTCAGTGATTCTTATCTCCAATTACCCACCAGAAAACTGGAAGTAGAGCTATGGCTCAAAGTGGTAAGACTGATGGCATTGTGCAAAAGAGCTCAAAGACAGGCCCTGAATTCAAGCCTCACAACCTACAAAAATAAATAGTTTGTGAAAAGTACTTTGATAGCTATTTTACTATGACGTAGTATTTTAAAACACAGTAATACCATATTGGAAATAAAATAAGCATCAGTGTCTTTCTTTTAAAGGTCAAGTTGTGGGCTAGGAATGTGGCTCAGTGGTAGAGTTCTTGCCTAGCATGCATGAAGCCCTGGGTTCCATTTCTCAGTAACACATAAACAGAAAAAGCCAAAGTGGCGCTGTGGCTCAAGTGGTAGAGTCTTGTGCAAAAGAAATTCAGAGACAGTGCCCAAGCCTGAAGTTAAAGCCCTAGGACTAGCAAAAGAAAAAGATCAAGTTCTATAAACATCAAGAGACTGTATTTATTGTTTCCAGATCTGCTGAATATGTCTACCATTTCACTTTTCAGGTGGTCACAAGAACAGAGAAAGATTCTTACATAGTTGCTTTTTCAAATGAAATGGTCCCATGTCCAGTGACTACAGACATGACCTTACAGCAAGTTTTACTGACTATGAATCAAGTAAGAACCTATTAAATGTACTTAATGTAACTTGTATTCTGACTTTAACTTTATATCATACAGACTGGTGTTTCTGCAAAAGAAGCATAAAATCAAATATGTAGAGGCTAAGGAAGGCTTATCTACTGGCTCTAAACAAAGTTCTATTGTAAAAAATAGCACTAAAATAATAGCACTTTGAAACCTTTGATTGTTTCACACATCTCATTAAGGACAGGAAGGAATACTGTTTTATTCTGTCCTGTTTGTGCTCTGAGTTAGATCCCGGCAGGTGGCACTGACTGTGCTCTCCCCATGATCTGGGCTCAGAAGACAAGCACAGCTGCGGACGTCTTCATCGTCTTCACTGACAACGAGACCTTTGCTGGAGGTGTCCACCCTGCTGTGGCTCTGAGGGAGTATCGGAAGGTGTGGTAAAATAAGTGAGGGTAGAGGGCACAACTGATAGGAAACGTAAGATGACATTCAGAGCTCCAAAGGGGCCCTAGCCTATAAGCAGAGCTGTTTGAGAGGTGGAGATCAGAAGGTCATGGTGTGCAGCTAGTCCAAGCAAAAAAGCTTGTGAGAGAGACATTATCTCAGCCCATGACTGGATGTAGAATCCTGCACCTGTCTTAAAAAGCTCAGTGGAAACATAGTGACTGGTCACAGTGGTTTATGCTTGTCATCCCAATGAGCAAAAGTAAGTACAAATAGGAGGATCAAAGTCCCGGCTCCTTGAGGTGTTGAGACCTTAACCATAAAAAGAGACAGTTAGAGTGACTTAAGTGGTAGAGCACCTACTTAACAAGTACCAGCTCTGAATTGAAACAAAAAGAACACATGGTTTAAAGAGTTCACTGTACTGCCTTGACAATTCACTTTTTTAGTTATCCTCAAGAATTCAATCCTTTAACCTGAAATGTAACTATAAAGAGATTGTAAAGCACTCACCCAGCATATGCCAGATAATGGCTCCAACCTTTAGCACAAATTTTTTTTTAAAAAGTAACTGTAGATAACAAGCTCTATTATACACATCGAAAAGTAAACCAAATGCTGGTAATGTAGAGAAGTATGTCCTTACAGTAATAGATCCTTTCATAGTCCCTGCCTTTGATATTTGGTACAATGCCTAGCACCCTGCAGCTGCTGACAGGATTTGTTTCACAAAGTCCTCAGGCTGCTCAGGCTGTACTCTACAGACCATAAAACAAATAAAATGCAGAGCGAGACAATGTCAGGGAGTAGTTTTATCATTGTGTTTTCTTCTACAGTTGACATAATCTGACCCAAAAGACTGACCAACAAACAAATCTTAGAAGCCAGGCTCCTGTGGCTCTCACCTGTAATCCAAGATACTCGGAAGAATGAGATCTGAGTATGAAGGTTGGAAGCCAGCCAGGGCAGGAAAGTCCATAAGACTTACCTTCAATTAACCACCAAAAAACATAAGTGGAGCTGTGGCTCAAGTGATAGCATGGGCTAGCCTTGAACAAGAAGCTCAGGAACAGCATCCAATTCCTGAGTTCAAGCCCCAGGACCAGCACCAAAAATAACAATAATACTTACAGTTTTGATCGAGTCTTGAATTTTCTAAATGTATTTTTTCCTTGGTCTTTTTTTATTCTGGGGATTGAACCTAGGACACTGCCACTGAGCTACATCCCAGCCCTAGAGTCTTAAGTTTGAAGTGTTGCTTATGTAACTATTTTTTGTGTTTTTTTTTCCCCCACAGAAAATGGATATTCCAGCTAAATTGATTGTTTGTGGAATGACATCAAATGGTTTTACTATTGCAGACCCAGATGACAGAGGCATGTTGGATATGTGTGGCTTTGACACTGGCGCTCTAGATGTAATTAGAAATTTCACATTAGATGTGATTTAACTGTAAGCACCAGTTGTGGCCTAAGAGGTCATCCACTGCCCTCCTTGACTCCTACAAACACTGGCTACTTCCCTGCTAATATCAGTGCACTGACGGTGGTTCAGTATGTGCAGAATGGGAACTTATTTCACCCAAATGAAGGGAAACAAGGAAGAGACGAAAAAGGAAAGGAGGAAGGAACAAAATAAGAGATGCCCAAGATTATGTACTAAGCACTTGGGAAGTAGGTTCAAGATACTGTAGCTTCCTCTATATACTAGAGAACTTCTGTTGTTAATCGACACTGTCAAATAGTCAAACATTTGTACTTACGAGGTGAGATCCAAAAGTATGGGCAGTTCCACATCACCTGTTTGAGAACTGCTTATTGTTTTCTTAAACATTTTCATTGGAAAAAGACAGCTTTGATAATGTCCAATATCTCTGCAGTACACTAGACCATGTAACTGTGAGGGGAGATCAGACTCCTGCAGACTTACACCACAGGGCCTAAAAAAAGTAAAACATTTGGTTAAATTATGAATGAGGTTTACAAATTCAGAGCTTTCTAAGATCACATAAAGAACAGTTTATTCAGTGAAAAGATACTTTATTGCTTGTGTTTTATTTACTTGTAGAATTGGTTGATAATTAGGCAAAATATAATGGAACCCCTAAGAAGAGACTCTTCACTGGTCTGTGTGGGCGGTGAAGTCTTTGGGTGGTGAATACATTTCATTGTATTTTATTGCTAGGTGCAAACACCTGAAGAGATTTCTTCTTAGCCACAACCTAGCTCTTTATTCACAGGGTTTTGTCCTATTGGTAGGTGAAAATAACTTCAAATATTTCACAAATTTAAGTCACCTATTCATAATAAGTAGGAATTTTTTTTGTTAAATTTTATTATAGTTACATTCTTGAGTAAGTATTCTGTCTTCATTGGAAGGTTTAAGATGCTCTTTTAATTTTGTAATAATAGCTGAGATAGCTTACATGTGCATTGTTCTTTTAATATGAATTGAAGGTTTAGGGGGAGAGGATAGTAAAGTAAAACCCTTCTCGTTGTTACATGAAAAGTCAGACGGTAGTATAAATTAAAGCCCTGTGTGGGTCTGGGGATTAGAAGTTTTTTGTATATGGGGAAAAGGTTTTGATAGTGTGAGGATTTATGTACATATTTTCTTTCTGTTTCATGAGAAATGTAGGCTCTAAGCATAATGAGAAAATGTTCTTTTCAGATATATTTGACATATTAATGCTAGCTTTGACATGTAAGCATGCCTCAAGGCCATGGTAGCAGTTATTATTTACCTAGGGCATTGTGGTTGGCAAAGCTAGCAGTACCTTCCATGTCAAATCTGTATTGCTTGTGTGATTATTCTCATTTTAACCCTTTGTCAAGCATGGAGTTAACATTTTAGATACTTTGACACATAAAAATAGTATGTTCAAATTGAATCAAGTTAAAAAACCTAAGTGTTTTATGAGCTTAGGAATTCTTTGAACCCAGGATCTTCTGAAATTTAACTTTTTAACTCCTGATGGAGATGGTAAATATAATGGGAAAGCTTATTTCCATCTTTTAGGCAGTATAATATGTTTAGAAGCCAGCATTGAATCTTACCAGAAAAGTAAGATTAGAGGTACCTCTTTGAAGTATTTGGATTGATCTAATTGAATGGTTCAGGGTAAGATTTAAGAAAGGACAAGTAAACGAAGCCACTACCACAGGTAATTTTTATTTTCAAGTCATGGAACTACAGTCTTGGAAGTAAACCTGAGAAACTTTAAATCTTTTTTGACCTTTTTAGAGAGCCAGAGTCCATGACAGTATGCATCACTTAGAAATCTTGGCCTTTCACTCCCATTCCATTCCATCCAGTGTTCTTTTTTCCTACATGGGAGCACGTGTCTCAGAACTGTAAAACTTCTATTTACATACTAGGAAATGATGTGAAATATGACTGCTATAGGAGTAGGGCACCAGATAGTGAATGTGTATAATTTTATAATTTGTAGTAATAAGTCAGTGTTGCTATATAACATAGTCCTACAGGAAAAAAACTAAAACAACAAAAACAAAGTTTTACCTCATTATAAAGAGAATGTACTAAAGTGATAAATAAGTTTCATTTTCTGGACTATTTTTAGAGTTACTGTTGTATTATTATTTGGAGAACTGTTCCTTTTAAAAACAAGCCTGAGAAAAATAAACATTACTACTTAGATAATGTAAATATTTTAAAATTTAATTAGTAAACAAAAACCTAATCCTGTAATCTTACCCTTTTTATTAACTGAACTTCCTTAGAAACTTTGTTTATTACAACTTACATTAGTTAGCATAGAAGCTTCTTTATGAGGATATTACATACAGTTTGCGAGGGCAGAGAATTTAGTGTCACCTGCTGGAGGCCTCACGCTGTAATACCCTGCGTGATTGTAGACAACCAGTTCAACCAGGAAATCAAAGCTTGCTCTCTTCCAAAAACAACATATCGAGGATTGGGTCATGGAAGAGTCAGTGATTTAAGTTTATAAAGCACTGAAAGAGGGCTTAAATTCAAGTTAAAATACTTTTTACTGGATAGGATTCTTAGTAATAGTTTAAAAAAATGTTTTAGAAAAATAGGCCTGTTCAGAAAGATACTAAGATGTCACCCTTCTCTCTATATAAACTCCAAATAAAGATGATCTTGAGTAGAGTTAGAAAAACTCACTTTAAAGCAACACTACTAACAAAAAGCTTAATGTTTTAAACTAACATCTACAAATGGAATAATGCCATTTGTCAGGATTTTTTTTCTCATTTTCTAGGTTTTGGGGGAAAAAAGACCATCTAGATTCTCTCTCTCTATATATATGTATATATACACATATATACATAAGTGTGTGTGTGTGTGTACATATATAGCAGAATTTCTGGGTAAATTTCAGAATATAACAACTAGATGAAAAATACCCTTAAAAGCACAGTAAAGCTGCATCTTTATTTCTAAGTAAATAAAAGCTAAACCATTTTTATCTCTCGTTGCATTTATTTTCATTTGGCCTAAAGATAACAGCATAAATGTGCTAAGTTCTGCTTAGTAAAGGTATACAAAAATGAAAACTACAGTCTTGAATCATAGAAGTTTAGGGTAACCTCAGAAATGGAGTTATATGGTATTCACCGGATTAGTCTAGTGTTTCCCTGGTATCTGCACTAATCTCTTATTTCATGGACAATTCTTTGATGCTTTTTTTTTTTAATCCCTTCTCCTTGTCCTTTTTGTAGTCTAGTCTATGTGGGTAATAAAGTGATTGACAGGAAAGTTGTCCAGAGTTAGGTTTGAAATAGTGTCTTAACAGGTTTTAGGTTTGGACTCAGGGCCTGGACACTGTTGCTGTGCTTTTTTGCTGAAGGCTACCACTCTACCACTTGAACCACAGCTTTACTTTTAGCTGTTTTGGTAATTAATTGAAGCCTGGAGGCTCTTAAGCTTTCCTGCTTTGGCTGGCTTTGAACTGTGATCCTTGGATATCAGCCTCCTGAGTAGCTAGGATTACGGCGCTGAGTCTTTGGCATCTGCTTTAGATTGCTTTTTTTTTTTTTTTTTGGTCTCAGAGTTACGATCACTTTTTTCTGAATTGAAAATGGGTAGGTCTCCCACAATAATAACTGGATTGGTATACTCTCTTCCCAAATCGAGTTAGACTGCATAGTCCAAACCTTTCAAGGTTGCTTGGTAACTCATCATCCAGCCTTTGTTAGCAGTTAGAGATATATTTACCCACATGGGGCTCTAGAAAGGTACTTTTTTTTTTTTTGTCCCGAACTCTGGGCCTGGGCGCTGTCCCTCAGCTCTTCAGCTCAAGGCTAGCGCTCTACCACTTGAGCCACAGTGCCACTTCCGGCTTTTTTCTTTTTGCTTACGTGGAACTGAGGATGAGGAATCGAACCCAGGGCCTAATGCATGCAAGGCAAGCGCTCTACCACTGAGCCACTTTCCCAGCCCTAGAAAGGTACTTTTCTAAGTGAGCATTCCTGGAAGAGTGGCCAAGCATGCTCTGAAACAGCAGTCTCCAGGCTTCTGTTATCGTCATTGTAAATACTATTATCAGAATCTTTGGTTTTTTAGTCTTTCCTGAGTTTACATGCACACAGAGTATACAGTGTGAGAAAACTTGTAAATAACTTGTATTGACACTCAACATCTTTACAATTAGTAAATTTCTTACTTTCTCTTGAAAAATTCTTATGAAATTAACTACAAAGGTAATTCTTGATAATATTTTCTACCTAGAATACTAATGATGTAGCCTGAACATACTAGAATGACACATTTTCCTAAACCCTGAATATAGCAATATCTATGGGAAAATAATAGAAAATAGGTTGCAAAATCTTACTACTGAATTTAAGGTGACTAATGAGAACAGAGCTGTTTCTGACCCCAAGAAGTTTTTTACTCCTTTTGCTTCTAATTTAGGCATGCATATATTACCTTTATGAATGAGTAAAATTCCATTTTTAATTTTAAAATGTTTAAACAGACTATGGCTCACGCCTTCGAGTCCTAGCTACTCAAGAGACTAAGGGGCTGGGAATGTGGCTCAGTGGTAAAGTGCTTGGCTAACATGCATAAAGAAGCCTTGGGTTCTCTTCCTCAGTACCACATACACAGAAAAAAGCCGGAAATGATGCTGTGGTTCAAGTGGTAGAGTGCTAGTCTTGAGCTGAGGAGCTCAGAGACAGTGCCCCGGCCCAGAGTTCAACCCTATACAACCAACTTAAAAAAAAAAAAATGAGATTTGAGGATCACAGTTCAAAGCCAGCCCCAGGCAAGAAAGTAATTAATCTTCAATTAACTAAGTAGAAGTAGAGCTGTGGCTGAAGTGGTAGAACACTAACCTTAAGCAGAAGTTCAGGGATAGCACCAAGGCCCTAGGTTTAAGCCCCAAGACTGGCACCCAAAAAAAAAGTTTAACATTTTAGGAGAATCTGTACTTAAGCAAGGGAGATAATAGATTGTTTGGAGTGGTGACTGAGGCTAAACACTCACTGTTTTAGACAACCATCACCATAAATAATTGGTAGAATCTACTATCAATACAACTGGATTGATACTTACGTTAGATGGCTTACTAGGCTGTTTGCAGTGTAAAGTTCTAATACTGAAGCCAAATTTAAACACCTAATGGATAGAAATGAGAAAATGGGTTTTTTTGCACTCTTAACCTAAATACCACCTATATTTGGTATTGTGACTAGACTTCCTTTGTAATGTATTGGAGTTACGTTGTCTTCCTTGCATTGCCAATTTCTAATAACAAACTCTCCAAAGGAATGAGATAGTAAATACCTTCCTCTTAAAGTTGGGAGAGGGGGACTGTTAGAATCTTTCTGAAGGGTCTGTTTGCTTTTTGTAATAGCTTTCATTTCCAGGATTGGCCACTTGATGGATATTTAAATTATCCTGAATGATGTCTGCATAGAATCAATTTAAGTATCTTAATGGCCTTAACGTTTAAATTTTAAAAAAGACCCTTTTGACTGCCTTAATATACCATTAATATCCTACACAGGCATACTACTTCCTTACTTTGGGGTCGTCATTCAGTAATGCCTTAATAGTGTTATAATAGTTATGAAGTGTAGAACTCAAGGGTCTTTTCGAGCTTTTAATTTTTCATAGAGAATGGGAATTTTAACTATTTAAAAACCTGGTTGTATCTTAGTACTGTAAACATGGGTAGAATAATCTGGGTGCACTGTTGTGTTGTGACTAATGTCAGTAGCATTTTATGGTAGTGCTTTTTATTGTTTTGCATAAAACCAGTTATCCAATAAGCTGAACTTTATATCATGACCTCCAAGGACCAACTTGAATACTTAACTATGAATGATGGTTTCAAAAATGGTCGCTTTTTAAGGGAATTCTTCAAGACAAAAGGCAAGTATTTTGATGCCTACAAGCAAATTCTGACAGAGAGCCAGAACCTTGAGCTGACTGCACTGAGCAGCATACAGACCTGTGATCTGACAGAGCGCTAAAACCTTGAGCTGACTGAACTGAGCAGCATACAGACCTGTGGTTTTTTTTTTTTTATTACATTCCCATCTTTACCTTGCCTTTCAAAGCAAGAATGTCTTATAAAACTGGAAGAAAACCACACCTTGAGTTGTCAAGCTTCAGCAATGTGTACAGTTACAGAAAGCAAGTTTTATTTCCAAGGAAAGGAGCCTGCCTGGGAAGTGGGGGTTTTGCCAGGACTGCTGAGCACCTGGTATTTTGTTAAGTCTTCCAAGTTCACTGTAAACAAACAGCTCTCCATGTAATTTTGCTATGTTCTCATCAGCAATGAATGAACATACTAATTTTTCAATTGACATCAATATAAAAATTGTCACCAATACTGTGAAATCTTTTTCTCCTAACACTGCAAAGTACTTTATTGAACACCATTACCAGTACTGTGAAATCTTTCTCCTACCTAACTCTGCAGAGTACTTCATTGAACACCAGTTGAGTGTCCTTTATCTGAAATGCTTGGCACCAGGGATGTTGGGGAATGTTTCAGGTTTTGAGAGCACTTGGGATATGCCCTGCACACCTTACACACACCTCAAAGTGGATGTGTTTGTAGTATATGCACACTTACCTGCAAGCTGTCACACATGCTGTAAAGACTGAATTTCCTCATTTAGGGTTGTTCAGTCTGTTCATGACCACACACATAGACTGCAGGTAAGCATGATGAGTTTCTGGCCAGTTTATTGTAGAAATTGGTAGGTATACCAAATAAATCCTATGCACATCAAACAATTGTCTATTTCATTTAAGTAGTAGGAGTTTTAAGGTTGATAATATCCCTCCTAGCTAATACCCTTAAATAACCTTTTATGATAGGTCAAGGTAAAGTCAAGTTTTAATGCCCCAAATTTGCACACAGGCATTTAAGTATAGTTGGTGGTTTATTTCTCCCCACCCCTGCCCCCCTAGGGCTTGAATTGGGCACTGTCCCTATTTTTTTTTCTCAGGGCTAGAGTTCTACCACCTGAGTCTCAAGTCCACCACCAGCTTTTTTGGGTGTAGTTTATTGGAGTCTCATTGGCTTTGAACCATGATCCTCATATGTCAGCCTCCTAAGTAGCCACTGGCACCCAGCTTTAGTTGAGTTTCTTTTCCAGTAGAGTTCACTATAGGATCAAGACTTTGAGTTTATGCAAGACACAATTTTTTTTGTTTCTTTGGCAGCCCTGCAGTTTGAACTCAGAGCCTCACCCTTTGCTTAGCCAGGCCCTTGGCCCTTTATCATAGCCAGTTGTTTTTGTACCTCTTGTATCTGAGAAATTTGGTGCATATCTTTCCTGTCCTGTCTGGCCTGGACTTGGGTCCACCAAACCTCAGCCTCCATGTAGCTAGGATGATGGGCGTGAACCCCAAACATCTGGTCACATCTCCTAAATACGGGAGAGCACAAAACCTAGCTCTTAAAATGCCTACACAAATTCCTAAACATTTCCTTTTTGACACAAGTCCATTCTCATAAATACCATCTTAGTCGGGCACCAGTAGCTCACACCTGTAATCCTAGCTACACAGGAGGCTGAGATCTAAGGATCATGGTTCAAAACCAGCCCAGGCAGGAAAGTCCATGAGACTCCAATTAATCACCAAAAAAGCCAGAAATGGAATTGACTCAAAGTGGTAGAGCACTAGCCTTGAGCACAAAAGCTCAGGGACAATACCTGGCCCAGAGTTCAAGCCCCAGGAGTGGCACAGTAAGAACACCATCTCTTTTGCTCAAGAATTGGCAACGTTGGGCATGGTAACTCACACCTATAGTCCCAGCTGCTTGGGAGAGGTTCAAGGCCAGTCTGGGCAAAAATATTAGCAGGAAGCAATCTCAATTAATTAGGCATGACATTTTGTACCTGTAATTCCACCTAGATAGGACTGCAGCTAGAAGCCAAGCCGAGGCAAGGACTTGAAGCCCTGCCTGAAAAGGCAGAAAGAAGCGTGACTCAAGTGGAAGAGAAACTACAAGCTTAAGGTCCTGAGTTCACGCTTGGACTACTGCCCCCAAAAGAAACGACAGGAAGACGAAGTTTCCACAACAATTTATCTTTGGTTATCTTCACTGTTGGTTAAGGTGATTCACAATCATCCTGCAGTGTGTAAGAGGAGCTATGGCATTATCGCTGGGTCTCAGAGCAGACGATGGGGAGTCGGGGCACATCACTGACACTCCTCCCTCTTATTCTGTCTTAAGTAACACTGGTGAACCATCGGCAGAAGCTTCCCCTCCCTGTGTAGCCGATGTGTGTCAGCTGCACCGCCAATAAAAGTTCCATTGACGAAAATCCGTGGGACCTGTGGGGCGATCAAAAGCCTTGGTGACCAGTATAAAACCACTCCTCAGAATGACAGAGGCTGACAGGCTGGGTGCTAAGTTCAGCCCAATTTTCTTTTGTTGGGGGAGGTGGCACGGGGCGGGGGGAAGGGTGTCCTGGGTGCTGTCCCTGAGCTTCCTTTGCGCACTCTACCACATGGGCCACAGCACCACTTTCTGCTTTTTGTGTTTATGTGGTACTGAGGAATCCAACCTAGGGCTTTGTGCATGCTAGGCAAGCACTCTACCACTGAGCCACATTCCCAGGCCAAGTTTAGCCCCAATTTTGGAGAAAGATGAGGGTGCATAACTTGCCCAAGATTCTAATTACTATAAAAGATGAAGTCGGGGCTGGGAAGGTGGCTCAATTGTAGAGTGCTTGCCTTGCATGCCTGAGGCCCTGGGTTCGATTCCTCACCACCACATGAGGGAGAAAAAAAAGCCGGAAGTGGTGCTGTGGCTCAAATGGTAGAGCACTAGCCTTGAGCTGAAGAGCTGAGGGACAGTGCCCAGGCCCAGAGTTCAGGCCCCACAACCGGACCAAAAAAAAAAAAAAGATGAAGTCACTATTAATAAGAATGACTGCTCAAGGACAGCACCAAAGCCCATAAAACAAAACCGTCTGATGGCTTTTCTGCCCAGGCAGATCTCAGCCTTCTGAGTAGACAGGATTACAGGTGTGCGCCACCAGCTTGCTTATATATAATTACTTGAAGAATACACTCCTTGCAGATTCCTATGTGCATATAAACAAAGGGAACCAGCCAGATTGAGTATGCATGTTATAGAAAAGGCTACAAACTCAAGAATCCAGAATGAAGAGCACTAAGCACCATACTAATACCGGTTATAACACAAGAATGGTTTCCATTATTTTGAAAAGTACTCCAAAGGGATCTAGACGTTCATGAGGACACAGTGGTACCCTCAACCCATACACAAGAACACAAATGAGAATGAACTCACTCTGCTCTTCCCCATTCAAGAATCCATTTCTAGATTTGCTATTTGTTTGATGATTACAGAGCCCAGACTTGCTTTCCCTCCCCTGAAGGGCCGCCGTGTGAAGGCCCGGCCACCAGCCTGCTCAGGAGGTACTCACCGTGCCCTCTCCTGTCATTTTGCAAAGGGCGTCTTGAAACTGGTTCCCGTATTCAAGCTTGTCCAACTCTACAGCTTTATAATTAACATTCATGTCGTGGAAAATCTTCTTTGCCATTTTGCAGTAAGAACAGGATGTTTTTGAGAAAATCACCACACAATTATCAGAAATTGTTTGCTGAAATGAAAACAAAAGTGAAAACTCAATTCTGGACATTAACTTTTGGAAAAGAAATCATGGTTTGGTGGTGGTGGCTCACACCTGTAATCCTAGCTACTCAGGAGAGTGACATCTGAAGACTGCATTTGAAGCTAGCCTGGACAGACAAATCCTTGAGAGACTCACCTCCAATTAACCATCCAAAAGCTAGAAGTGGAGTAGTGGCCCAAGTGGTAGAGCACCAGCCTTGAATGAAAAGCTAAGGGATAGCACCTAGGTTCTGATTTAAATTCCCATAACCCACACACACATCTAAATCATAAAACAGTGATAAAAGTACGATTTTTCTATGTGCCTGCAGAGCCTGTGAAGTTTGTTTTGCTCTAAGCATCTCTCCAAGAGATTTTACGCCTGGCTATCAGGCAGATTTTGAATGCACAAGTCAAGCACCAAAGCATCTCTCTAGATTGCTTTTAAGGGGTGGATCAAAAGCAGCACCATCACTAGAAAGGCTCAAAACAGGAAAGCAAAGCCGTGCACCTGTGGCTCATGACTGTAATCCTAGCTACTCAGGAGGATTGCAGTTTAAGTCCAGCGTAAGCAGAAAAGTTTGCTGGACCCATCTCCAAAATAACCAGCAAAAAGCATGGTTTGGAGACCTTGCTAGAGTGTATAATGTTGGCCTAACAAGCATGAGGTGCTGAGTTCAAACTCCAAAAGAAAAAACCATCAACACAAAGAGGAACACAGCAATGTACAGCATACCAAAGAGGAAACATGGAGTAACTACTGCATACTAGCTTCTGTGTCAGGGTAGAAAGCTGTTAAGCCAGGCCCAAATCAAATAGTATCCATAGTTAGGGCCAGCTTGAATGAAAGGCATCAACAGTTTACTTAAAGTGGGTAAAATGAAAAGCACTCTCACAGATCCAACTTGGAAGAGAGGTTCCATTAAAAATAAGTGTCATATCTTGATCCAGCATGTCCATCCTGTACTAAGTCACTACAGTGAATTAAGCCAAAGCCTGGTTACTTGTTGAAACCTTAGAAATACTTTGTGCTGAAAAAGTAACAATAGTAACTACCTAGGCATTCCTTTTTTACTACATGAGGATTATAAATAAAGATCATGTCTGGTTTCATTGTAAAAAAAAAAATAAGTGTCATAAATTTTGACTACAAAAAATGAGACAGAGGGCTGGGAAGGTGGCTCAGTGGTAGAGTGCTTGCCTTGCATGCATGAGGCCCTGGGTTCGATTCCTCAGTACCACATAAGCAAAAAGAAAAAAGCCAGAAGTGGCGCTGTGGCTCAAGTGGTAGAGTGCTAGCCTTGAGCTGAAGAGCTGAGGGACAGCGCCCAGGCCCAGAGTTCAGGCCCCATGACCGGACCCAAAAAAAAAAAAAAAATGAGACAGAACCTGGCACATTGCTAAACTCTGCCACGGTTGTACACATACTAGGCAATTAAATGTGTAAAGCAACTCTTCCCATAGATTTTTCTACATCTGCCCTGTCACTCACCTGGATCTGTTTCACAGGAGTACTTGATGACTTCCCTAAAGGCGATGATGTGGTGTTCCCCATCCTAAAAAAAAAAAAAAAAACTACCAATGAGTCTCATTCAAAGGAAACTTTAAATACTTAAACCCAAGGGTACAAAAATGGAAAAACATTTATCCATATAAGATGCCAGTTAAGAAAGTATTTGAGTCTTAAAACCAAAAGGGCAGTGTACTTAACTAATCAAGGGCTCTTTGTTCTTAACCATTTAATAAAATCAGTCACTGTATTCAAAGTTTGAGACCCTCTTACTCATAAGAAAATAACTATTAAATTTCAAATATTGGGCTGGGAAAGTGGCTCAGTGGTAGAGCGCTTGCCTCGCATGCATGAGGCCCTGGGTTCCATTCCTCAGCACCACATAAGCAGAAAAAAGCCGGAAGTGGCGCTGTGGCTCAAGTGGTAGGGCACTAGCCTTGAGCTGAAGAGCTGAGGGACAGCGCCCAGGCCCAGAGCTCAGGCCCCACGACTGACCAAAAAAAATAAATAAAATTCAAACATTTTGTTCATTGATGTCCTAGCTACCTACCTATTTATTATAAATGTGGCAGGTGCTGGTGGCTGACACCTGTGATTGTAACTACTCAGGAGGCCGAGATCTGAGAATCACAATTCAAAGACAGTCCTGGCAGAAAAGTTTGTGAAACTATTATCTCCACTTAACCACCAAAAAAGCCAGAAGTGGACCTGTGGCTCAAGTGGTACAGTGCTAGCCTAGAGCAAAAGAGCTCTGGAACAGCACCCAGGCCCTGAGTTCAAGCTCCAGGACTGGCTTTCTCTTTCTTTCTTCTTTCTTTCGTTTTTTTTTTTTTTTAAATTGTGAGAATACCATACAGAGGAGTTACAATTACATGGGCAAGATATGAAAGGTTAGAGTATTTGAGGCAGTGACCATTTGTTGCTTGTTTCAGAGCAGGGCAACACTTGGTGCTAAACTACCTGGTTGTGTGCCCTTATAAGACCTGCAAATCCTTAGCTCGGGGCTCTCCTCCTGGGCTCCGCTGTGTCAGAGTGTAGGACGAGGCCCGAGCTGCAGCCTGTTTAAGTAAAACAGCTGTAGAGTCTGACTCTCCATGGTCTTCTTGGTGGGGGTCCTGCGACCTTGGCATAACGGATATCTTTCTTTTCTTTCTTTCTCTTTCTCTCCTTTGTCATAGAGGGAAACAGGTGCTTCACAGGTGAACCACTTGGATAAGGATTAAAAGAATCATAAAAGAAAATGAAGGTTCAAGTATCTTTAGAAAGATACTTTTTTGTGGCAGAACCCGAACTTGGATAAAAAAAATCCTTCAAATGTCTGTGACTGCACTTAACATTCAAATGCTATTAAATACAAAAGTCAGCATCTCTCAGCAGTTGAGTACCTACCTAGCAAGCCTGAAGCCATGAGTTCAAATCCCATTACCTCCATCAAAACAATAAATTGTAATATATACCTCCCTTCACAAGTTAGAAGAGCTACTGTACCTAAACATTATAATTACCCAATGTTTATCATCTTTTCCCATAGACTAGCAAAAAGAGCATTGAAAGACCTGTGTTCTCATCTCAGCAAGACAGGGAATTTGGGAGATTATGTTCCAGCTGGAGGATGTGACAGATTTCAGACAAAGAGGTAAATGTGTGAAGCCTAAACCACAAAAGAAGAGGTTAATCCAGGCGCCAGTGGCTCATGCCTGTAATGCTAGTTACTCAAGAGATCTAAGGTTCAGGGCTCAAACCTACCCAGGTGGGTTATCAAAAATTAACCAGCCAACGAACAGCGCCCAGTTCCTGATTTCAAGCCTCCGTACTAGCACTAAAGTAACTCTGCAAACACCAATTGATGCCTGCTCCCAAACTAACTTGTGTAGTTATTTATTTAGCCAGATCGGGAGCAGGGCCCTAGGGCGCGGGCTGTCCCTGAGCTGCTTTTGCTCAAGGCTGGTGCTCTACCACGGAGCCACAGCTCCCCGGGTAGCTTTGGGCTGATTAATGGCAGTCTCCTGCATTTCCTGACCAGGCTGGCTTGGAATCCGGATCCTCCGATCACAGCCTCCGATCGCTACCAGGCCCCAATTCACAGTTGAACCACTCTCTTTATGATGTGGGGTGCAAACATTTCACTTCGTTTAGAAAAACCCAATGCAAGAGCCACTTACGTTCAAAAGCCTACTCTGTGGCACAATGACCTCTTCCCGGATAGACGAGACTGACGCCACCC
>NW_012267251.1:3093846-3094381 GCF_000151885.1 Dipodomys ordii
CCCAGGCCCCGCTCCACCCCGCCACGAAACCCGGTGCCCCGCAGGGCCCATCCCGCCCATCCCGCCCCCGGCCGCGCACCTGGAGGCTGTGCTCCACGCAGCCCGGCCGAGCCGCTTCGCCGAGCTGCTCCCGCTCCAGATGAGCCCCGTCGCGGCCAAAGCAGCTCCGCGGCACCGGTACATGATCCGGTCTCCCCGCGGCCGCGAGCGCAGCGTTCTGGGTCCGCGCCGCCGGAGGCCACGCCCCCATCGTGGGATGCCCCGCCCTCGCGCGCCGACTCCCACCCTCCAGCCTGCTGGCCTCGCTGCCGGCCACGCCCCCCATGGGAAGGTCCACCCTCCTCTTATGCGGCCACGCCCTCCTGGCTCCTGGAATCGCCGCTGGCCACGCCCCCGATGGGCCACACCTCCTCTAGCCACGCCTATCCGCGCGGTCCCGTCCCGGTGCGCGCGCAGCGTTCGGAGGCTCCAGGCGCTGCGGCCGCCGACCTGGTGTGCGCGCCTCTAGCCGAAGCTCGGCAGCCTGACGTCCCCG
>NW_012267251.1:3095020-3104651 GCF_000151885.1 Dipodomys ordii
CCGCCCGGGGTCCCCCCCACCGCCCGGGGTCCCCCCCACCATCCGGGGTCCCCCCCACCGCCCGGGGTCCCCCCCACCACCCAGGGTCCCCACCACCACCCGGGGTCCCCACCACCACCCAGGGTCCCCCCTCACCGCCCGGGGTCCCCCCCCGGCCCAGGGTCCCCACCACCACCCGGGGTCCCCCCACCGCCCGGGTCCCCCCCACTACTCGGGGTCCCCTGTGTGCAGCGCCCTTCGCCAGGTGAAAACGGGAAGATGGAGCAGCCCGGAGAACCCCCGCGTGGCCGGAGCACCGGCCGCCCCGTCCCAACCACACTGTCCCGCTGGGGGGGGGGGGCGGTGCAAAGGAGCAGGTCGGCCATCCCTCCACCCCAGGACAGGCCGGGCCAGCAGCCCGGCGGGAAGGGGACGCTCTGGAGCAGACACCACTCCCCTGTCCTGATCCCACGTGGACCCTATGTCCTCATTTCCTGTGAAGATCATTAGTCACCCGAAAAGTAACCGGAAGGCCCAAATCATGTTTCATCAGCTCAGGTTTACACTTGAAACTAAGGTCTGCTATCTCTAAGTTGGGGGGGAGGCGGCTTTTGTCGTGGTCGTGTTGGGTAGCCGTACTGGATTTGAACTCAGGACCCTACACCTGCTGGACAAGTTTGTATCACCCGAGCAGTGGGCCCTGGCCCGGGGGCCCTTTTTAAATCATTTTGTGTCTAGCATCTCAGCTTGTGGAGGGCCAACCTCAGACGGGAATCCTCCGAACTCCACTTTCTGTGGCAGCCTCAGAGGGGCTCTAGCTTGTTTGTTGAGATGCTCCGAAACCTTCATCCTCCCAATCTCTACCTCCTGTGAAGAAAGGAAAGGGGGGGGAGGAGAATAAGGGGAAGGGGAGGGAAGGGAAAGGAAAGAAGAAATAGACATTGTATCCCTGTTCACCTGTTTAAAAGTGCACACACTTTTCTTCATCTTCATACTCCTTCACTGAACAAGAGTCAGAAAAGATGGCCTTCCTCCAGACTGAATGACCCTGCTCTCAGGTCTAGTCCTTGTGCCCTAGGGATCTGCCAGGCACACCTCCAGAAAACTGCCTGGCCCTCTCTGCTACTTTGAGCCAAAAGGTGGTCATTAAAAGTCACCAAACGCCACCCTCAAATTAGCATCTCAGATGTCAAGGGTCGGCCGAACTCATCATGTCAGAACACTGTTGCAACAGGAATGCTGGGGATATCCGAGACCTGGCACCCAGGGCAAAGAAGCACTTAGCTAAAGGAATGCTTAACCCCAGTGCCCTGTTCTACATGTTATAAATATCCCTGCTGGAAGGAGGCTCAGCTGCTTCTACCCAGTGCCCACACCCTTGTCTGGGTGTGTGTGGCCCGTGCCTGGCCTGGATTTACTAAATAACTTTTATGGTCTCTATTCAACTTCTTTTTCCACCAAATATATTGCCATTATAATCAAAATCATGCTAGTTTAAAATTATTGCTGAACCCTATTACACTGCTGGTGGGAATGTACACTTATACAACCACTTTGGAAAGCAGTCTGGAGGGTCCTTAGAAAGCTAAAGATTGACCTCCCTTACGACCCAGTCATACCACTTCTAGGCATCTACCCTGAACAACAGGAACCAGTATACAAGGACACATGAACCTCCATGTTTATTGCAGCACTGTTCACAATAGCTAGGATATGGAAACAACCCAGATGCCCCACCACAGATGCATGGATCTAAAAATTGTGGTATCTATACACAATGGAATATTATGCAGCCATTAGAAATGACAAAATAATGGCATTTGCAGGGAAATAGATGGAGCTAGAAGAAATCACGTTGTACGAGGTAAGCCAAGAGCAAAGAGACAAACAGCACATGGTCTCCCTGATAAGTGGATGTTAAATCCAAAATGTTAGGTGATATGACAAAATTAACAGGACTTAAGAAACAAAGGACTTCCGCTCATCTGGTGGAATCACTACTAAATAACCCCATGCTGCTGATCACACACATGGTATATATGTGCACACCGGAGGGAAACCAGGAGGATGATACAGAACTAGAGGGAATCAGGGAAAAACATACAACAGCGGGACCCATCAGCTGCACTGGACATTGACCAAAATGAACTAAGCAACTCAATGGCAGCGATGGGAGGGAGGGAACAAGTGGGAAAGAGGGAACAGCTGATGCTACACACAAAACAAAAGAAATGTACATACCACCCACCCAATGTGGAAGAAATAACTGTATTGTCAAAGCTCACAGAACTCATAAATGTTATAGACCATGACAGACAATCTGTCCTATGAAATTTAGAATGTGTTTGTGACTTTAACTAAGCATCACTATCCCACAATACTGTGAAATTTGGGAAATTATGTAATCACTTAATCACAATAAAAAATTTGAAAAATAAAATTATTGCTGAGTTTCACTGTAAGGTTTTTGTCATATAGAGTTTGTCATTCTGCAAGAACAAACATTACAACACAATGTTATTTCATAGGAAAATTTGAGGATTATGTGCTTTTTTGAAACAACATCCAATAATACAATTCTCTGATATCAGATAAGTATCCTACAGTTCAATTCAACAATGACACTAAATGACAGATAGAACTCCCAGGAGATGGGATCCAAGAAACACTTCTAAATACATCAAAATAAAAAACAACTGACGTTAATAGCAAGGAACTGATTTTAAATGCCACAAGATTAAAGAACTATATATTACAATAGAAAGCAAGTCAGAATCACTGAAGACTTCTCCACAGAAACCCTCAAAGCAAGCAGAGCCTGACATGGTATAATCTAAGCCCTGAATATCAACAACTGCCAGCCCAGACTGACCCTACCCAGTGAAGCTATTATTTACATTAGATGGTGAAACTAAAACTTTCCATGACAGGGTTGGGAAGGTGGCTCAATGGTAGAGCACTTGCCTTGTTTGCCTGAGGCCCTGGGCTCAATTCCTCAGCACCACATAAGCAAAAAGAAAAAAGCCAGAAGTGGCGCTGTGGCTCAAGTGGCAGAGTGCTAGCCTTCAGCTGAAGAGCTGAGGGACAGCGCCCAGGCCCAGAGTTCAAGCCCCACGACCAGACCCCCCCCCAAAAAAATTTCCATGACAAACAAACATTAAAGGAATTCATGATCACTTAATCAGCATTACAAAGACTTCTGAAGGGAGTCAATTTAGTAAGCACAGGAAGAGGGAAAAAATACAAGAAAATGACAGGAAACGATACATCTTCCTGTGATAAACCTAAATATTTTTTGGGGGGTCCGGTTGTGGGGCCTGAAATTTGGGGCTGGGTGCTGTCCCTCAGCTCTTCAGCTCAAGGCTAGCACTCTACCACTTGGGCCACAGCGCCACTTCCGGCTTTTTTCTTTTTGCTTATGTGGTGCTAAGGAATCAAACCCAGGGCCTCATGCATGCAAGGCAAGTGCTCTACCACTGAGCCACCTTCCCAGCCCCGATAAACCTTAATATTAAAGGACCCAATTCTCTAATCAAAAGAAGAAGAATAGCAGATTGGATCAAAAATAAGATCCATCCACTTTACATTCTGTCTTGGGTTATTTTTCAATTGATTAAAGCTTCCACTATATGTCTTTTAATATATTACCTGCATCACATTTATTAAATAAAAGATATTAATCTCTGATCTTAGATAAAAGAATTCAGATACAGAGATTTGTACAAAATAACATACCTTTAGATATAAAGAACTGTGAAGAATGTCAGAGGCCATCAAGCTAACTTATAATAGAAAATAGCCCTTTTGCAAAAACAAAAAACTAAATGTTAGAAGTTTGTATATTTTAGTGTTTGATATAAAAGTCTCCTATCACGCCGGGCGCTGGTGGCTCACGCCTGTAATCCTAGCTACTCAGGAGGCTGAGATCTGAGGATCGCGGTTCAAAGCCAGCACGGGCAGGAAAGACCGTGAGACTCCTATCTCCAATATACCACCAGGAAACTGGAAGTGGCGCTGTAGCTCAAGTGGTAGAGCGCTTGCCTTGAGCTGAAGAGCTGAGGGACAGCACCCAGGCCCAGAGTTCAAGCCCCACGACCGACAAAAAAAAAAAAGTCTCCTATCACTTCCACTAGTAACCCTGCACTCACTTTTATAAATGCTCTAAAAGAGCAATAACCAAAAAAAATCAGAAATAGGCACAATTGTGAAAAGAAAATGTTTTCTAAGCCAGTGCAGCTGGCTCACACCTGTAATTCTAGCTACTCAGGAGGCTGAGATCTGAGGATTGTGGTTCAATTCCAGCCTGGCAAAAAAGTCCATGAGACTCTTATCTTAAATTTGCCACCAGAAAAGCTAGAAGTGGAGCTGTGGCTCAAAGTGGTAGACTACTAGCCTTGAACAGAAAAGCTCAGGAACAGTGCCCAAGCCCTAAATTCAAGTCCTATGACTAACAAATGATCAAAGGAGAAAAGGAGCTCATATGTATTTGTATTCGTCTATCAGACACTACATTTGAATGGTTCACACATAGAATTATGTGTAAAACTGGACCTGGTGGTAAAGACCTGTAATCCTAGCTACTTGGGAGACTCAGGAGGAGAGCAGTCTAAAGCAGCAAAGTTAATGCAAGGCCCAATCTGAGAAACCTACTGAAACACAGTAACAACAGAAGTGCTGTGTCAGAGAAAAGGACAGATTCTGACCTGTGGAGAGTCAGAGGCCACGAGGCATACTGGGGGCTGCAGGCAAAGGGGCTTAAATAGGGTCCTGGGTTGGGGTAGGGTTGAAGGTGCCTAGAAGCTACAAAAAGTTTCAGGATGTGCTTTGTAAGTTTGTGGCTTGAGCCAAGAATGATTTATACAGGCTTGGTCCCAGGTTCTATTGTGTAAATGCACTGACTGGTTCAGCCAGGTATAGTCTGCTCCAGGGAACTGGGGCACCTGCTACCTGGGGGAGGTGGGATTCCACATTTTGGGAACATCAGGCTGTGTGTGGCTCAAATGGTAAAGGCCCAGAGTTCAATCCCCAGTATTGTTCGTTAAAAAAAAGAAAAAAAAAGTTGCTGGCGCTGGTGGCTCACGCCTGTAATCCTAGCTTAACTCAGGAGGCTGAGATCTAAGGATCTGGATTGGAAGCAGCTTGGACAGAAAAGTCCATGAGATTCTTATTGCTAATCAACCACCAAAAAAGTCAGAAGTGGAGTTGTCACTCAAGTGGTAAAGCACCAGCTTTGAGCAAAAAAGCCAAGCAAAGGCCTTGAGTTCAAGCCCCAGTGCTGACATTTAGGTGTGCGTGCATGCACAGTGCGCATGCGAGCACGCGCGCGCGCGCACACACACACACACACACACACACACACACACACACACATGTCCCTCTGGTTTCTGCGTCCCTAACTCTCCACTATATTATTAAGGCCAAACACAGACCAAAGACTAGTCAAGCTGATCACTGTAAAGGTTAAATCTAATAGGACATCTATGATGGCTCATTCCAGCCCCAGACCTCCTCACCTCCTCCATGAAGAGAAAGGCAGGCTTTGTCGTCAACGATCTCCACTGGAGCCAACACTTGGAGCATGATGTTCTGCTGAGCCCTTCACGGAGTGTGGGTAATCAAAGGATGCACACAGGACCCTAATAAATCAAGAGAAAACAAGACGACTTGGGAATCTTTTGATTCCTGTAGAGGAATGTGGCTTAGTGGTAGAGTGCTTGCCTTGCATGCATGAGGCCCTGGGTGTGGTTCCTCACTATCACGTACACACAAAAAAACCCAGAAATGGTGCTGTGGCTCAAGTGGTAGTGCCTTGAGCAAAAGAAGCTCAGGGAATAGTGCTCAGGCCCTGAGTTCAAGCCCCAGGACTGGCAAAAAAAAAAAATTGACTCCTATAATGAACCTAGGAGCAAATGGGTCCATAATCCCCACCCCCACTTCCTTCCTTCTTTTCTTATTTGTCTTTAAGTAGTCATATAAAGGGGGTTACAATTCAACGTGTCAGCTTATAACTGCAATGCTTCTTGATCAGAATCACCTCTTCCGTCATTGTCTTTACCCATCATGCCCTCAATTTTCCAAGTTTCATAGCATATGTATTGAATATTCTTGTTGCCTCCTTTCCCGATCCTTTCTTCATTTGTATGCCCTCCTCCTATTGCCTTCCCTCCAGCTTAAGTCCCCCAACACACACCAGTTTCCTGCTTTTCATTTTATAAGACTGTGAGTTACTTGTATTAAGGAGTTACACCATGAATTCTCCCCTGCATATACCATACTTTGGTTAATATGCTTGTGTACTTGTGCATACTGAAGTACAGAAACTGGGTCAATGCAACATCACCTTGTCTCACAGCCATTCTTGTGCCTTGTTGGGTGGTAGAGGCTTTTCACCCAGCTTCCAAAAGCCTAGGGGTGAGATGGATGAATTGCAGACGCCAGAAGAGCTGTTACAGAGAAATTTTTGCCTCTGTTTCCCTAAATGGTTTGATTTGCTCACCTCTGAGTATCTCCCCGGGTGAAAAGTCTAGCTGAGCCCCTGAACTACTTCCCTAGATAGAAAGTTTTGCATTTCCCTATGCGGTCTGCTTCTGTTGGGTTTGGGCCTCTATCCCAAACATGTGGCTCTTGTCTTTTAAAAGCTTTGTGGGCTGCAGATCTTCGAGACAGGAGTTCACCTGTAGTCGCTGGCTCTCCAATAGACTTCCAATTCAACCACTTAAAATGTGGCTTCTCTGTTTCTCACGACTGAATTCCCATACAACAATACAACCCTGCATTTGTTTCCATATATATATTTATAAATTAGATCTAACTCCCATATATGAGAGAAGACATGAGACCCTTGTTTCTCTGGGACTTACTTCACTTAACATAATTTCTTCCATGTCCATCCTTTTTTTTTCTTTTTTGTCGGTCGTGGGGCTTGAACTCTGGGCCTGGGCGCTGTCCCTCAGCTCTTCAGTTCAAGGCCAGCGCTCTACCACTTGAGCCACAGGGCCATTTCCGGTTTGCTAGTGGTTTTATTGGAGATAAGAGTCTCACAGACTTTCCTGCCTGGGCTGGTTTTGAACCGTGATCCTCAGATCTCAGCCTCCTGAGTAGCTAGGATTACAGATGTGAGCCACTGGCACCCGGCTCATCCATTTCTTTTGCAAGTGTTATATCGTTTTTTTCCTAACAGGTAAGTAAAATTCCATTGTGTATTCCACATTTTCTTGAAGATCACTTCATGAATTTTTTTTTGTCTTTTTTTTTTTTGGTACTGGGGATCGAACCCAGGATGTTGCACTTGCTAGGCAAGCACTTTGCCATTCCAGCCCTTACTTCATGAATTTGTGTTTCAATCCTTGTGCAGGGACCATTCTAATCTTCTCTGGATGGTTTCATGTGCTGACAAAGTATCCCTCCCTTCCTTCCTCCCTCCCTCCCTCCCTTCCTTCCTTCCTTCCTTCCTTCCTTCCTTCCTTTCTTCCTCTTTCCTTCTTTGGTGCTGGGGATTGAAATTTAATAAGCCTAATTCCTACCACTGAACTACAGTACTAGCCCCACATGACCATTTTTGTACAACTTTTGGGAAAAAAAAAACCTTGAGATTACTGGAGGATTAAATTCAGGCCCTTGTGCTTATAAGGCAGACAGTAGGCCACTTGAGCCATGCCCCCAGGCCCCTTTGCCTTGGCTGATTCTTCTCACTTTATGCTGGGGAAGATTTGGGGTGCAGTCCTTGTGCTTCTCCAGTGTCACTGGGGAAGATGGGTAATCACCACTAGGCCTGCCACTGTGCTCCCTGTAGCTGAGATACTAGGTATGTGCCTAGAGTAAGTCAGGCTTCCCAATCAATACTTGCAGAGCGCTCTGGGCCTGCACTCTCTAAGGTCTATGCGTGATTCAACTCAATCTGCATGTTCAGATAATCTTGAGTCATGTGTGCAGGTAGCCTTGAGGCCATGTTTTGGCCAGATGCTGCTATTGCCTAATGAAAACACAGAAGCAGGGACAAGTTGGTGAACAGGTTGGTGAACAGGTTCATAGGGTGCAGGTTCTGCAAGTCTACACTGTGATGGGCAGAGATATGGAGTCCATTTGTGCTGTAGCCTCCTGCTGAGTCTACTGTAAAGCAAGAGCCCTATTCTCACCATGCCCGGCTTCTTTGACCTGCTTGAATGAGAAAGGAACCACCAGCAGCACACAGGTTTTCAGCAGAATTTAAAAAAAAAGTTTGCACTCTTAAATGCTATACCTTTACTACTCACCAGGGCAAGATTTGAGGACCACAGTTTGAGGCTGGATCAGCAGACAAGTCAGGGAGACTCTGATCCCTAGTTAAACAGAAAAAAAAATCCAGAAGTGGAGGTGTAGCTTTTCTTGAGTGAATGAGTGAAGCAGGAGCACTGGGACCTGAGTTCACACTTGGCTTCCTGTCACAGACACACACATGGCTTTTAAAAAAGCAAAAGAAGATATAAATGAATTTGTAGCTTCTGAAGGTTCTCAAGCGATTTATCACTCCCTCAACACAACCACACTGGGGACCAAACTTCTATCAAATGACACACTCAAAACTCAACTGAAATAGAGCACTTCTGCCAGTTATTTAACATGACCTCAAAATTAAGCCCAATCTGATGGCAGGTATTCTCTCCAATTATGGCCACCAATCAATGAGCTAACCCTTGACTAATAAATATGTCAAGAACAGGAGATAACTTAGGTAAGTGCAATCTGTGTACACATCGCCTTGATGGTACAGGTGAGCAATCTGTGTGCACATCACCTTGATGGTAAAGTGAGCACTCCGTGTGCACATCACCTGTATGGTACAGGTGAGCAATCCGTGTGCACATCACCTTGATGGTGAAGGTGAACAATCCGTGTGCACATCGCCTTGATGGTACAGGTGAGCAATCCGTGTGCACATCACCTTGATGGTACAGGTGAGCACTCTGTGTGCACATCACCTGTATGGTACAGGTGAGCAATCCGTGTGCACATCACCTGTATGGTACAGGTGAGCAATCCGTGTGTACATCACTTTGATGGTACAGGTGAGCAATCCGTGTGCACATCGCCTTGATGGTGAAGGTGAGCAATCCGTGTGCACATCACCTTGATGGTACAGGTGAGCAATCCTTGATGGTACAGGTGAGCAATCCGTGTGCACATCGCCTTGATGGTGAAGGTGGGCAATCCGTGTGCACATCGCCTTGATGGTGAAGGTGAGCAAAAAGGCTCAGAGGTGACGCCCAGGCCCGAGTTCAAGTCCCCGGACTGCACAAAATGGACAAAGCACTGACGCGTAGTTCTGGCATGCATGCCACGGTGTGCACGTGCTCGGGCTGGAGAGGTGAGAACGTCCGTGGAGCGGACACTCCGGCAGCATTTCGCGTTTGCCAAACGGGAAGACAAACCGCACACTTCGGAGTCTGCGCGCCCCATGACCAGCCGGTGCGCGCGCACCTGTCGCCGCCCGGACGCTCTCCCCGGGACCGCGAGTACGTGCTCTCAGCGCGCGCGCGCGCCCGACGCCAGCCAGCGCTTCCCCGAGAGCGCGCGTGCCGCCCGTGGGGGGGCGTGGTTTCCTGCGCTCCACGTTTCGGGCGGGGGAGTCCGCCGCGAGCCGCGTGGGAGTCTGGGAGGGGCATTTTCCCCAGCC
>NW_012267251.1:3105299-3117298 GCF_000151885.1 Dipodomys ordii
GTTAAGCAAGGGGCCGCGCGGGCGCCGGGCCGGCCGGGCCGGGGCTCCTCCGGAGAAAGTTGGCGGCGGGCTGCGGCGAACTTTCCCGCCGGGTTTTGGAAGGCAGGTGGGGAGAGGGGGGCGGAGGATCCCGCGCCGCTGAGCTGAAGCCGGCCCCGGGCACCCGTGGGGGGCGGGGCACCCGTGGCGGAGGGGCCAGGTCACCCGTGGGGGGTCACCCGTGGGGGCCAGGCCACACGTGGGGCCGGGTCACCCGTGGGGGTCACCCGTGGGGGACCTCTCCCATGATGTCGCTGTCATGGGCTTATGCGGTTCCAAGCTCGGCTCCCCATTTTGTTGGAATGGGAGGTGAATGGAAGGAGCTTTTTGGACAGTCCATGGAAAACTGGGGGGGCGGGTTTTGGGGTTCGGGGGTCCCCCCTCCCCTTCCCCCTCGCTTTTGCCCGGATGATTGCTTTATGAAATGTTGATTAAATGACACGCTGAGTTTCCTGTGTTTGATGCTTTTAAAGGAAATGGCAGAGACGGGATCGTAGTCGATGGGTGTGTGTGCGTGCACACGCGTGTTCAAAGTTGGTTAAAGTGTCATTAAGGTGTAAAGTGGCTGAACCTGAGAAACAGAGGAATCCTCGGCACCCCTAACTTGAATAGAAGAGAGAAATCTGGTACTGTGGTGTGAAACGCCGTCCAGTTCCAGCCTGGGCACATCTGGGCCGCGCGGGGCGCTGTGTTTGATGCTTGCACCCTAACCCGGGGAGCAAATACCAGCAAAGAACCAGGAAGAACTGGGCTCAAGCCTGTCAGCCCAGCCACTCAGGAGGCTGAGACCTGAGGATCACAGTTCCACGCCAGCCTGGGTAGAAAGTCTGTGCGACTTTTATCTCCAATTAACCAGCCAGAAGCTGGAAGGGGAGCTGTGGCTCAGGTGGTAGAGCACTAGCCTTGAGCAGGAAAGCTCAGGGACAGTGCCCAGGCCCTGAGTTCAACCACCCTGTCCCCTCCTAGTGCATGCGCGCGTGCACATACACACACACACCAGCTAAAAATTCCGTGAGTGGGATGGTGAACTAGTCTTCCAGGGGGACAGAGCTGTATCACTAGAAGCACAAGAGCTGGACAGGACGTTTGACAGTTCATTGGTGCCAGTGAACAAGGAATGCTTCAGCCATTTTCAAACTTTCTCAACAGTGAATCACACAGTTAATTTTCTGTAGGCATGTGCACCCGTGTGCATGGGTGCGTACGTAGTATAACATTAAAAATACCTTTGGGGGGGCACTAGAAATGTGGCTTTTTACTGGTAGAGTGCTTGTCTAGCATGCATGAAGTCCTGGGTTCTGTTCCTCAGTATCACATACACAGAAAAAGCCAGAAGGGGCATTGTGGACAGTGCGCAGGCCCTGAGTTCAAAGCCTTGGGACTGGTTTTGCCTCTTACCCCTCTCCCGCCCCCCTGCCCCCCCGCAAAAAATGCCTTTTTGCAGTCTATATGATAAGGAAAAAAACCTAGTTAAATTATTTGTACAATAATTGACAGATGTTTAAGGAACTGTGGCTCAAGTGGTGCAGCACTAGCCTTGTGCCAAAAAGATAAGGGCCCTGAATTAAGTCCTAGTATTAGCACCAAAAAAAGAAACCAAAACAACAACAAAACTCTTGCAAATGATATGTGGGTTGAAGCACATTGACGTTCAGGAAAAGTGATGGTAGAGGCCAGAAAAGTAGACATGGAGTTCATTATAGTGGGCTGTATGTAGATAAACTCACATAATAAATTTGAGTTATGATGAATAGATGTAGGAGGAAGGGTGATAGGGACCTTGGGTGATATATTTATTGTTTTTGTTGTTTTTTTTTGTTGGTCGTGGGGCTTGAACTCTGGGCCTGGGCGCTGTCCCTCAGCTCTTCAGCTCAAGGCTAGCGGTCTACCACTTGAGCTACAGCACCACTTCCGGTTTTCTGGTGGTTTACTGGAGATAGGAGTCTCACGGTCTCTCCCGCCCGGGCTGGCTTTGAACCGGGATCCTCAGATCTCAGCCTCCTGAGTAGCTAGGATTACAGGCGTGAGCCACCAGTGCCGGGCTTGGGTGATATATTTATGTGTGTGTGTATGTGTGTGTGTGTGTATATATATGTATATATATGTATATATGTATATATATGTATATATATATATATATATATATATGCATGTATATGTATTTACAATGCAAAGCTTGCTCCCCCAAGACAACCTTGATGTTTATTTTTTGTTGATATGGGTTTGAATTCAAGGCCTTTAGCTTGCTAGACAGGGACTCCTATTTGAGACACACCTTCAGCCCTTTTCCATTACTTAATATTTGCATGGTATCTCGTGTTTCTCCCTGGGGGATTGCCTTGGGTGGTGATCCTCTATTTGCCTCTCCGGGTGGCGATTACAGGCTCAGGCCACGCTTACAGTCTCTGGCCTTGTGTTTCCTGTAACAGTGTTGTTAAGGACATGTTGTTCAGCAGTCTTTTATTTAAAAGCCGTAGTGCTGCACTAGTAACAGTTTGGTCCTTTTCTCATAAGCATGCTTTCCAGTGTGTAAAAGGTTAGTTTCTCTATTGACAAAGTCCAGAGCCTAATTTGGACTAATTCTAGGAAGTATATAATAGTACTTTAGAGTATGTTTATTTGCTTCCCCTATTTCTTGTGCCTTTTAATACAATTTTATTATTATCATCATCATTTTTTTTTGTGGGTCATGGGGCTTGAACTCAGGGTCTGAGTGCTGTCCCTGAGCTCTGTGCTTAAGGCTAGTGCTCTACCACTTTGAGCCACAGCACTGCTTCTGGCTCTTTGATGGGTAATTGGAGAGAGTCTCACAGACTTTCAGCATGGGCTGGCTTTGAACTTGATCCTCAGATTTCAGCCTCCTGAGTTACCTAGGATTTACAGTCACTGGTGCCTTTGCTTCAGTGTAGTCTGTCTTCTCCTTTCTCCTTCCCTTCCCTTGGGGCAGGTGGGGGGGGGGGATAGTGTTGTTCCTGAGCTCTTTTGCTCAAGGCTAGCCCTCCACCACTTCCAACAACTGGGCTCATTATTGTTATTATTAAGGTGTTGTACAGAAGAGTTACCATTTCGTAAGTCAGGTAATTAGTACATTTCTTTTTTGGGGACAGTGTCACCCCTTTTTCCGCCAGGTCTTCCTCTATTTCTTGCATTAAAAAATTACTTTTAAGTAGTCGTAAAAGGTGTTTCTATTTTGTTTTGTCTTCCTTTGTGTTCTTTTTCCCCCTATTGACAGCCCACTTATTAAATTTTATAGTTTATGTGTATTTTTAGAAAAACGTTAAATACTCTGATTGCTTAAATGGGTATAGCTAAGAGAATATGTGCAATTAAGCCCTGAGAATTGAATGTGAATTGTGAATAAAAATCTTTCCTCTCTGTGTGCCAATGGCTCATGCCTCTTATCCAAGATATTCAGGAGGCTGAGATATGAGGAGCACAGTTTGAAGCCAGCCTGGGTGGGAAACTCCATGGGTCTCTGATTTCCAATTAAGCACCAAAAAAGCTGAAAGTGAAGCTGAGGTTCAAATGGTAGAGCACTAGATTTTAGCAAAAAATTCAGTGACAGTGCCCAAGACCTAAGTTCAAGTGCTAATAAATAAAAATAAATCTTGGCTTAATTATTGCAGGACCGGGAAGGAAGGCCAGCCCAGAGAATACTACACATTGGACTCCATCTTATTTCTGCTTAATAATGTGCACCTTTCTCATCCAGTTTATGTTCGACGTGCAGCTGTAAGTAGAATTCATTTTCAAACTTAATGAGTTACTTATTGGATAACTAGGCATTGTTTTCATCATGGATAACTCCCTTCCTTTGGTTTCCTGTCTGGGAAAGTTCTGGAGAGTCAGAATTAGACTACTGTGTGATTGGTACAACTTTTTTTTTTGGGGGGGGGGGTCGGTTGTGGGGCTTGAACTCTGGGCCAGAGTGCTGTTCCTGAACTCTTCAGCTCAAGGCCAGCACTCTACCACTTTAGCTACAGCGCCACTTCCGGTTTTCTTGTGGTTTATTGGAGATAAGAGTTTCAAGGAATTTCCTGCCCAGACTGGCTTTGAACCACGATCCTCAGATCTCAGCTTCCTGAGTAGCTAGGATCACTGGTGTGAGCCACCAGTGCCTGACTAATTGGATTTCTTCAGTGTAAAATACTGGTAATGTTGATGCCAATGAAAGTTTTACAGACACAGGTATTTAAAAATATATTAAGTCTGTGGAAGGGTCTTGATATTCTGCAACTCTAATCTCAGGCTTTTTTTTTTTTTTTTTTTAATCTTTTCTGTGCCAGTCCTGGGGCTCTCACAAAGCCAGTGCTCTACCACTTGAGCCACAGCTCTACTTCTGGCTTTTGGTGGACAAACTTTTCTGCCCTGGCTGGCTTTGAACCAGGATCCTCAGATCTCAGCCTCCTAAGAGTAGCTAGGATAACAAGTGTGAGCCACTGGTACCCAGCTGTACTGCCATTTTCATGTTAGTAGACTTTTAATATTTTTATCCTATGGCTGTAATATACATAATGGCTAAATGATGAAGTGCATTGTCAGACTAGAAACAGAAATTTCAAGGAAATTAATTTGAATATTTATCATTCCATGTGGACATTTTGTTGTTGTTGTTGTTGTGGGGCTTGAACTCTGGGCCTGAGCGCTGTCTCTCAGCTCTTCAGCTCAAGGCAAGCGCTCTACCACTTGAGCTACAGCACCACTTGTGGTTTTCCAGTGGTTTATTGGAGATAAGAGTTTCAAAGATTTTTCTTGCCCGAGATGGCTTTGAACCACCATCCTCAGATCTCAGCCTCCTGAGTAGCTAGGATTATAGGAGTGAGCCACCCATGCCCTGCTCCATGTGGACTTTTTTTTTCTTCTGCTTATGTGATGCTGAGGAATCAAACCCAGGGCCTCATGCATGCAAGGCAAGCACTCTACCACTGAGCCACCTTCCCAGCCCATGTGGACTTTTAAGCAAGAAAAACTTTATGTGCTTTTAGATTTACAGGGAGAAAATGAAATTGATATTTTTTAAAAAAGGGATTAGGTATTAGTTTCTAAGTAATGAAATAGTTGAAATAGTTTAACAAGTCAGTATGATGTCTGGTGTCATTATGAGATAATTGTCCCAGAAACATGGGGTTCTTATTCATCATAGATATCAAAGGACTTCAGCTGTGTTTATATTGCACGCTGTTTAGAAAATTGTGAGAGTGGGGCTGGGAAGGTGGCTCAGTGGTAGAGTGGTTGCCTTGCATGCATGAGGTTCTGGGTTCGATTCCTCAACACCACATAAGCAGAAAAAAAAAGCCGGAAGTAGCACTGTGGCTCAAGTGGTAGAGCGCTAGCCTTGAGCTGAAGGGCTGAGGGACAGCGCCCAGGCCCAGAGTTCAGGCCCCATGACCGGACCCCCTCCCAAAAAAAGAAAACAAAATAGTGAGAGTGACTGCTTAGTGTGAGCGTTTTGCTCATTTTTTTGCACATTGCTAATGTAGATTATTACAGGAAAATTACCCCTGTTTTCTACGATGCATATATTCTTTTCACGCTTAATTTTTAAAACTCTTCTGCTTTCAGAATTTATTCACACTGAGAAATAAAAAGAATTATTAAGCTGGGCACCAGTGGCTCACTTCTACACTACTACCCTTTAGAAGGCTGAGATGTGAGGATTGTGGTTTGAAACCAGCTTCGGAAACTCTGATCTCCAAATAATGTCCCCAAAAGCCACTTAAGCTGTGGCACAAGTGATAGAGCAACAGCCTTGAACAAAAACTCTTATTTATTTATTTTTTTTGGTCTGGTCGTGGGGCCTGAACTCTGGGCCTGGGCGCTGTCCCTCAGCTCTTCAGCTCAAGGCTAGTACTCTGCCACTTGAGCCACAACGCCACTTCTGGCTTTTTTCTTTTTGCTTATGTGGTGCTGAGGAATCGAACCCAGGGCCTCATGCATGCAAGGCAAGTGCTCTACCACTGAGCCACCTTCCCAGCCCTTGAGCAAAAACTCTTAAGGGACAGCACCCAGGCCCTTACTTCAGCCTTCAGGGCTGGCACCCAAAACAAAAAATTATGTGATGTCGGTCACTAGTAGCTCATGCCTGTTATCCTTAGGAGGCAGAGATTTAAGGATCACAGTTCAAAGCCAGCCCAGGCAGAAAAGTCTGTAAAGCTCTTTCTCTCCAATTAATCACCAAAAAATAGTTGGAAGTAGAGCTGTGGCTTCAGTAGATTGCTAGCTTTGAGTTCAAGCCCTAGGACTGTCATAAAAAATAAAAAACTATTTGATATAGAAGGTAAATGACTACCACCATTAGTATTTTCCTGTATAATCTTTTATGCTTTATTTCATACCAAAACAAGATGAATCTATCATTGTCAAGCTTAGTTTTTTTTTTGTCCGGTCGTGGGGCCTGACCTCTGAGCCTGGCCACTGTCCCTCAGCTCTTCAGCTCAAGGCTAGCGCTCTACCACTTGAGCCACAGCGCCACTTCCGGCTTTGTTCTTTTTGCTTATGTGGTGCTGAGGAATCGATCCCAGGGCCTCAGGCATGCAAGGCAAGCGCTCTCCCACTGAGCCACCTTCCCAGCCATCAAGCTTAGTTTTAGTGACTAATTTTGTTTGTTTGGAAGAGTTCAAGTTGAATATCTTGAAGTCTGGTTTTTTGTATGAGAAAATACTAAAATGTACTTCATGAACTGAGACAGTAGGAACTAAGGTGCTCATTTCAGGCACATACTATCATGAGTGTAGTTAGAGAATAAATACTTAGAATAAGTGAAACAGAAAAGGACTGGGTTCATACCTTGAACAGGGATAGTCATTGCTTCTTTTTGAATAATTGTCTTTTATATCTTACTAGAATTTCAAAACTTTATGAAAAATAAACTTATTTAAAATGTTTTTTAGTTTTAGTCTAGGATTTTTAAATCTTTCATTATTTAAAAGTTTTCAGTCTAACATTTTTTGACTGGTTTCATATAGTTTTTTTTTTTTAATAATTCATTTCAAATTTTGGCTGCAGACTGAAAATATCCCTGTGGTTAGAAGACCTGACCGAAAAGATCTCCTTGGGTATCTCAATGGTGAAGCATGTGAGTAGTATTTCAATTGCTCCCACTCTTTTTGTTTTTCTCTGATATTGGGGTTTGAACTTGGGACCTTGTGTTTGCTAGGCAGGTACCACTTGAGTCACCTTCCCCCAATCCTGGCCCCTTTCTGCTTTTGAGTTGTTTCTCAGGTAAGGTTTTACGTTGTTGCATGGGACTCACTTTAGACTATTACCTACCCTTCCATATCTGTACCTCTCTCCTGCAAGCTATGTCTGAAGGTATGTTCTTCTAGGTTTGGCTTGTTGAGAATAAGAGTCTTTGCTAATTTTTTGCCTGGATTGGGTTCAAACCATAAACCATTCATCAATTCCCAGTAACTGGAACTACAAACATGCACTGCCATTTCTGGAACTTCCCTCCCTCCCTCCCTTCCTTCCATCAGTTGTGGGGTTTGAACTCATGGTACTGTCCCTGAGCTCTTTTGCTCAAGGCTAGCACTCTACCACTTGGAGCCACAGTACCACTTCTGGGTTTTCTGGTGATTAATTGGAGATAAGTGTCTCTCCAGACTTTTCTGCCCTGGCTGGCTTTGAACTGCAATCCTCAGATCTCACACTGCTGAGTAGCTAGGATTACAGGTGTGAGCCACCAGCACTTGGCCTGTCATTTCTTTCTGGAAGCCATTCCTGTCTGGCTTTTCCCACCATACTACTAAAATCCTTTACAAGGCCAAGTGACTTCAGAATTGATATATCCTTCCTTGATTTCTCTTCCTTCCTTGACCTGATTGGCATTAGGTGCTGTTGGTGACTTCCTCTTTTGAAAACATTACTTCATTTGGCATTTGGGCCACCAGACTCTGTGCCTGCCTCAGTATATTTTGATTGTTTTTTCTCTTCCTACTTGTTACCCACCTCAGTATATTTTGATGATTTCTGTGCCTACTATCTTGAGTTTGGAAGTTTCTACTTCTCCTCCCCCCCCCCCCCCGGTCCAGTCGTGGGCCTGAACTCTGGGCCTGGGCACTGTCCCTCAGCTCTTCAGCTCAAGGCTAGCGCTCTACCACTTGAGCCACAGCGCCATTTCTGGCTTTTTTCTTTTTGTTTATGTGGTGCTGAGGAATCGAACCCAGGGCCGCATGCATGCAAGGCAAGCGCTCTACCACTGAGCCACCTTCCCAGCCCCTTCTTCTTTTTTAATTCTAAAATTTCTTTCTTTTCTTTTCTTTTTTTTTTTTTGGTTAGTCATGGGTCTTGAATTCTGGGCCAGGGCACTGTCCCTCAGTTCTTCAGCTCAAGGCTAGAGCTCTACCACTTAAGCCACAGAACCACATCTGGTTTTCTGGTGATTAATTAGAGATAAGAGTCTCACGGACTTTCCTGCCCGGACTGACTTTGAACTGCGATCTTCAGATCTCAGTCTCCTAAGTAGGTAGGATTACAGGTGCCACCAATGCCCGGCTTATTTGTATTTCTTGTATCTACAAGAGGGAACTCTAGAAAAAATATGCATAATTGATACTGTCACATTGGTTGCATGTTACATTGGTGGTAGGAAAAGGTAGATGGAATAAGTGCAGCCTTTTTTATCTTGGTGTAGATTTTTGTATAATATATTGAGCTATTCAAAAAGTAATATGAGCCAGGCACCAGTGATTCACACCTGTAATCCTAGCCACTCAGAAGGTTGAGATCTAAGAATTGCGATTCAAAGCTAGCCTGAGTAGGAAAGTCTGTGGAACTTTTTTTTTTTTTTTTGATTGGTCATGGGGCCTGAACTCTGGGCCTGGGCGCTGTCCCTCAGCTCTTCAGCTCAAGGCTAGCGCTCTACCACTTGAGCCACAGTGCCCCTTCCTTCGGGCTTTTTCTGCTTATGTGGTGCTGAGGATTCGAACCCAGGGCCTCAAGCATGCAAGGTAAGCACTCTACCACTGAGCCACCTTCCCAGCATGTGGACCTCTTATCTTCACTAAACTACAAAAAAAATGGAAGTGGAGCTGAGGCTCAAGTGGTAGAGCACTAATCTCTGCAAAAAAGCTCAGGGACAGTCCCTACAACCTGAGTTCAAGCCCCAGGACAGGCACTAAATAAATAAGTAAATAGAAAAGATAATTTAAAGTTTTCTGCTGAGTATGAATAACCAAAAATTGCATGTTTAATATGAATGTTAACTTAATATGTACATATTTATTTATTTTATTTATTTTTTTGTCGGTCGTGGGTTTTGAACTCTGGGCTTGGGCCATATCCCTCAGCTCTTCAGCTCAAGGCGACTGCTCTACCGCTTGAGTCACAACACCACTTCCGGTTTTCTAGAGGTTTATTGTAGATAAGAGTCTCATGGACTTTACTGCCTGGGCTGGCTTTGAACCTCGATCCTCAGATCTCACCCTCCTGAGTAGCTAGGATTACAGGCGTGAGCCACCGGCACCCAGCTTATGTACATATTTATTATTGATTTGCTTCTTTAAGTGTGTTATATATTCTTTAAAATCACCAGTTAATTTCAGTCATATTGTTAAAAAATAATATGTTCTCTTACAGACTTTGTAATCCAGATTAATCTTTTGAACAAATACTTTTTAACTTTTTTTTGTTGTTATGGGTCATGGGGCCTGAACTCTGGACTTGAGCACTGTCCCTCAGCTCAAGGCTAGCCCTCTACCACTTGAGCCACAGCGCCACTTCCAGCTTTTTCTGCTTATGTGGTGCTGAGGAATTGAACCCAGGGCCTCATGCCTGCAAGGCAAGCACTCTACCACTGAACCACCTTCCCAGCCTACTTTTTTTTGGGGGGTGGGGGGGGGAGGGTCCGGTCTTGGGGCCTGAGCTCTGGGCCTGGGCGCTGTCCCTTAGGTCTTCAGCTCAAGGCTAGCGCTCTACTACTTGAGCCACAGCGCCACTAATGGCTTTTTTCCTTTTTGCTTATGTGGTGATAAGGAATCGAACCCAGGGCCTCGTGCATGCAAGGCAAGTGCTCTACCACTGAGCCACCTTTCCAGCCCTACTTTTTTACTTTTTAAATTTTATTTATTTTTTTGTTGGTCTTAGGGCTTGAATTCTAGGCATGGGTGCTGTCCTTGCTAGTGCTCTACCATCTGAGTCACAGTGCTGCTTCCAGTTTTTTAATTGGAGATAAGAGTCTCATGGACTTTCCTGCCTAGACTGGCTTCAAACTGTGATCTTCAGATCTCAGCCTCCTGAGTAGGATTACAGGTGTTAGCCTGGCTAAAACTTACTTTTACATAGGGAAATCCCGCTAAAACTTACTTTTACATAGGGAAATCCCTGCACTTGTTCAAATACTGACCTGTTCATGTGAATCTTTTAACATTTTCAGCAACGTCGGCAAGTATAGACAGAAGTGCCCCCCTGGAAATAGGTCTTCAGAGATCCACTCAAGGTACACTTGTCACATCCTTATTTTCCGTGTTCAAAATCCCATTCCAAAACTCTATGCATTTATTTACTTTCCTTTTTTTTTTTTTAAGTCAAACGAGCTTCAGATGAAGTTTTAGCAGAAGCAAAGAAACCACGAATTGAGGTAATAACTTTATTTTAAAGCTGACTCATACTATTACCTGAATTGTGATAATTCTAGGAGCTCTTTATTCCTGGAAATGTTTTTGAAGTGAAAGAAAAGTTGTTTAGAATATAGCTTGAACAGTGTTAGCTCTCACGTCCAGTCTTTATGATAGGCAACTAATTTCATTAGTTTATTTATTTTTGCAAGTCTTGGGGCTTGAACTCAGGGCCTGGGCATTGTCCCTAAGCTTCTTTTACTCAAGGCTAGCACTCCACCACTTGAGCCACAGCACCACTTCTGGCTCTTTCTGTGTATGTAGTATTGGGGAATAGAACTCAGGGCTTCGTGCATGCTAGGCAAGCACTCTACCACTGAGCCACATTCCCAGCCTAATTTTTTTTTTTTTAAATTGTTATTGTAAAGGTGATAAGCAGGGGGTTACAGTTACGTAAGCCAGATGAGAACATTTTTAAAAAATCTTTTTGACAGGGTTACCTTTTCCTTCCCTCTTCCAGTTTTCCCTCCCGTCCCTACCTGTACAGTACATAGTTCATTTTCAACATGCTGTATAAGTGAATACCACTGGTACTTTTATTATCTTTGCTTTTATTGAAAATATGGTTGGTTGGGGCTGGGAAGGTGGCTCAGTGGTAAAGCGCTTGCCTTGCATGCTTGAGGCCCTGGGTTCGATTCCTCAGCACCCATAAGCAAAAAAAAAAAAAAGCCGGAAGTGGCGCTGTGGCTCAAGTGGTAGAGCACTAGCCTTGAGCTGAAGAGCTGAGGGACAGCGCCCAGGCTCAGAGTTCAGGCCCACGACCAGACTCAAAATGAAAATATGGTTGGTACTAGATCTGGCTGGATGTAGTAGTATATATATACCTATAATCCCAGCTACTTGTAGTAGAAGCAGGAAAATCTCAAGTTCAAGGCTGGCCTGGACAGTTAGTCAGACCCTCGCTCAAACACAATAAAGCCAGAAAGTCTGTAAATGTGACCCAAGTGGCAGAAGACCTTGGGTTTAACCCATACTACTACCAGACAAACACACAGGTTTGATTTTGTAAAAGTACAGAAAGAAGTGGTATATGTTCTTGGCCACATGCTTCTCTGTTGTGCTGTGAAAACCATCACAGATGGACAGTGGCTTGGCCCAACACAGCTTTGGCACTACTAGTGAGCTTTGGGTATGGTTTTCCTACTCCTGGAGAGGGTATCAGCTGTGAGCCCTAAGTGCTTGTTAAGTTATTTCATTAACATTGATGTGAATTCTAGGTTTTTTGAAGCATGTACGTAGTGTGAGGGAATGTCTAAGAAGGTTTATAAGCTTTTTTTTTTTTTGTCGGGTTGTGGGGCCTGAACTCTGGGCCTGGGCGCTGTCCCTCAGCTCTTCAGCTCAAGGCTA
>NW_012267251.1:3118253-3229094 GCF_000151885.1 Dipodomys ordii
CACTGTCCCTCAGTTCTTCAGCTCAAGGCTAGTGCCCTACCACTTGAGCCACAGCACCACTTCCGGCTTTTTTCTTTTTGCTTATGTAGTGCTGAGGAATTGAACCCAGGGCCTCAGGCATGCAAGGCAAGTGCTCTACCACTGAGCCACCTTCCCAGCCCCATCCCTGGGTTTTTTTGCTCAAGGCAGTCTCTCTACCACTTAAGCCACAGCTCTGCTTTTAGCTTCTTGGTGATTAATTAGGAAGTAGAGTCTTGTAGACTTTCTGCCCAGACTGTCTTTGATCTACTATCCTCAGATCTCAGCCTCCGGAGTAATGAGCATTTTTAATTTAGCTTGGGTGTATCAGAGTGGAGTCACACCCTAAGTTAAGGAATGTTTGTGGTTAGTTTCCATCTTTGTGTGACTTTACACACAGTTGTAATGGTGGCTTGAGTACAGGAATACCTGGAACTGCAAAGGGGATTTTTGGTAAGAAAAATCTGTGTGTGGTGATTTTACTTCTTCAAAATTAAATAAAAATGAAATGTTTACTAACTAGTGATTGTTTCCAGGATGAAGAGTGTGTGCGCCTTGATAAAGAGAGACTGGCTGCCCGGCTGGAGGGCCATAAAGAAGGAATTGTGCAGACTGAGCAGATCAGGTAAGGGTTTCTTTAGTGGAGAGGAGTTAAGGAGTGCATATGGGAAATGCTATCTGCATTTACATTTATCTCCATCCATTCCATGCCTCTGTTTCCTTGTGCAGGAAATGAGTTGTCCCTTGGACCCCATCAGTGATTGTTCCTTGATATAAAATAGCATGCTATTGGCTGTACTTGCCTTACTGTATATTTTGTTTTTTATTTTTATTTTTTGTCAGTACTGACTGGGGTTTAGATTCAAGGGTTTGAGCTTGCTCAGCAGGTGCATCACCACTTGGGCGGCATCTACAGCCTTTTTTTGCTTAATTTTCAGACAGGGTCTCACGCGTATTGCTCTGGGCTATCTCTGACCTATATTCCTTCTACCTCTGTCACCTACGTAGATGGGATTATAGGCATGAATTACAATGCCTGCCTTGTTTCCCTGGGTTGGCCTTGAACTATGATCCACCCCCCCACTTCCTGCAGAGCTGGAATTATAGGTATGGGCCACCATGTTCAGCCCCTCCTGTGTACTTGTTATTTCTAGATTATATACCACAGTTTAGCGTTTACAACTGTGTGACAAATACCTGATAAAATGATGGAAGATTCATTTTGAGTCACCATTTCAGAGGTTTATCAGTGCCACTTGACTCCATTACTTCTGGGCCTGTGTGTGTAGTAAGACAAAGCCTCTGATCCCAGAGGGAGGCTTGTTCTCAGTCAGGTGCCCCCCACAATGTCCTGTCTAACACATGAACCTGCTGGAGTCATTTCATAATTAAACCATAACTTTCCCCCCTTTGGTCCTAAAGTCTCCCATTTCTCTAATGTTCAAGATTCTTTTGAGGCTGTCACTCCCTGTGACAGCTCTTAGCGGTGAGCCTCCATAACATTTCAAAAGCATAATACATGCCTAGAACATTTAATGACCAGAGTAAGCATTCCCATTCTGAAAGGAGGAATGGGACCAAAGCAAGATCAGAACCCAGCAGGGCAGATAGTACGTTCTGCAGAGCCATGTCTGACCCAGTGGTGTTGTGTCAGGAAGTGAGCTCCAGTGGTCTGCAGCCCTACTATAATGGTCTTGCCACCGGAAGCTCAGTGGGACTCTCAGGCGCAGCAGACATTCCACATTCCTGGCATCTCCATAATTTTTAGAGATTGTGCCTTGGCTTTACCTTCATTGTTTCATGCATTGCCCTCTCTACCTGTTTCCAGAGATCTGACCCTGCCATAAGTTGCTGGGCCTCACAGACCTTCCTTTGAAACTGGGTGGAGGGGGCTGGGAAGTTGGCTCAGTGGTAGAGTGCTTGCCTTGCATGCCTGAGGCCCTGGGTTCGATTCCTCAGCACCACATAAGCAAAAAGAAAAAAGCCAGAAGTGGTGCTGTGACTCAAGTGGTAGAGTGCTAGCCTTGAGCTGAAGAGCTGAGGGACAGCGCTCAGGCCCAGAGTTCAGGCCCCATGTCTGGACCAAAAAAAAATTAAAAAAAAAAGAAAAAGAAACTGGGTGGAAGTCTCCATACTTCCTTAGCTATTTTTAGATTAACTATGCATGTAAAAACAGTATCTCATAGATGTATGTCACAGAGGCCTGTTCATGTCAAGCCATGCTTGGCATTATATGTTTATTTTTTAGGAAAGTTCAAAATTTTCAGACATTTTTAGTTGTCTTTTTTTTGGTTGGTCGTGGGGCTTGAATTCTGGGCCTGGTGCTGTCCTTCAGCTCTGCAGCTCAAGGTGAGTGCTCTACCACTTGAGCCACAGTGCCACTTCCTGTTTTCTGGTGGTTAATTTAAGAGAAGAGTCATCGGCTGGCTTTGAACTCTGATCCTCAGATCTCAGCCTCCTGAGAAGCTAGGATTACAGGCGTGAGCCTCCAGCACCCAGTTGTAATTGTCTTTTTGCTCACGATTCTGTTAACTTGGCTTAAAGCAACTATAGCCTTAGTGCCTGTATACTGAGCTTCATTAAAATTTCTTCTGCCAGATTAATTAGTCTGTTACTTCTGTCCTTTTTTTTTAAAAGATGATACTGGTGTGTAAACTTAGGCCTTGTACTCTGGCGCACTTGCTTGTTTGCAGTTAGTGTTCTGCCACTGGAACCACATTTCCAGTTAGACATTTTGTTGGTAAATTAGACAGGAAGTCTCATGGACTTTTCTGCCTGGGCTGGCTTTGAATCTCAGTCTTCCACTTCTATTATAGGTGTATGTCAAATTAGTCCACTACTTTTCAACTTGGCTTCATTCAAAGTCTGGGGGAATATGGCTCTTTGCTACAGTGTTTTTTTTTTTTTTTTTTTAAAGAGGCCTCAGTTCTAATTCCAGACAGAGTTCTAGTTCTCATGGGAGACCTCAGGAACAACAGTTTTTTTGAACTCAGCCTGGGCGCTGTCCCTGAGCTTTTTTATTCAAGGTTAGTGTTCTTCCATTTGAGCCACAGCTTTTTGGTGGTTAATCAGGTACTTTCCTGCCAGGGCTAGCATTGAACTGAAATCCTCAGATATCAGCCTCCCGAGTAGTTACAGTTACAGGCATGAGCCACTGACACCTACATGAACTCCTGTGTGACACTCAAGTATATCAATTCTACAGATAAAATCTTAATGTTATGTAAGCTTTTTATGGGAATTTTATAATAAATGATATGATATGCTTAAGCAATCTCTGCTGCAAAAGTTTAAGAATAAGTTGCTTTTAGGTCTTTGTCTGAAGCTATGTCAGTGGAAAAAATTGCTGCAATCAAAGCCAAAATTATGGCTAAGAAAAGATCTACTATCAAGACTGATCTAGATGATGATATAACTGCCCTTAAACAGAGGAGTTTTGTGGATGCTGAGGTGGACGTGACCCGAGATATTGTCAGCAGAGAGAGGGTGTGGAGAACACGAACAACTATCTTACAGAGTACAGGAAAGGTAATTAAAATGTTACTCATTCCTTAGTTACAGAATTGTTTAAAATGGGATTTGGTGGAGTGTTGAAGTTGAATGTCTTGGAAATCTTTGTGGCCATATAGGCTGTTCCATTCATAGGGATGGAATAAGCTGAAAAAATCTGGTTCAAAGTCTTCATGCATCAATTACGAATCAAAATGTGGCCTAATTTTCATGTTGAGTTGAGTTTTGTCTAAACTTGATGTAGTGGAATGCTGATGAAAAGCTCTCTGAATCTTTGGAGAACTGATATAATCACTATAATTCTTTTTCATACAGAGGGACATTCAGACATTAGTCAACAAATAATTATTGTCTTTATACATTATGTTCTCTTTGGATTGTAGGCATTTATTAGTTCCTTATTGATGGAAATGTTACTTTGTTTTTGCCCCAGGAATTTGGAGTTTGTCTCCCTTTGCTCTGTTCCTTTTTTGCCTCCTTTCCCTCTCCTCTCTTCTGTTATCCTCTCCATCCTCCTTTTCTTTTTCTTCCCTTTTATTCTTATCACTGTTAGAAATAATGCATTAAAAGACACGCTACAGTTCTGTGCATTTGTATCTGTACAGCCAAAGGATTCATACTTGGAAATAAAACAGGATGAATCCCTGTTTGAGGCAGGCTGGCCATGAAGCCATGACCTTCTTGCTTCAGATGTACTGGTAGTATAGACGTCTACCCAACATCTAGTTCAGATTGGTTTTGATTGTTGAATTTTTGGATTTTAGCCTTAAATTATTTTTAAAAGAAATTGTTTTTTTTTGTTGCTCTAAAGGTGATATACAGAGGGTTACCATTTCATAACTTATGTAATGAGTGCATTTTTTTTTTTTTGGGTCCGGTTGTGGGGCCTGAACTCTGGGCCTGGGCGCTGTCCCTCAGCTCTTCAGCTCAAAGTTCGCATTCTACCACTTGAGTCACAGCACCACTTCCAGCTTTTTTCTTTTTGCTTATGTGGTGCTGAGGAATCAAACCCAGGGCCTCAGGCATGCAAGGCAAGTGCTCTACCACTGAGCCATCTTCCCAGCCCAATTAGTGCATTATTTTTGGACAATGTCACCCCTTCCTTGGCTCTCTCCCAGTTTTTTCCTCATGACCCCATAGCCTTAAATTCTTTGTGCCATATAAGAGTCAAGCTGTTATACCTGGTGCCTGTGATGCAGTTATAATCTTAGCACTCAGGAGACTGAGATCTATCACTTTGAAACCAGCCCAGTTCCTGAGACTCCTGTCTCCAAGTAACTGCTAAAAAGTTGGAAGTGGAACCTGTCTCAAGGGGTAGAATTGAGGGGAAAAGAAAGCTCAAGCCCAAACACCCTGAGTTCAAGCCCCAGGAAAGGCATGTACGCACAAAGAAAAGAAAGCTGTTACTGAAGTGCATAAAGAAAAGAATTCTTCCTGTTTTTCTTTCACTCATCAACATATTTTTGTTGTTGTTGTTGATGGTAGGGCTTGAACTAATGGCCTAGGCGTGCTTCCTGCGCTTTTTTTTTTTGGTCTGGTCGTGGGGCCTGAACTCTGGGCCTGGGCACTGTCCCTCAGCTCTTCAGCTCAAGGCTAGCACTCTACCATTTGAGCCACAGCGCCAGTTCCGGCTTTTTTTTTCCTGCTTATGTGGTGCTGAGGAATCGAACCCAGGGCCTCATGCATGCAAGGCAAGTGCTCTACCACTGAGCCACCTTCCCAGCCCATCCCTGAGCTTTTTCTCTCAAGAGTTGTGCTTTACCACTGTGAGCCACAGCACCACTTCCGTTTTTTTGGTGGTTAATTGGAGAGTCCAACAGCCTTCCCTGTCCAGGCTGGTTTTGAACCTTGATCTTCAGATCTCAGCTTTTTTTGTTGTTGTTGGCCTGGGCACTGTCCCTCAGCTCTTCAGGTCAAAGCTAGCACTCTATCACTTGAACCACACACCACTTCTGGCTTTTTCTGCTTATGTGGTGCTGAGGAATTGAGCCCAGAGCCTCATGCATGCAAGGCAGGCACTCTACCACTGAGCCACCTTCCCAGCCCCTCAGCTTCTTGAGTAGCTAGGATTACAGATGTGAACCACTGGCTCCTGGCTTGTTTTATATTAAGTACTTGTACAAAGACCTTTCAGTTCCTTAAATCATGTTATAAGTAAAGAATAATATAACTTACAAGTTATAAGTAAAGAATCATCCTTCAGAACTTAGGACTGTTGATGAAATCTGGTGCTTAGAAAAGTTTCATTTTCTACTTTTGTTACAATCAAATGATCTACGTATTTGTTTTCATTACCTAATATGGCTAATTCTTGAAACATACTGTGGCTTATAGAGATCCGGATAATTTTTGGAAATTTTAAACTTAGAGTAAATAAAGCAGCTGGTACCCTCCCTTTTTTTCTTTCACATCAAACAGTGAATTTTCTTTCTTTTTTTTTTGGTCAGTTGTAAGGCTTAAACTCTGGGCCCAGGTGCTGTCCCTGAGCTCTTTAGCTCAAGGCTAGCGCTCTACCATTTGAGCCACAGCACCACTTTCAGCTTTTTCTGTTTATGTGGTACTGAGGAATCAAACCGAGAGCTTCATGCATGCTAGGCAAGCCTTTTACCACTAAACCACATTCACAGCCCAAACAGCGAATTTTCAAATAACTGAGATGAACATTTTTCTTTAAGCTCTAGGTGGCAGAATTGTACTACAATTCAAAAACCTAGTGATCTAATTTAATTTAATGTTACTGGTTCCACTGTACTTAAAAAATAAGTTGATAATTTACTCATTGTTATCTAGGTTTGCTTCTGTATTAAATTTAAAAAAATTGAAAGTAAACATTCTGGCTGATAATCTCTCAGTATACTGTTTTTTTTTTTTCTGTTAAACTCTAATCTTACAGATTTTAGATATACCTTCATTATTCCTGGCAAACAGGACCTTTTTTTTTGTTGTTGTTTTTCTTAGTTTAGAAAGGTTTAAATTATCATGAGAAATAGAAATACATTCTTTTGTATACCTGTATTAAAACACCCCAAATAATGCAACCTAATTTTATAATGCCATTAAATCATACATTTTATTCTGTAACAGTAGCACAAATTGAGTCATTTATGATGATCAGAACTGTCTGTGGGTGACTGTTCTGGAGGCTGGGGAGTCCCAGGTAAGGACACTGTGTCTGGTCAGGGAGGCTCTCCTGAGTGAGAAGGAAACTGCACTCCTGCTTTTCTCAGGAAGCACTCTTCCAGCCATATGCTGTCTTAGAGATCACTTCCAAAAGATCTCAGCTCTCAGCACTGTTGCACTGACGATATATTTTGGAGGACTTGTTCAAACCATAGTAGTATATGTTTGTTGAAAAATCCATGAAAAAGATCAGTAAAGGAAGAGATCATCTATAATTCTACCATGCAAAAGTATCTGATGATGTTTCCGTTTATTCTTCTAGTGTTTGTGTCTCTCAGTTTGTTGTTTTTTTGTTTTGGTCCAGTGTGGGGCCTGAACTCTGGGCCTGGGCACTGTCCCTCAGCTCTTCAGCTCAAGGCTAGCGCTCTACCACTTGAGCCACAGCGCCACTTCCAGCTTTTTCTGCTCATGTGGTGCTGAGGAATCGAACCCAGGGCCTCATGCATGTGAGGCGAGCACTCTACCACGGAGCCACTTCCCAGCCCAGTTTGTTGTTTTTTTAAAGTAGATTTGTTTTTCTTCAGTTTTCCCAGTAGACTGTGATTTCATTTGCATTTCTCCCTGCCATGATGGTACAGAAGCAGTGGTTGCTAAGTCTGCGTGCCCATGGCGTGTGTCACCACAGCAGCACCACACAACACTAGTTGTGGTGGTGTTCTACAGCCACTGATAATGATGAAGTCTGGTTAAATCTTGATCTTTGTTTCTTCTATTATTTGGTGTGATACAATTGGAATGGATAAAACAGGCCTGCACACCAAAATACTATGGTTGACTTCATGAACAGCACCTGTGCTAATATCTGACTTAGTTGAATCAGCTGCTTTGTAAATTACTCTTGTAGAAAGGCTTTGTTTGGTATCTTTTTTTTATTAGCTTACATTAGTTTTATAGGGAAGGATTTTATTGTTACTTTCCTATATTCATTTACAATGTATTCTAGTTTGTCTTTCCCCTTCTCTCACTCTTTCTGTCAAAACTCATTTATTTTTTGTGTAAGTAACTAGACTTGGGCATTTGACAGATATTTTTTGAAAATGAAGTGTTAATTCAAGGAAAACAGCTGTGAGCATTTGTTGTCAATAATAGAATGGAATGTAGCTAGCTCACTTGCTAGGCAAATACACTATGTCCTGGGTTCGATTCCCAGTACCAAAAAAGAAAAGACAAAAAAACCCCCAAACAATAATAGAATATGAGATTTTATGAGAAAATTAGTTTTAAGAAGGTTGTTTCTATTAGTCTGATGATATTAGCTTTCTTTTCTAGTGAGTCTTTAATGAGTAATGTTAATAAATGGATTCAAACAAACATAGAAACAAATGTTTTAAAAATAATTAGTTGCTACTTTATACTACATGGAAAAGCCCATTTAAAGTGCAAGATGACCATGTGCTGGTGTCTACCCAGGAGGTGGAGATCAGAGGATCAAGGCTCAGAGCTAGCCCAGGCAGAAAAGTCTAGGACTCTTACCTCTAGTTGACCAATAAAAGCAGGAAGTGGAGCTGTGGCCCATTGGTAGCATGCCCAGGCCTTGAGTTCAAATTACAGTAACAGTTCCCAAAAAAACAAAATGCAAGATAGATCAATTTTAAGATGTTTTCCACACCAATAACATTGGTGTGATATAAAATAAGGAATATTCACAATTACTTGCAAAGTTATACTACATTTCTCCCTTTTCTAGTTGTGAGGCTAGATTGTTCTTTGACTATTAATAAGCACAATAAATACTGGGTGGAGAAGTAAATAACAGAATACCGCTGAATTATTCTTAAACTAGGAATTTTAAAGAAATTTAAAACAATGTCACTTTTTTCTTGGTACTGGATTTGAACTCAGGCCCTGAGCTTTCAAAATGGGAGCTCTGCATTTGAGCTATGCCTCCAGTCCTTAAAACAATGTTACTATTGTCTTTTTGTACATTTTGCAAACTGATTTTCTGTATGCTATGGGTTTTTTTTTTGTTGTTGTTGTTTTGTCAGTTGTAGGACTTGAACTCTGGGCCTGAGTACTGTCCCTGAGCTCTTCAGCTCAGGCTGAAGTGCTCTACCACTTCAGCCACAGCGCCACTTCCGGTTTTCTGGTGGTTTATTGGAGATAAGAGTCTCATGAACTTTTCTTGCCTGGGCTGGCTTTGAACCTGGATCCTCGGTTCTCAGTCTCCTGAGATTACAGGCCTAAGCCACTGGCACCGGCTAGGCTTCACATTTTTTTAAGTCTCACCACCTCAGTATCATCACACTGAGACAGAAGCCTCCAGTTGTGAGCCTGTGGAGACAGCCCATATCCTCCTTGCCATAGCATTAGTAAGTAAACCCGGGGTACAATAGGGAAGAACCGACAGGAAGAACGCTTAATTCCAAACTGCTTATTGCCTTTGTGTACCTGGATGCACTTAATTAGAATTCATTTATTTTGCAGAACTTTTCCAAGAATATTTTTGCAATTCTTCAATCTGTAAAAGCCAGAGAGGAAGGGCGGGCACCTGAACAGCGACCAGCTCCAAATGCAGCACCTGTGGTAAGGATGTTTTCTGCTTACATAGAATTTTTTTTTTTTTGCAGTACTAAAATATTTTTATTGAAGTTGGAAGAAAAATATATTGTACTTAATTTCCAAAATAGTTTACACATTCGCCTACACAGCTATATCAAGGTCAGTTTATTTTGTTCCCAGCTGTGCAGTCATTTATAAAATAGAGAGGACCCAAAAATTGGCCATGTAAAACAATAATAGTCAATGAAGAAAACTACGGCCTTTAAATATCTGTCAAAACATAAATGCTTTCTCAATTATTATACATAAAGGTTTTAATGAAAGTACTGGTGTGCATTGTAATTTGAAGATGTTTTGTTTTTTTGTCTTTTGGGTTTTTTCTTTCCTGAGCTAGTTCTGGGGCTTTGAATGTATGCTTGAGCTTTTTTGCTTAAGGCTAGTGCTTTACCACTTGAGCCACAGCTCCAATTCAGCCTTTTTGGTGGGTTAATTGAAAATAAGAGGCTTACAGACTTTCCTGCACAGACTAATTTCAAACTGTGATCCTCAGATCTCAGCCTTCTGATTATGGGTATGAACCACTGGTGCCTGGCTTTGTATTAAATTATTTAAAAGAGCTTGTGTATACCTGATGGGTGTAAAGACCCTTCCTAGCATTAAAAGTTATTCAGGTTGGGGGCTGGTAATCCTGTAATGCCTGTAATCCTAGTTATTCTGGAAGCTGAGATCTGAGGATTGTGGTTCAAAGCCAGTCCAGGCTTAGTCCAGGAATAGTCAGAGTTATCTCCAATTAAGCACCAAAAAGTGGAAAGTGGAATTGTGTGGCTCAAGTGGCAGAGCAAAAAAGCTAAATGACAGCACCCAGGGTGCTGTCAAGTCCTATAACTGACAAAACAAAAAGTTACTTCAAGCCGAGTGCTGGTGGCTCATGCCTGTAATCCTAGCTACTCAGGAGGCTGAGATCTGAGGATCACGGTTCAAAGCCAACTCTGGGCAGGAAAGTCCGTGAAACTATCTCCAATAAATCACCAGAAAACCAGAAGTGGCGCTATAGCTCAAGTGGTAGAGTGCTAGCTTTGAGCTGAAGAGCTGAGGGACAACGCCCAAGCCCAGAGTTCAAGCCCCACGACCTACAAAAAAAAAAAAAGTTAACTTCAACAGTAATCCTGGGCTGCTGTTGTGACCTGTGTGAGTGTCTGAGAGAAGTTAATTAGGAAGGTAATCTGATAGTTATTTTAGGTAAACTTTATCTGCCTTTTGGAGAATCTCTTAACCACTGTTACAAGTTAAAAATCTGCCTTATCTTCTAAATGTTTTTTTTTAAGTGGTTTTTGATCATCTTTAAATATTTGTAAAAAGGTATTTTGTTTCGCTATGTTGACTATGTGTATAATACATTTTTTTTTTTTTTGTCGGTCATGAGGCTTGAACTCTGGGCTTGAGTGCTATCCCTCAGCTCTTTAGCTTAAAGCAAGCATTCTGCAGTCTGAGCCACACTGCCACTTCTGGTTTTCTAGTGCTTTATTGGAGATAAGAATCTCAAGGACTTTCTTGCCAGCCTGGCTTTGAACCTTGATCCTCTGATCTCAGCCTCCTGAGTAGCTCGGATTACAGGTGTGAGCCACACTAATGCCTAGCTGAGCTCCTTTTTGCTCAAGGCTAACACCCTTACTTCATGAGCCACAGTGCCACGTCTGGTTTTTCTGTGATTAATTGGAGATAATAGTCTCACAGACTTTCATGACCAGGCTGGCTTTGAACCATGATCCTCACACGTCAGCCTCCTGAGTAGTTAGGATTACAGGTGTTAGTTATTGGCTCCTGGCATGGTATTTCTAATAGTGTTTAGATTCATATCAAACTAAAACATTTTAACAGTTGTCTTTATGGCTATGAATATTCTTTCTTTGTATTTACATAAGCCTTGACTTGCAAAGTAAATATACCTACCTGAGGTCTAGATAATTACCTTTCATTTGTGATAATACTTAAATGGAATTCTATTCTATCAAAATGAAAAGTATTGCATTCTTTGTGACTATCATAAAATTTCTCAACCAGATTTGGGACATTTTTTTTGTCTTTCATTTTTTGGCTTGAACTCAGGGCCTCAAGCTCTTAACTTTCCTGCTTATGACTGGCACTCTTATCACTGAAGCCATGCCTCCAATCTAGTATTTTCTGATTAATTGGGATGAAGTCTAGCAGACTTTTCTGTCCAGGCTAGCTTTATACTGTGATTCTTCAAGTATCAGTCTCCTGACTACCTAGTATTACAGATGTGAGCCACTGGCTTCTGGCATATTTGAGATATTCTTTACTTATCTGCCTTTATTACAGACTATGAGTTTAGTATAAAGTATTTATTAATTAAAGTATGTAAAATTGGACAGGTAACTTTAAGTATTTAAAACTTATTAATACTTTATGGATTTATTGTCATGGTTGCCATGTTAATTTAATTTAGAGATTAACATCTTTGTAGGTAATTCAGTTAAAGATTTAAAAGTTATCATCAGTTCAGTAAACTTTGAATTAAAAATTGTTTTTTGTTTTTTTTTAAGATGACAACTTGTGGGGCTGGGAAGGTGGCTCAGTGGTAGAGTGCTTCCCTTGCATGGATGAGGCCCTGGGTTCAATTCCTCAGCTCCACATAAGCAGAAAAAGCCGGAAATGGTGTTGTGAATCAAGTGGTAGAGCGCTAGCCTTGAGCTGAAGAGCGGAGGGACAGCGCCCAGGCCCAGAGTTCAGGCTCCATGAACAACAAAAAGAAAAAAAGATGACAGCTTGTTTCATTAAAGTTCTTGACTAGTCTCTGGACTCTGCATAGTGAATAACCTAATGCCCTGGTTTGGGCTGAATGCATGTTTAATGTGCCTCTTCTGCCATGTCTGTGTCCCTCCTCCATGCCTATCTGTGCTTGTTCCTCCCTCAAGGAGTAATGCTCCTGTCTCTGCCCTGTCCATTCAGAAAAAGCCTAGCCTTGCCTCCTTGGTAAATTCAGGACCCAATTCTTAAAACTTAGGGCCAGGGCATACTGGCTAATCCTGAAGCAGATTTGCAACTTACACTGAATGCAAAAAAAGTTTGTTTCACCATTTTTGTTTTTGTTTTTTTTGGTGCCAGTACTGGAACTTCAACTCAGGGCCTAGATGCTGTCCTTCAACTTTTTCTGCTTATGGCTGGTGCTCAATGAGCCACTTCAGCCACAGCTCCACATCCAACTTTTGAGTAGTTAATTGGAGATAAGAGTCTCATGGACTTTGCTGTCTGGGGTGGCTTCAAATTGCAATACTCAGATCTCAGATTTCAGCTTCCTGAATAGCTAGGATATAGGAGTGAGCCTTGTGTGCCCAGCTGAAAAGTGTACTGTTAAGGTCATCATTGCAGAGAGAGTATTATTTCACAAAGACATTTATTTAAATAATCAGAATGAAATTAGTAATCATTTTATTTCTGAAGCTTTATAAGTTTTAAGTTTATTGATAAGGACAGTACTTTTTAGCAGCAATAATATGACTATTGGTCATCAAATGTGGCCTGATCGTTTTTTGTCTTCTTGGCTATATAGTAAAAAAAAGGAAGCACAGAAAATAAATACTTCACCAGGCACTAGTGGCTCATGCCTGTAATCCTAGCTGCTTAGGAAGCTAAGATCAGAGCCAGACTTACTTCCAATGAACCACCAAAAATTTAGGAAGTGGAGCTGTGGCTCAAGTGTAGAGTATTAGCCTTGAGCAGAAGCTCAAGAATAACTCCCAAGCCTTGAGTTCAAGTCCTAGGGCCAGCTTTAAATGTGAGTACTAAAGTAGTATTTTAAATATTAACATAACTCATTATTTTTCCACAGGATCCCACATTGCGTACTAAGCAGCCTATCCCAGCTGCCTACAATAGATATGACCAGGAAAGATTCAAAGGGAAAGAAGGCAAGTTGCTTGCTTTTACCTTCCTCTTACTGTGGTTGTGCTGACCTCAAAAGCGGTATGTTCTGATATTTAAGACTTAGAATTGGAAAGAATCAGTTTAATTCATACTTTTGTGAATTTTTTTTTGGAACACAGCCATGTTATTAATTCATTTGTATATTATCTTTAGTTCTGTGACAGCATAATTGAAGTTGTTTTGACAGATCATATAGTGGGCAAAGCTTAAAAATACAAACTGGCCCTTTACAGAAAAAAATTAATTCTTGGTTGTAGTTTGGATTCTAGAAGCAGATAGCTTGTGTCACAGATCATTATATTGTATGAAATTTTAGTATTTTATCAGTTCTGTCTATGTCTCTCTCATGTAAATAAATACATTTCTAATAGCATTAGTACTTATCTCTTAGGGTTATTGTTGGGAAGTAAACTTGTTAATAAAGATGATATCCCTAAAAAGGTGTCTGATATGAAAGAAACTACCTACAGATGTTTGCTATTACTAACACTGGTTCTCTGTGTGTGTGTCTCTGTGTGTATGAGTTGTGGGACTTGAACTCAGGGCCTGGGTGTTGTTACTGAACTCTTTTTGCTCAAGGCTAGCACTCTGCCACTTGAGCTACAGTGCCACTTCTGGTTTTCTGGTGGTTAATGGAATATAAGAGTTTTACAGACTTTCCTGCCTGGGCTGGCTTTGAACCACGATTCTCAGATCTCAGCCTCCTGAGTAGCTAGGATTATAGGTATGAACCACCAGCACCTGGCAACATTAATTCTGCCTGGGAATTTATTTTAGGATGGAGATTCTACTTATTAAGTCATGATCTCCAATTAGAAATGTATATATGGAGAACTTGGGCAGCATCCGTGGACCTGAAACAGGAGAAGGCATTCCTTGTGATTTCTATGTAGGGTTCTGGCTAATGCAGTAACATGCCCTTTCTGCATGATTCCAGCATTGAAATCTGAAATCTGCATTTAACATTCTGTAAAGATTATGTTGCCTTAGTGCAGTGAATTTTTTGTACTGATGTTAATCTACTGAATAAAGTCTTAACCTGTTATCTTCATTTGTATGGAAGATAATGATCCATTCTTCACTGCAGTTTTTCTTTATGGAATGAATCATATAAAGCAGCCCATGGAACAGGTCTAACCTTTCATGGACTATATCCACCCTGCTATGTGTACATGCAAATATTATTTATATTGTTTTGGCATTATAATGGCAAAATTTGATATGGTGACAGATTTGTGGCCTGCAAAGTGTTCAGTATTTGCTCTATCGCCCTTTTCAATCAAGGATTCTCGGCAGTGTCCTGGGGCTGTGATGACAACTATAAATGACATGTATGAATAACAAACTAAGTAACACGGTTGGAACTTTGGGAGACAACTCTGTATAACTTAAGAACTATTCTTATTCTTCTAGTGGTACTATTATTGGTTATTGTTAGTAAGTAATTTGAGATTTCAGAGTATTCAATCTTATTTTGGAGCATAGAGAGGTAGTTTTACCCAGTTTCTGTCCAGTAGGCTTGTTGTGTATAGAATATTTTTGAGGCTGCTGTCTTCTATAGAGATTTTATAGAGTAGATTCAAAGCTTTGTTATACTATTTGACTTTCACATATAATTTTAGGTAAGTTTAGATTTCTTTTTCTTCTCTCTCTTTTTTTTTTTTTTTGGTTGGTCATGGGCTTGAACTCAGGGCTTTATTTATTTATTTTTTTAATCCCTCAGTTGTTTTGCTGAACGCTAGCATTCGACCTACCACTTTGAGCCACAGCACCACTTCTGGTTCCTAATTGGAGACTCAAGGAGCGGGCTATGAGGGTGGCTCAGTGGTAGAGTGCTTGCCATGCATGCATGAGGCCCTGGGTTTCTATTCTTCAGCACCACATAAGCAGAAAAAGCCAGAAGTGGCTCTGTGGCTCAAGCGGTAGAATGCTATCCTTGAGCTGAAGGGCTGAGGGACAGTGCCCAGGCCCAGAGTTCAGGCCCCATGATGATCCCCACCCCCGCCAAAAAAAAAAAAAAGACTCTCAAGGGCTTTCCTGCCTGGGCTGGCATTGAATTGAACTTCTCAAATCTCAGCCCTCTTGGTCGCTAGGATTATAGTTGTGAGCTACTAGCTCTAACTTTAGATTTCTTTATCAAGAAATAAATAATCTTAACAGCAAACCCCTTTTGTTTGTAGAAACGGAAGGCTTTAAAATCGACACCATGGGTACCTACCACGGCATGACTCTGAAGTCTGTAACGGTAAGTTATCCCAGCCACACAGCTCATTTGCTTCAGGCATTTTATGTGAGTAGCAGATGTTGAAGAGAATCTTTGTTTTCTAATATATCCTATTCAGGACATGTATTTTTAATGATTAGTTGTGCTGATGGATTGTGTGGTTATTATTTGATTCCTGGTTGTTCTGTTTCTTGTTTTTTCTTCAAGCTTGACTATGTAAATAAAAGGCTTTTCACTAGCTTGTAACTAGTGCAGTGCTGTATGGTTAGAGTTTATAAGGTCACACAGGAGCTTTTAAGAGTCATTGGGGATGAGTTCTTGGCTACAGTATCTCTTGTTCTTTTGGATGTAATACCTTACACTTTTTAAAAAGTTAGGGTGACTGGGCACTGTGGCTCACTCCTGTAATCCTAGGTACTCAGGAAGGCTGAGATCTGAGGATTGTAGTTCAGAGCCAGCCCAGGCAGAAAAGGCCGTGAGACTCTTCAGCAAATTCTGCAGAAAAAGCTGGAGGGGTTGTTGTGGCTCAAGTGTTAGATTGCTAGCCTTGAGCAAAAGAATCTCAGGGATGGCACCCAGGTCCTGAGCTTAAACCGCAGGACTGGCACCCCAAAAAAGTTCGAAAGAGTGCAGTGGTAGCCCGGTGCTGGTGGCTCACGCCTATCGCCCTAGCTACTCAGGAGGCTGAGAGCTGAGGATCAAGGTTCAAAGCCAGCCTGTGCAGAAAAGGCTGACAGACTCTTATTTCTAATAAACCACTCAGAAAATCGGAAGTGGCGCTGTGGCTCAAGCGATAGAGTGCTTGCTTTGAGCTGAAGAGCTGAGGGAGAGCACTCAAGCCCAGTGTTCAAGCCCCACAACCACCAACAACAAAAAAAAGACAAAAAAGAGAGTAGTGATGATGGAGTGCTGACACAGCCCACACCTGACAACCTGCCCTTGATGTCCACAAGGGCTCCTCCCCCCTTCCCCCACCCTCCCCTTTCTTACGGCCCTTTCTCCCTGTGCCCCCCACTACCTCATCCCCACTCGCTGCGTTGTCCAGGCTCAAGGGGACCCTGCTTTCTCAGCCTCATGAGTACCTGGAACTACAATTGTGACTCTACCTGGCTTCTCTTTTATTGTTTCATTTCTAAATGCTAACTTTTATTTAGTCAATGATAGGATTTGATGCTGTAGAGCAGGAATTCTGTTACCTTCATTTGTGTATTTATTCTTAGAAGTTTTATACTTTAAAATACAGTGTTTATGCATTAGGATGCCTGTATACTTAAAACCTAGTGGTAGTGAAATTACTTTTGTATTTGCTTGTGAATCACCAGATCTTCACAGGCTCTGTATGACAGAGAATCATAATATACTTGCTGTGATTTCTCAGAATTAAGATACACTTTTATGTCAATTTGGAGTTTGCCATGTTTTACTCATTCATTTCCAGAAGCAGACAAAATAAATGTAAAATCTGACTGAAAAGTTAGAACTTCTCTTTCTTTCTATAGACTTCAAATTGAGATTGAGTATCAGATGTTTTGTTGATATGCATACTTGTTTTTAAATTGTCATCAGATTTGTTTTTTTTTTATTACTGAAAGTAACTAATTCAACAAGTGCTTATCGAATGCTGCTTAGTTGTGGGTGAACTTCTTTTTCTTCTTTTTTTTTTAAATTTTGAAAATACCGTTCAGAGGTGTTACAATTAAATGGGCAAGGTAATGAGTACATTTATTATCAAGCATTGTTGCCTCCTCCTTTGTTTCCCCTTCCCATCCCCTATGCTCCCTTCTTTAAAGGAGGGTAGTGAGAGCCTCTCTAGCAGGTGACTGAGGAGCAGAGTCCAGGCAGAAGAGCATTCTTTATAATAAAATGGGGTACGGTTGAAGGCCAGTAGATGAAAGCATGATGGCCAGGGCCTCTGGTTTCAGATTTGCGATGGAGGGCAAAAGCAGTGAGCGAGTCAGTGCGCACGTCCTGAGACTCCCATGTTCTTACCCTCACTGAGGGCTGCAGCGCATGGCTATAATAGTTCACTTCTTACCCGATTCTGTTATGGGTGTTTTCCTGAGGACAACAGCCTTGCTTCTGATTATTCCCCAGTTGAGTCACTGGGGAACTGAAATTATTATCATTAGCCATCAAAGTTACTTTTTCCTTATTACTGTTGTTGTTGTTTTACTTTTATATATATGTCTAAGCGAGCCATGAAATTTATTTCATGATATGAGCTTCTATGCAAAGAGTAAAAGCAATGATACTTTTTAGAAGGGATACTTGAAACAGAACAATTTTTCTAAGACTCAAGGTATGAGAATGATAACCATTATGTTTCCTGTCCAGAGTCCTTATTAAGTATATTCAAAAGAGGTGAATCTAAACAAATTTATGCTGTAGGATTTTAAAGAATAATCATGAAAACGATCAAATTGCTATTATTATTTCTTAATTTTGTAGGATATATACATTGAATTCTTATTGGGGGGGGCAGTCTGGTTGTGGGGCCTGAACTCTGGGCCTGGGCGCTGTCCCTCAGCTCTTCAGCTCAAGGCTAGCACTCTACCACTTGAGCCACAACACTACTTCCGGCTTTTTTCTTTTTGCTTATGTGGGCCTCATGCATGCAAGGCAAGCACTCTACCCCTGAGCCACCTTCCCAGCCCGTATACCTTGAATTCTTTTTTTTTTTTTTTTTTGGTCCAGTCGTGGGGCCTGAACTCTGGGCCTGGGTGCTGTCCCTCAGCTCTTCATCTCAAGGCTAGCGCTCTACCACTTGAACCATAACACCACTTCCGGCTTTTTTTTCTGCTTATGTGGTACTGAGGAATTGAACCCAGGGCCTCATGTATGCAAGGCAAGCACTCTACCACTGAGCCACCTTCCCAGCCCTATACATTGAATTCTTGACTGCATTCTCCCCTTCTTCATTTGTTTACTTTCTTCCCTTGACCCCACGCTATTCTTTTCATTAACTTAGAAATTGAGATTTTTAGGTAATTGTTTCTTTTTAGTTATACCTCAAACGTAAGCTATTTTCTCCCCTTCTTTGCTTGGTTGTGACTGTGTGTTTTGCCCAATTCTCCCTTTATCTCTGGTTACAGCAGCTGTGCTGCTGGGTGTGTTGGTACATGACTAGTGTCTTAGTACTACAAAGGCAAAGACAGGAACAATGTATGTTCTAGGCCAGCTACACAGGGAGACCATGTCTCACAGTGTCTAAGCAGACACACAGAGCTGTTAAATGCTTATTAAAAGGCTTTATGGCTTTAAACACTGCTTAATTGGTTTTGCTATTGTCCTTCAGAGTTATATACTTCGTTGATATACAAACTTTATGAGGTTTGGAATATTCTGTATCAGGGTTAACCTATAAGATGCAAAAGTCAGATGCAAGACTAAATTAGTAAATTGACAGTTTTTATATCACTATTTTAGTAACTAAATTTAATAAAAAGTCATACGTTACTATAATTTATTATGAAAACAAAAGTAACAAATTTGTTATGAAAACACCTAGGCAAGGTATTGTTCTAATATAAAAGTAGTAATTTATTGAAATTCCCTATAAGAATAGAATTCTAATTATTTTTATTTTTCTATGTCCTGGGGCTTGAACTCAGGGCCTGGACACCATCCCTGAGCCCTTTCAGCTAGTAGTCTACCATTTTGAGTCACAGCTCTACTTCTGGTTTTCTGGTGGTTAATTGGAGATAAGAATCTCACAGACTTTCCTGCTTTCAGTCTTCAAATCAAAGCCTCCTGAATAGCTAGGATTACAGATGTGAACCACCAGTGCCCAGCTCTAGGTCTGTTTAAAGTTACAGGTTTCTGCAGTTTAATATGGTTGACTTTTTCTCTAAGATACAATCTTTACTGTGTGTCCAGGGTGGCCTTGAACTACTGGATTCCAGAGAGTCTCCTGTCTTAGCTTCCCAACTAGCTGGGCCTATGAGCATATATTGTCTTACCTGGCATCTGGTTAACTTTATTTTTTTATTTTAATTTTTAACGAAGAAATATGAACTGTATTTTACAGTAAACTTCCAGAGGAACAAGTTGTACAATTGTGGTTACTGAAGAGCTTCCCTTTTCCTTTTTCCTTTTCCTTCCCTCCCTCTTCCTCCCTCCCTCCTTCCCTCCCTCCCTCCCTTCTGCCTAAGAACAGAACTCAAAGAACCCAGTACCTGTTGCTTTTACTTTTTGGCTAGTGCTCTACCAACTGAGTCAAACCTCCAGCTCTGGAGAGCCTTTCTTGGTTGATAGTTTTCCCCAAAATATGTTACTTGTTTTTTGTTTTTCCTTTTTTTGTCTGAACTCAGGGTTAAAGCGCTGTCCCTTGTCTTGTGTGGGTGTGTGTGGGGAGGTAACAAGGGGTGTAAGGGGTCGGCTTGCACATGCAGTGGGCAAGTCCTGGGGCTTGAATTTAGGGCTAGAGCACTGCCTCTGAGCTTTTGTGTTCAAAGCTAATGATCTACCACTTGCCACAACTCCACTTTGGCTTTTTTGATGGTTAATTGGAGATAAGACTGGCTTTGAACTGTAACTCTCAGATCTCAGCCTCCTCAGTAGCTAGATTATAGTCTGAGCCACTGGCATCTGGCCCTAAGTTGTAGTCTTTAAAGCAGGAGCACATACACTAGTCAGCTTCTTATCATCAGGCTTCCTTTCTTCTCCCTTGTTTGTTGAGAATTTGTTGTTCAGTTCTGCAGGTTGTATTGTGTTGTGTTGTGGAAGTACTATAGAACTATAGTAACAGTAATGTTCTGTCTGACTTTTCTTCCATCCTCTCTTCCTTCTACAGACACTTGTAAAATAGCTGCCCTATACCACTCACTCTCCTGGGATTTGGGACAGCAGAGATGAATAAAAGCAGACGTGTCCTATGGGGTTTCCTTGTGGTCTAGTGGAGAGTAGATAGGTACATCAGTGGTGACTTGAAAATGAAATTGTGATTGAGGGGAGACATTGTGCCCTGAGAGCCTGAAATGGGGGATTTGTTGCAAGAATCATCACACATCATTAATGAAGTAATATTTGAAGGAAGATCTGTAATTTACATAGGGGTTGACTTGGTGAAGATACAGGAAAACTGTTTAAGGATTAGCAGACAGCAAGATTAAAAGCTGAGATTGCAGCAGGCGTGTGGCACCTGGGAAGATTTGAAAGAAGACACTTAGATGGTACAGATTTTTTTTTTTGTCGGTCGTGGGGCTTGAACTCTGGGCCTGGGCGCTGTCCCTCTGCTCTTCAGCTCAAGGCGAGCGCTCTACTACTTGAGCTACAGCGCCACTTCCGGTTTTCTGGTGGTTTATTGGAGATAGGAGTCTCACAGTCTTTCCTGCCCGGGCTGGCTTTGAACCACGATCCTCAGATCTCAGCCTCCTGAGTAGCTAGGATTACAGGCGTGAGCCACCAGCGCCTGGCGATGTTACAGATTTTTAAGCAAAGCTGTAGCATAGTTTTTCTTCAGAGTTAGATGCAGCATTAGATGCAGAGTTAGATGTCAGTGTGTTGTCCCATGTGTATTAGTGAACATATTTTTGGAGTCATATTTTATGCCTGGTCATTCTCACTTAAAATTTCATGCAATTTACAAGCATTTAAAAAGCAGTCTGAGTGGCTGGGAAGTTGGTTCAGTGGTAGAGTGCTTGCCTTGCATGCATGAGCCCCTGGGTTCTATTCCTCAGTACCACATAAGCAGAAAAAGCCAGAAGTGGGGCTGAGGCTCAGGTGGTAGAGTGCTGGTCTACAGCTGAAGAGCTGTGGGACAGTACCTAGGCCCAGAGTTCAGGCCCCACAACTGACCCCCCCCAAAAAAAAGGCAGTCTGAATTTCTAGTCTTTGTAGAAGCTATCTAGTGTGAGTGTATGATGGGTACAGCCTCCTGTAGCCATGGCCACTTTTTCATCTGAGCAGTGACCTGCTCTTGTTTCTTTAGATTGCCAGAGACCTTACCCCTTTATTTCTTTTTATCTACCCTTGATTTATTCATGCTCCCTTCATAGATATGAGTTTGAAATCCCTGATTAAGGAACTGGGAAGGTGACTCAGTGGTAGAGCGCTTGCCTTGCATGCCTGAGGCCCTGGGTTTGATTCCCAGCACCACATAAGAAAAAAGCCGGAAGTGGCGCTGTGGCTCAAGTGGTAGAGTGCTAGCCTTGAGCTGAAGAGCTGAGGGACAGCGCCCAGGCCCAGAGTTCAGGCCCCAGGACTGGCAAAAAAGAAAAAAAAGAAATCCCTGGCAATGCCAGCTTATTACAGAGAAGTCAATCAGTTTGAATCACTAAAGATGTAAAGCTTTGAACTCAGTGTTGGTTCTGAATCCCAGCCTTACTAGTCATTCTGTATAATTTATAATAAAAATAGAGGAGAAAATGTGGAAAAGTGCTTAACATAAGCAGGAATCAACAAGTGATGACTGCCTTATGAATTTATGATTATAATTATCATTCTAAATGAATGTGATGTACCTGTAAATATTGGCAGTAGCTTCATAGCACATTTATTGTTGCTTGTTTAATAATACACTGTCATGGGGCTGGGAAGGTGGCTCAGTGGTAGAGTTAATTGCCTTATATGCATGAAGCCCTGGGTTCAATTCCTCAGCACCACATAAGCAAAAAGAAAAAAGCCAGAAGTAGTGCTGTGGCTCAAGTGGTAGAGTGCTAGCCTTGAGCTGAAGAGCTGAGGGACAGCGCCCAGGCCCAGAGTTCAGGCCCCATGACCGGATCCCCCCCCCCCAAAATACAGTGACATACAAAGTTATATGTCTTTAAGAGAAGACAGCTGTAAAGAAGTTGATAAGACAGCTCCTTTTCCATCTCCCATTAGGGCCTATATATACAGGAAGAGTCTAAAAGGGCATCAGTATTTAGAATTTTGATCATTGTCATGAAATTGTGTGTGGAAATACTACTTTTCTATGATTTATATTTAGACTGGTATAGTGAGTATTGTAACAAACTCTGGAGTAATTTTAAAACCTGGTTGGTTTTTTTGGAGTATGTTATGTGTCCCATGTACATGCATGCTTGGTACTTTTTACATGTTATACAATCAAATTTCATTTAATTTAGCTGTGTATTTCATTAAAAAATGGTTTAACAAAACCTAGTTCTAGGTTGTAGTGATTTTAGTAATATGTGTAGTATAAACTTTACAATCTGCCAGTTATCATGGGATTAATGACAGGATACTTGAGATTACTTGTAAAATACACAAAGTTATTGTCACCACATATGGTAGGAATAATCGGAAACCAATTGATAAGTTGTAATTATCAATTTGACATTAGCTTGACTGAGGATATTTTAATATTATTCACTATGAAATAGAAAATGATATTTTAGTAATGACATGATAAAATATATACTATGAAATTTGAATCTGTATATATTTATGTCATGTTAATTTGTTAGTGTATAGTTCCATATGAATCTTTTTTACTTTTTAAAATTTTCATGATAAAGGTGATATACAGAGGCACAAGAGCAAATTTTGGTTTTCTTCTATTTTTTGTTTTGTGCTAGTCCTGAGTGTTGTCCCTGAGCTTTTTTGCTCAAAGCCAGTGCTCTTCCATTTGAGCCACAGCTCCACTTCTGGTTTTGTTTTGTTGGTGGTAATTGTAGATAAGAGTCTCGGGGACTTTTCTGCCCTAGCTGGCCTCTTAACCTTGATGCTGAGATCTCAGCCTCCTGAGTAGCTAGGATTACAGATGTGAGCCACTGGCACCCTGCTAATTTTCTTTTATGATAAGTCTCCCTTGACAGTTCAGCAGTTTCTTTTGTTTTCCTGCATTGATACAAATTTGTTTCATTTAGTTTTAATAATATTAATATTTGTATTAAGCATATTTCATCACATTAAAATTCCAATTTCCACCTACTTTTAGACTATTGCTATTATTTAACAGAATTTTAAAATTAAATGTTTACCTTTATTATCTTGAAAAATAGATATGAATCTTTGTATTTTAAAAAATTTCATGATGGAAGATTATAAACTCTTGTTCATAAGAGAAATCCAAGTATATTTAGTGGCATGCTATATTTTTGTGTTTAGATATATATATGTCCTTGATACTTTGCAGTGACTCCTAAAGGCTGTGCTTTAGTTTGTTTTTATCAATTTCTAGATCTTCATCTTTCATCTTCAGTGAGCTTTTATGTAGTTCTTACATTCGAATTATTATTTTCATTTTGTGTTAGTACTTTTGTCTTAATATTTTTGGGGTTATCTAATTAGGTCTCCTCCCTCCTCCCCTCCCCCGTCCTACCAAGCCTCACTTGATCTTTAATTCTAAGTTTTGGTTTCTTTTCCAGGTCTTTTTCTTGATGGATGTTTCTTTTAGTGTTGTTCTTCTTGTCTTTCCTGCTTCTCATGTTCCTCTGTGAGTGATTGTTCCCATGTTTATTTTAAATACTTGTTTTTAAACTTCTGGTTTTGGTCTATTAGGAATCTATTAGAAACAAGTTTTTATTTGAAAATTTGGAATGGTGCTTTGCTGTGAATAAATTGAAGACATTCATTTGAAATACTTAGAATTGGAAATAATTTAAAATTTAAAAAAATTTGTGACAGAAGACTTGCCACAGAATAGTGGTGTTTGTATTTTATAGTGTGTCATTGTGTCTTTGCATTAAAAGTTTTACAACATGTAAAATGTAGGCTTACTTTGAAATTTATAAATTAAGAATTGGTTTAGTCTTTTTAAAGTCAGATTGTGAATTACGGACACTGTTAATCATTTAAACATTTACTTAAGTTTAGTATTTTTTTAGATAGAGGTTTAAAATTTCCTGCAGTTTTATTTACTTATTTATTTATTTATTTTTGTTGGTCGTGGGGCTTGGACTCTGGGCCTGGGCACTGTCCCCGAGCTCTTCAGCTCAAAGCGAGCGCCCTACCACTTGAGCCACAGCACCACTTCTGGTTTTCAGGTAATTTATTGGAGATAAGAGTCTCATGGGCTTTCCTGCCTGGGCTGGCTTTGAACCACTATTCTCAGATCTAGCCTCCTGAGTAGCAGGATTAAAATTGTGAGCCACCAGTGCCCAGCTTTAACTTATACTTTATAGGTAGCCTTTTTACTTTCTTTTTTAGTGGGGATGGTTTTAGTTTTTTTGGGATAGGATATTATGTATTTTCTATGCCCAGGTTTGGCCTTGGACTGCAGTCTTTCTATCTATGGCCTCATCTACACTTGGTATTACTGGTGCTAACCACCCTACCCAGCTTGTTTGTTGTTCTTGATATATTCTGGGGCCAGCTTGGAACTACTGCAGTCTTCTTGATCTACTACTTCCTAGTTCTTGGGTTTACAGGCTTCTTTTTCTTTGTGAAAGCAAATTTTTCCAAATTCAATTTCTGATGTTAATTGTATTTTCAACAATGTTACAGTGTCCTTAGGAATATGGTAATAAATTTATAATTTTGGTAATAAATTTATAATACATTGTAATTCATCATGAACTTTGGTATATGTATTTTTTTTTTTTTTGGTTGTTCGTGGGGCTTGAACTCTAGGCTTGGGCCCTGTCCTTGGGCTCTTCAGCTCAAGGCGAGTGCTCTACCACTTGAGCCACAGCATCACTTCTGGTTTTCTAGCGTTTTATTGGAGATAATGAACTTTCCTTCTCGGGCTGGCTTTGAACCTCCATCCTCAGATCTCAGCCTCCTGAGTAGCTAGGATTACAGATGTGAGCCACTGGTGCCCGGCTTATATGTATTTTTTTTTTTTTTGGGTCCAGTCATGGGGCCTGAACTCTGGGCCTGGGCGCTGTCCCTCAGCTCTTCAGCTCAAGGCTAGCGCTCTACCACTTGAGCCACAGTGCCACTTCCGGCTTTTTTCTTTTTTCTTATGTGGTGCTGAGGAATCGAACCCAGGGCCTCGAGCATGCAAGGCAAGCGCTCTACCACTGAGCCACCTTCCCAGCCCCTTATGTGTATTTTTTAAACTATAAAAAGCTACTTTAACTTAATAATAGGAAAAGAAACTATAAGAACATAGTTACTTAAAATTGGTGGAAGAGAAGTTTGTTTAGCATGTGCAAGGCCATGAGTTTAATCCTCAGCACTGCAGAGGAAAAAGATAAAACTTGATTGTTTAAATAGATATTGGGAAATAGTTTTTCTTTATTTGGGTTAAATGGTAAAGTATCTGATGGCTTCAAACCAACTGATAGATGTCAGTGTTGGGGAGATTAATGTTTTTTGTGTATATACATATATACACACATAATTATATATACACACAATAATTCATATGTGAATTATTGATAACTTTGAAAACGTATTAGTATTTTGAAATGTTCTCTGAGTACCAGCATATAAAGATCACAGTATAGTGGGCTGTAAAAAACATACTTCTAATTGTGTCATATTAGAAATAGATATTATACTTGCATTTTTTGTGGGAAACTTATTATAAATCACTGAGGACTAGTCAGTAGTTGCATTGTCGGGTGCTGAATAGATTTCACCGTTGATAGTAGCCCATCAGAGAATGGGTGATGAGTAGGAGGCAGAAGCTTGTGATGCTGGGGAAGGTGGGCTGCTTGCATCCCAAGTTACTTCAGAGGGTGGAGAGAAAGGCTGGAGAAAAGGTAATGTCGGTATACAGTTTGAGTTGATTCCTTTTAATCAAGTTCATCAGTCTTGCATCTGACAGCAAATGCTGATTGATTTCTTTCTTTCTTTTTTTTTTAAATTGCCTTGAGTTTGAGCTTACTGGGCAGGTACTCTTAATTTGAGCTGTTTCTACTGTCCGAAATGCTGATTTATTAATTCATAAAAAGTACAGTGGCCAAAGATCTGATGGTCACACCTTCTGTCTAGCATACCTACATTTTTTGTGTAAAGAGCGGATACTGGAAGTTGTATTACAGCTGCATAACAAGCACAGAATAATTGTATCCTTCAAATGTTTAATTATCTGAGAGTGTGAGTGTGCCCTGTTTGGACAGGTTCTATCATCATTTGCCATTAGGACTTCTGTTCCTTGGGGCTCGGTCTGACTGATACCTTCCCAGTTAGAATGTATTTCTTTAGTTACGTAAATTGCCAGTTCAGTTTTAGGAATAACACATCACCATATTTTACTTGATTCATTGTCAGGTCTTAGGGAATGACCTTATTTGACTTTAAAACACATAATGCAAACCAAGCACTGGTGCCTCATGTTTGTATTTCTAGCTACTCAGGAGGCTGAAATCTGAGGATTGTGGATTGAAGCCGCTTAGGCAGGAAAGTCCTTGAGATTCTTATTTCCGGTTAAACCCTCAAAAAGCCAGAAGTGAAGCTGTAGGTCAAGTGGTAGAGTATGCTAACCTTGGGCACAAAAGCTCAGGAACAGTGTCCAGGCCTTGAGTTCAAGCCCCAGGCCTGGCCTGGACTTTCCTACCTGAGCTGGCTCCTACCCATCATCTTCAGATCTCAGCCCTCTGAAGAGCCGATAGTACCTGACTGAATGCTGCCTTTAATGAGTAGAGTGCAGAAGACAAGGGAAACCAATTTATGTTTATCAAAATCTTAAGCATAGGCAATTATGACAGGGTAATTTGTGCTTTACTAACGCATCGTAAGATCTAGTGGCAAATAAAATAAATGGCAAATTGTAAAGTATGAGCATCTATGTAATATTTTGTATATTTGTAGCTAGTTTAATACCATATGAAAGTATCTGACTTCCCTTCGTTACACAGCCATTGCTCAGAGCACTGTGGGTGGCACGTCATTACCTTTGGCATTCTCCAGTGCCCCTGAGCACTTCTTTTCCCCAGAGATCTGGCAGGCCAATATGCCAGTCTGAAATTTGTGCTGAATGCATAGGTAATGAGGGGTTTCTCTACGGAGTTTCTGTTCACACTCGTCGATGACCAAGCTTGCCCTTGGTGTAGGGGAGATGCTGTTCTTCTGTGAACTCCTTAGTATTTTTTGCCCATCTCCATCTCACGTTTGATATTTGGGACTATAAGACTTTAACGATCGCCAGGTATCCTTACCTGGTTTCCCGTTGGACGTCTGATATTTTAATTGCTATAGAAATGATCTTTCCAAATTTTTATTTAATCATATTTATGAATATTTGTTTTTTGGTTTTGTAAAGTTAGGAACTTTTCCCAAATTATAAGGGATTTGCTTCCCTCCCCAACTTCAAGTTTGTCTTGTTACTTACATTTGCATCTTTGATCCATTTGGAAATTATTCTCATGGATGGTTAAGCCAACATTTATTTTTTCATATGGCTGTTCAGTTATGCAGATTTCACCACATTTTAGACGCCATTAATAGACACCATGTTTTATCTGACTGCCACCATAATGTCAGTGTCTGGCAAATAGTGGGCACTTGGAAATGTTGGAAAAGTGACTGACGTGTTTACTTTAAACACTTTATAATCTGAGCTGCGTGCCAGGGCTTCCTCCTACAATCCTAGCCACTCGGGAGGCTGAGATCTGAGATTCACAGTTCAAAGCCAGCTGGGGCAGGAAAGTCTCAAGACTCTCATGTCTAATTACCATCCCCCCTCTTCCCACAAAAAGCCCTAAGAGAAGCTGTGGCTCAGGTGGTAGAGTGCTAGCCTTGAGCAGAAAAGCTCAGGGACAGCATGTGCTTCCTATTAAGCCCTAGGACCTGTACACAAAAAAGATTTTCTATTCCTGTAACTATTAGGATTTTGATTATTGCTTTTTAGTTCTATACAGTATAAATATAGTACTTTAAATTTATTTGACATTTGATAAAATTACAGATTTATTGAGCAGTGAATATATTATGTAAGATATAGATGAACTGATAGGATGTTCATTGGCTTGTTAGTGACTTTGTCATGAAAAAAATACACAAAATGTAAAAAATAAAATAACCATTATTTATTTTCTGGGTATATGTGGTTGTGATTGTAGAATAGGAACTATGAATAGTTCATTATTTTTTCTGATTTTTTTTTTCTTTCAGGAGATCAGAGTGGGATTCTTTATCTTGTTATTAGGTAAAATTTACCTTTGTACCTCTTCCTGTTTAAAAACATTATTTGAGAAAAATCTTCCTATCTTGCCCATAATGATCTATTTTTTAAATGTTCAATCATATTTTCCTCTTTTAAAATTCACGTAGTTGTACGAAAGTGTTTCAGTTCAGCATGTCAGTTTATGCGTACAGTGCATCTTGATTGCTAGCACCACTTCCATCTTCCTTCCTCCATTTATTTCAACTACAATTTACATGTGAGAATTTAACAAGAATCCCTAAACACTAAACTCCTTCCACTAGCCAGGTACTGAGTAATCTATTAACTTCTAAATTGTGCTGATAAATATTGGGATCTTACTTGGGCTAACTAGGGCTCATGTCTGTAATCCTAGTTATTCAGGAGGCTGAGATCTGATGATCGCATTTCAAAGCCACCCTAGACAGGAATGTCTCAGAGACTTTTTTTTTTTTTTTTTTGTTGGTCATGGGACTTGAACTCTGGGCCTGGGCGCTGTCCCTCAGCTCTTCAGCTCAAGGCGAGTGCTCTACCACTTGAGCTGCAGCGCCACTCCCGGTTTTCTAGTGGTTTATTGGAGATAGGAGTTTCACAGTCTTTCCTGCCCGGGCTGGCTTTGAACTGCGATTCTCAGATCTCAGCCTCCTGAGTAGCTAGGATTACAGGCATGAGCCACCGGCGCCCGGCTGTCAGAGATCTTAGCTCCAATTAACCACCAGAAAACTGTAAGTAGAGTTGTGGCTCAAAGTGGTACAACACTAGCCCTGAGCAAAAATGCTTAAGAACACCTCTTAGGCCCTGAATTCAGGACCCATGACTGACAACAATAACAACAACAAAAAGGGATCTCTTTTGGTTCCAAGGTTTGAACTCAGAGTTTCATACTTGCTAGACAGGTGCTCTATCATTGAAACCATGCCCCAATCCCTAATTTTCTTTTCTTTTTTTTTTGGCGGTCATGGGGCCTGAACTCTGGGTCTGGGCACTATCAGCTCTTCAGCTCAAGGCTAGTGCTCTACCACTGGAGCCACAGCGCCACTTCCTGCTTTTTCTGTTTATGTGGTGCTGAGGAATCGAACCCAGGGCCTCATGCTTGCAAGGCATGCACTCTACCGCTGAGCTACCTTCCCAGCCCCATCCCTAATTTTCTTATTGGCTGCCTGATTCTTGTGCCTGTTCACATCAGAATCATTGTTGCTTTAAAGTAGAATCTTATGTCGTCTACCAGATTTTCTTAGAGCTCTTGATATGTGGCTCAGTGGCAGAGTGCGAGTCTACCTGTGCAAGGCCCTGGCGTCCATCTCTAGCCCTAATGAAAAGAAAAAAGGATTTGGTAACATTTATATTAATCCCACATCATATAACTTTTCCATAGAATAGTTAAATATGTTGTGAACCAAACACGTGAAGTGATATTTTCCTTTGTAGTAGTGTTTTTGTTACCTGTCTATCTGTATTATAAGAGGTTTCACAAAATTCTCTTAATAAAAGTTTAATTTGACCTATTGAATTCTCCACTTTCTTGTTATTTCTTATTTTTTAACATGCTACTGTTGTGGATTAGGTTGTTCCCATATAGTGTAGTAGGTTCTTACGTGGTTTGTTATCTTAATTTTATTTTTGACTGATTTTCTGAGTTTTTTCAGTTCACCAAGTTAGTAGAGCCTATTAACTCTTCCATAATAAGCAAATGTTTTTCTTTCTGTGGTCATAGTTATTTCAGTTCAAGAATCATTGATGGGGGCTAGGAAGGTGGCTCAGTGGTAGAGGGCTTGCCTTGCATGCATGAGGTCCTGGGTTTGATTCCTCAGCACCCCATAAGTAGAAAAAGCTGGAAGTGGTGCTGTGGCTCAAGTGGTAGAGCGCTAGTCTTGAGCTGAAGAGCAGAGGTTCAGGCACCGTGACTGGCAAAAAAACAAAAAAAGAAAGAATCATTGATGTAGTTGCCACTTTTCCATTTTTTAAAAATGAGCATTCATTTGGCCTGACTTAATTCAAAGTATAAAAAACAGTTGGTGGCTGGGCACTGGCTGGTGGTTCATGCCTGTAAACCTAGCTCTTTAGAAGGCTGAGATTTGAGGATTGTGGTTCAAAGCCAGCCTGAGTAGGAAAGTTGTGAGACATCTATCTCCAGTTAGTCACCAAAAAGCCATAAGTGGAGCTGTAGCTAAAGTGGTAGAGCACTAGCCTTGAGCAAAAAGCTCAGGCACTGAACCCAGGCCGTGAGTTCAAGCCCCAAGACCGGCACAGACACACACAGACTGGAGGTACTGTTCAGACAAAAGCAGGGTTCTGGAACCCATTGACTCTTGTGGTCTTGCCATTAATACTACAACTCCTGCAGAAATTTATTTTTAGTTTCTTTTTTGTGGGCCAGTACTGGGAGTTTGAACTCAGGGCTTTTCGAGTCACATGATCTACCACTGAGCCACACCCCCAGTCTTTAAAATTCATTTATGACAGCATTATTTTACATGTTATGGAAGCATACGTTTTTACATATTTTGTTACAGCTTTCTGTTTACTAGTCTATAATCCTATTGGTTATTGGTATTTTCTCTTTTTAGGGTTTAGGATTCTATTAAGTATCCTAAAGTTAGGTTCAAATGCCAAACCTGTGAAATTTAGTTTGAAATTTATTTATTTATTTATTTTTTGGGTCTGGTCATGGGGCCTGAACTCTGGGCCTGGGCGCTGTCCCTCAGCTCTTCAGCTCAAGGCTAGCGCTCTACCACTTGAGCCACAGCGCCACTTCTGGCTTTTTTCTTTTTGCTTATGTGGTACTGGGGATTCGAACCCAGGGCCTCATGCATGCAAGGCAAGCGCTCTACCACTGAGCCACCTTCCCAGCCCTAGTTTGAAATTTAAATAGAGTAGTAAATACGTGGAGGCAGGTGGGTACTTTAGCTTCAGTACTGTTTCAGCCATTTGTATGGTAAAGGGAAAAGAAGCCATTTTACCACAAATAATAACTGATTGAATAGTGTAGTGGGCAAATGCACTGTTAGTTTTGTCTATGAAAAAGAAACTACCCATAGTACTTCAAAAGGAGCACCTTTTATACTTTTCCAAGTACTACCAGCTATTTACAGATGCATGTCAGAGCCAAAAGGAGCAAGAGATAACGGTCATTATTTTTCAGTGATTGTGGTACCACTCCTCAACTACTAGAGAAAAGTACTAGTGGGTTGGGTAGATGGCTCAGTGGTAGAGCACTTGCCTTGTATGCATGAGGCGCCCTGGGTTCGATTCCTCAGCACCACATAAGCAAAAAGAAAAAAGCCAGAAGTGGTGCTGTGGCTCAAGTGGTAGAGCGCTAGCCTTGAGCTGAAGAGCTGAGGGACAGCACCCAGGCGTCCAGGCCCCACGACTGGATCAAAAAAAAAAAAGTATTAGGAAATTGCACGTTCCCTCCTTTTCTTTCTTTGTACCTAACATCTAGAGCCATAGTCTAGTGTGCGAATAGCTATGAGACTTGGAGGTCCTTGGCAAAGAATGAAGAAGGAGCAGAGAACAGGAGAATAGAGGAGTAGGCCATGTGCTTATTAGCTTTGCAGACCATCTTGGAGCATCACCTGTGAGATATTACGTAGAACAGTGGAATGGTTAACAACATGATCTTTGAAATGTCTTCCCTCAAATGTCTTTTTGGGGGGGGGGCGGGGTCTGGTCGTGGGGCCCTGAACTCTTGGCCTGGGCGCTGTCCCTCAGCTCTTCAGCTCAATGCTGGTGCTCTACCACTTGAGCCACAACGCCACTTTTGGCTTTTTTCTTTTTGCTTATGTGGTGCTGAGGAATCGAACCCAGGGCCTCAGGCATATAAGGCAAGCGCTCTACCACTGAGCCACCTTCCCAGCACCCTTCCCCCTCTACCCCATCAAATCTCTTTTTTTACCAGCTTTGCTTTAACTTCTTGGGGGAGTCTTGCTTGTCTCCTAATGTTTCTATGAAGATTATATGAAGTACTATATGTAACATACTAACAAGTACCCTGCTTGCATAGTTAGTAAGTAGTCTTTCTTTGGTTGTTGGTATTAGTTTTGTAGAATTCCTTGGAAATAGATATAAATAAGGTTCTAGGTTAGAATATAAGGTTGTTCCATGTACAAAAAAGAGATGAGAAGTGTGAACTATTGAGGTGACTTAGGATTTCATTATATCTAATCTTAGTAAACTAACATTGTAAACAAAGTTTTGGTATTTTCCTTCTAAAATATCTATTCACATTCCGAGCATAACATACACAGTTGATTTTGTAATCTTTTTCTTTATCCAGTGTTGTCATTTAAAATTATATTTTTATGCATACAAAAATTACATAGTACTTGGATAAATAAAACACAGTTAACAATTGGTAATATATTTAAATATTAGCTTTCTCAGCTCAGTTAACTTGCAAATAGTAGAGAGTGACGTGTCATAATAAATAATTGTAGATTATTTACTTTAGCTAAAATAAAATTTTTTTTGAGAGACAGGATATACTTTTGTAGCCCAGGCTGCCCTTGAGCTTGGTATTATTTTAGCCTCCTAAGTGCAAGGATTATAGGTATTCACCACCACCCTGCAAAATACAGATTTGGGGATTTACTAAGAAACTTCCCTACTCTAATGCCATTCTAGCGCTCAGAATGTTAGCACATTATCATCATTTTTCAAGGTGGAATTATTAGGAACATAGAAATAATTTTAAATTTATACCTGAAAAAGAAATTTAAATGTCTGCTAAGAAGTCTGTTTTTCGTGTCTGCTTTTTAACTTATGGTAAAAGTTATTGAGATTTGAACTCAGGACCTTGTGCTTGGCTAGACTCTGCTTGCGCCACATCTCCAGCTTTTTTTGGCTGTGCTTATTTTTGAAATACATTTTTATAAGTCTTTTCTTAAGCCTGAATTTTTACAGAAGAAAATATTGTTCTTAAAAGATTCTATACTTACTATGATCATAATTTGTACAAATAGCGTTTGTGGTTACACACCTGAACACACATCTGTGTACACTCACACACATTCCACCCACCCTTTTTTTAAAAAAAAATTTCTGAGGTATAAATGAGAGGGAATTTCTCCGCCCTGATAGTCTTTTGATTTTCAGTAAGTATCGATCTGACTGGGTTATCCTTGTATGTATGAGTTTTGCTTAGTAATGTTGGTCATTCTGCAGTATATAACATAAACGAAAAATAGGCTGGAATCAGTAGTTGGGAGTGTTTCACAACTTACTTGGAATTACTTCATGTAGAATAGAACACTTTAGGCTACTAATTAGAAAATAAGAGGTAAATAGAAGTAGGAATCAGCATATTAAATAGTAGAAACTTAAACAGTTTTCATGATTTTAAGCTATTTTGGTTCTTTATCCTTTCATAATGCAATCAGGGATAAAAATGATTGTTACTAGAATTTAGATAAGAAACATCCTGACTTAAGTTTGAGAAATATATGTCCTTATGGGGGATAAAAATACTTTTTTAAAGTTAATGGTTTAGTATGTCTTGATTGTAAAATTCATAATGCAGCCAAACAAATTGTGAAAATATTTGTATCATGACACTCAATGAAGGCTCTTCTGTTTAACCTTTTTATTAAAAACTTGATAAAAGTGCATTGTATACATTGCTCTTCCAAGAATCAAGTGCTCATCAAACATTTTTAACTCTTCTCCCTAACCTTCCCTGGAAGTTTTTAATTGGTGATGTAGAATATTTGTCATCTACCAAATTAAGAACTGTAGGCTTGTAAACTTGGGACTCAGAAATAGGTGCCATAAAATAAGTACGGCACCTGCACACCTGTTGCCAGTGAAGAAGCTTTCCTGCATGTTGCAGTTTATTAGATGTGTCAAAATGTATTGCATGAAACTGCTATTGCATTCTTTCTTCAACAGTGCATCTTCTTGATGCCTTTTAAGTGATTATGTTCTCCTGTTTGAGGAACATGATTGGGTTTTACAAACATCAGGTGGAGTTGAAGTTAAATAGTGGTATACTTGAAGAGTGCAGCATTCAATCTAATCAAATAGCATTGAATTACTAGAATGGCTCTTAATACCAATCAAAGAAAATTTACCTGTTTTGAAGCATTTAATAACTTTTCAAAATAAAAACTTGAGCCTGAGACTTTTTCACATTTAATCATGTTATGTCAAAATAACTTTCCCAAAATGTATATTAAATTGAGTATCTCAATTACTTTAAAAAAGTAAATCCTTAGATGAGAACTGCATTGATAAAACAGCTGAACTTTCTGAATGAGTTTATGGAATAACTCAACTAAATCTTAATTCATGAATGTAGTCTTTAGAACTCTATTATAGGTCTGAAAATTTGTCCTTTACACAATTACAAAGTTTCCTTAAAATTGATAATAGTGTTTTATTTACATTTAGTTTTTATATTCAGATGAGAAGTCAAATCTAAAATGAAGTCTTTTGACTTCTTTCATTTTTTCAAATGAAAACTTTTATGGAAAATGTATGCAGATACATTTTATTGGCCCCAATATAAGACTTGACCCATTGATGTATGATGCATGCTTGTTATTGCATGTTAATACACATAATCCCCTTATACATTTTTTAAAATAGATTCTTTTGGGGTACTTAAAAATCATATAACATTGCAGTATTAAGAATTACCTTCAGAAATAAAATCATTCTTTTATGTGGTGAATTGTTAACTAAAACTTGTCCTATAGATGTCATCGATTTTTTTTTTTTACTATACATGCTTTTTTAACACTATTTACAGATTGTACACTTGAGCCAACAATCTTCTTTTTTAGTGTAATTTACGGTGGCGATACCTGCCTGCTTTCTCCTTTGCTGCATTGGCACAGGCATTGTGCTTATTTTGTTGTAAATGATTCCAGTATTTTATCAGTTCACTAGGCTGGAACTGATGAGAGGTAATTAGGTGGCTGTATTTACAGCTTGAATAAGAAACTCGCCAGTGATTGAACACAAACTCATTGGGCGGGGGCACAGGATCAATTCTTAACTTAGCCAGACAGATCCCTACATATACGTCTTCCAGATGCAAACGACGGATACCTAAAGAAACTTTAAATATCTTTTCTGCTAGATCTCCAGAAAAAACATAACCAGTTCCGGAACAGAAGACAGGATAGCGCTCACTTGGGTAGAGGTCTGGTGGCATGTACCACTTGCTGTCCTTGTTTCTATTGGGCGCATAGCCTCTCATGAGGTACCCAGTGAAATAGTTGTGCCGTGGAGGCAGGTCTGGCTTCAGCAACTTGTGGATCAAGTATTCAGTGTTGACAAACATGTCACTGTCAGTTTTCATGACATAAGGAATATGTGGACAGTATGTTGCAACCCAGTTCATGCCCATTAATGTTTTAATAGTCAAGTTGTAGTATGTGTCTAAGTATTCCTGTTGAATTATATCATGATACTGTCTGCTTTCTTCCAATATTGCATGTTGAATGTAGTTGTTTAGCTTAATGCTTAGGCCCAACAAAAAAATCCGTGTTATTTGGATACCAGGTGCTAGACTTTCATTTCCCCAAGTGTGCCGAATCGCTCTTCTAGCTTCTATTTGTCCAGGTTCTGCAGCTATTAGCAGTATTAGGAAAGGACTTTTGTCCTGGCATTTTTCAGGCTCATTGATGATATATTTGAAGTGATAAGCATTTGGATGCCTAGTACCCTTTTCAGTGTAAATACTCCCATTGGCACTGAGTGTGTTCTCCAGTCCTGTAACTCCTTGTGGTGTCTGGTCTGTGTCATTGGAGTTCGTTACAGTTTGGGGTCTCAGAGTCTGAGGGACTGTTTCTTTCCAAATGTTTCGAAGAGAGCTGTGGTTTGTCTCACTCTTGGTGGCACGAAATCCTCGAAAACTGTATGTCACAGGATTTTCTTTGAATCCAGCTCTCCCTGGCAGCCAGTCATGATGGCTGAAAAACAAAAACATAGCAAAAAGAAACACCAGGGAAAGCACCCCGATAAGATGGGTTCGGAACAGAGACCTCTTAGCATTCCAGGTCATCTTTGCAAAGCAGCAGTGCCGTCTTCTCCACTGAAGCATGTTGTAAATAACCCAGTAATGGTGTGTGAGGTATCGGTGGCCCCAAATACTGCTTTTCTCCTGAGTCAGTGCTGCTCTTTGTCATCTGTTTTCAGTTCAGCCACGTGTCCCTGGCAGTCATTCTGTAAAGACGAAGCATAACGGTTTAGAAGTGCCATAGCTCTCAAAATGGGCTGAAGGGGGCTCTGGATACTAATACAATTAAGGCAACTAGGAAGAAGTTTTAAAGCTGTGAACATAGGCTAGCCCAGAAGCAGAGCCTGTGATTTACTTCCTTTTGGCAGTACAGTGAGAACAGGATTAATTTCTTTCTTCCTTTTTGGTGGGGGAGCAGGGAGGCGATAGATTTTTTTTTCTTCTAATTATGTCATTGTTTCAGTAGCTCTGGTCATTTGTATCTTTGATCTAGGTTAAAACTTTAAAGGTTGTATGTGTGTAGAAGAGAAAAATGTTACTAGCTTCCTGACAGAGGCCGTGTAAGAAGGCCTTGAGCAGATGGAAAATTTATTGACATTAATTAAAATGGATTTGACATCCATTGATGGTATGGTGCTCTGTCAGCGGCCTTTTTTGTAAAATGGTCATGTAACAGTCATGGGACAGACGGTGCAAGGTTGATTATAGCAGAGTTCTGTTAGTCACAGTACACTGCTGGGCATGTTTCCATTGGCCCCCACTGTGCTGAGGAAGTCAATGAGAAGATGCACCTGTCAAAATGAATTTCAGGGTCCAGTAACTTCAGGGTAGGATTTTTAGACAGTAATAAATGATTAACAGTTTTGAGTACTCTGCTAATTTAACCTTCCACTTCAGATAGGAAGTATATAAAGGTTATTGTCCTTGCATTTTAAGGTTGACTTTAAAAGACAGCAAGCAACTATCTTTAGTTACCTATGGTTTTTAAAAATCAAATTTCTACAAAATACATTTTAAATCATGAGTTAAGTTGTATTTGGATGCAGAGGATTTGTTAATTTTTAGTCTTCTTGTAGGCTAACACTTAAAGCCCCCTATATTAAAAACAAATTAGCAGGTCAGAAATGGCAACTCCTTTGTACAACTGCTTAATTAATAAAAAAAAAGAAATGTCAGAATGAGAGGTTCATGATGTCAGATACTAAAAAAAAACCTTTTCAGTGTACAGCATAAACTTGTTTATTTTCAGTTTCTTTCTCTGAATTCTTAGATTTTTCTGGCCCAAGGATTTGGGTGGTGGGGGAAAATACAGGTAGATGAACTGGAATTGAATTGCATGAAAGGAAGAGAAACAAACTTTTGGGATAGGATACTAAAGAGTGTGTACTTTTAATTTTGAATTTCTTCCTGAATATTATTTCTTTAAGCTAAAAAAAACTAGTAAGGTTTTAATTGGGAACATTTGTTTATTTGAAATTATTCATGTAAATGAATGGGTTTAGCCTGTGATACTGACCCATGCTCAGCGAAATATTTATCTGTGCTATGAATTATTTTAGGTAGTAATAGCATGTGAATCTCGGTATCACTGAATTATTGTAGAATAAAATTCACATGCATAATGATAGGCACATTGAAAATATTGAGTGTTGGATGTATATGAATGAAAGTGCTATTCTGGCAGTAGCCACTAGGAGGAGCAAGTAGGTAGGAATTTGAATAAATCTCTAAAGTGTAACAGCAGACACCAGCATTTGATAATTTCTAGTTTCTGAAATTAAATTTGCTTTTAACAATCATAATATCAAATAAAAATTACCAAAAAGTTTTGATAAATGTGTACAATCCTTTTTTCATAATTTGGAATTTTTAAAAAATTAGTTCACTATTAGTTTACTTACAAGAATTTTAATATCACATTGCTATAATAAAAACCAAGGATAGTCTCTGTATCAACAAAAATTTCTGTTCTATGAGTAAGCTGAAAATATTAGAGCTGAGTATTTTGATTTAGAAACTGTATTTTCCTATTTATACTTACAAATACTTGACCATTCTGTCTAAGAAATTATTTTAAAGCTTTTATTAGAAAATGATATATCCTGTAAATAGTAATGGCATTCCCTCATAAAGAGACTGGAGCATATGAGGACTATGTATATAAATTGAAAAGAAACAGGTTTATTTGATCTGCTTCAAGTATTCTAGACATAATTTATATCTATCAGCTTGCTATCTGTTGTTACAGTAGTGTTTAGAACCTGGCTGAGGTTTTTTTTTGTGTGTATGTCTTCTAAAAGTATAAATTCATTGTTTAAGAAGCAACAAATATAAGATCAGATATGAATAGAAGACTAAAGAAGTGAATGAAGGTAGTACAGTACTAATAAATTCCAAAGTATTTCCCAGCAGAGAAAACAGCAAATTGTACTCTAGTATAAGTGTATAATTGTGATTCTAATATAATTTTATAATACCATGTGATTAACATGGTGTTACGTTTTATTCATGATAGTTGTGATTTTATTAATACTAATCTGAAGAGGCTTGAAATCCACATAAGCCTATTTGTTAATCTCCCATTGATAAAATGAAACTCATGTGAAACTCTGGCCTTCAAAATTTTTTGTTACAAGTTTTCAGGTATTTTCCATAATTTTACTGTTAAAGAGAAAACAAAATTGAAGTAACTATTTCTCCTTTAACTAAATGATAAACTTATTCTCTAGTTAATGCCTGTTGTATTTTAATTCTTGCCAAGTGAGAAGACATAAAAGTTAAATACCTTGGTATACAAAAATAGCAGTTTTGCACTTTATATTTTTAGACTAGAAATAGCTATCATTTATCTCATTTCAAAATATAAATATGTACTTATATCTTATGAAGTTTGTAAGCATGCTGTCATAAAATGTGGTTCTCTCTCACATATACAGAGTTTTAGTCATTTGACTTTCAAAACTGAATGTATTTAGTTTGGTGGAAAGGTCTAGATGTAAGTGCTGCTTCTATAGAAAAACTTCTGAACTTGCATTTTGAAATATCTAGCTTATAAAACTGCTTAATTGGTGACTATAACATTGATCAAAGTACCAAGAGGGACTTGATTTTTATAACTATATTTTTATTCACGATTTTAAATTTTATTAAGATAACCATTTGTGGTTATGATTAAGAATTAATATTGAATTTGTTTAATCTTAATTTTGGAATACAATGGTTGCCTGTCAAAAATGTTTGCCTTTTGCAGTTATTTAAATAATAGGGTAATGAATTGTACGAAGCTGGGAAAAACCAAGATTGGGTAGATTTGGAAAATTGTACCTGACTTCTTGAGTCCTGAGTTGCTATTTTGATGAGTATTGTTGCTAAAATAGTTTGATTTATCTTTGTCCTGTATACACATGAATGGCAGCAGTTTACTACTGCATGGTAATATAGCCTAGAAGACATTAGCTACATTTATATGAATTGTTTGATCTTGTAATGCTGTTAGTGGATTTTTTTATATCTAAAGTATCTTTTTATGTTATTATTTTACTTTTAAGATGATCTTAGGAAATAATCTTAGATTTGATCATTGAGAATAAGTCTGTTACCTAAACTGAAAGTGTACAGATTCAATTAGGGTATTTTTTTTTTTTTTTACAAAAACAACACTATTGACATCTCTTTGTTTAAAGTTGTGTTCGTGGATCTATAATAACATGTGACCACTGTGGTATTATGCTGTGCATAAACTCATACAACCTATGTGATCCTGTAGCTCAGTAATACCTAAGATTTGTTGGCCTGTTCTTAGATTGTGTTTAGATTGTGTTTATTACCTATTTCCTTTATTTGGGGAGGTGGATGTTAGAGGAAGGACATCATTTCTATGAGCTATTAAGATTTTGTTTTAAAAGGACTTCTCAGCCAAGCTTCTAATGCAAAGACCATGCTTGATACTGCTTAATGTAATTTCACTGCATTGTCTCTTGATAGCCATTTTCAAGAGTGCTCTTTAATTTACTAGATCAGTATTCAATTTGACCTAATTTAATAGAGGATTGCTATGTTTACTGTAAAGGGCTACAGACGTTAAGTTTATTTTCTCGGATAATTCTTTATCTATACCTAGTTATTATTATTTTTTCTCTCCTATGTTGATATTCCAGAGCTACTTCAAGCTACATATTAGCTGAAGAAAGCAGTGACAGCTTGTTTTCTGAACAAAACAGATTTTAAAATCGTATATTTAGGAATCCTTTAATAGTTTCAAGGGCAGTGAGCTGTATGAACTTGCTTATCAACTCCCAGTGCCTCCAGGGCCACACAAAGGCAACACATTTAAACCAGCATCACACACAAGATAGCGACATACCTTCCTTGGTCAGGCCGTTTGTGTGGAGAGGATTATGCCACTGAACACACTTTTGGCAGAAAGATGCTATGGAACATGCGCACATCCCCCAGCCACGGTCGCTTTCCAGTGTCCAGTGTCCATCTGTCTGTGTGTCTTCCAGTTATCCTCCTGGTTCATATGGGTCCGCGTCTTCTGAGATTTTCCCTTTCTTTCATTTTCTCTCTCCTTTGTTAAACAAAAGAGCCGGAGCTGGCCGTTCTATTTGGAGCACTGTTGACTCTTTCCGACAGTTGATGCATTGAAGCTTTTTACATCTGCTGTTTTCCTGGCTGGACAATGCAGTGCTGTGTTCTCTTCTCAGTATCCATATTTCTAGTGATAACACTGAGCTGCACTGTGAAGCAGCAGAGCCCGAACCTGGAGCTCCGGGTGTGTGGGGACAGAGCAGGGTTTTCCCCTCCTTTCGCTGTTGCCTGGCAGCTGCAGGAAGGATTTTTGAGCAGTTTCACGGGGGTTTTAGGCTGTAATATGAAATCCACGCTTCCTCAGCTGCCGCACAGGCAGGCAGCAGTTTAAATGTGGGCTTGACAGATGCTCTCTCTGACAGAGCAGAATTGAACGTCACTGCTTGGCTGAATCCCACGTGATTGTTTGCATTCATTTTGACTAAAAGCCTAAGGTAGGGAGAGGCTTAGAGATTTTGCTTCTGTGTGACAGATCCTATATATTCAGTACAAGTGTAGTGATGAGTGGATCGTATGAAAATGGAATGATTATGAAATGGAGATTATGGTTTTCTTACAGTTTAATTCCTTTAAAAACAAAGCATAGGCTTTCTAAATATTTTCCGTCTTAGATGGTGGCTGTCCTGTGTCTTACACGCTTCTGTAAGGTATAACAAATACCACCTTTTTAATATACCCTGGACTAAGTTAACCTCTTCAGTGCATGCCTGGTCTTGAAGATGTTTTTTCTTTTAACCGCTTTGATTTTGATAAGGTGTGGGTTAATATTCATCGATGCTTTTATCTTCCATCTGTAGCCTAGGTTTTTCTCCTCTGTTTATGTCAATGGACTGTCATGGATCGCTCCACACATAGTGTGACAGTTTACTGACTTTGTTCTCTGTGGTTCCTACTGTTCTTAAAGGCAGAAAAGTTAACTTTCAATCGCTTTTCAGTATTAACTGTTTTGTATTTTTTTAGAAGTACATGTATCATAAAATTCAACAATGATATAATGTGGTGTACTTTCACGAAAACATCTTCTTTGTGATGAGATTTGTCCCAGTTACGTTTGCTTATCCTGCTATTTCAAGGTGGTCTAGGCAGTTGCCACAAACAGATTTTGTATTAGGCACTTGGAATTCCTACTCAGTGTGGCTAGTCTCCTGAGTATTTTGGGAACTTGTTTCTTGTTTTTCTGTGAACACAGTGACAGATTGTTTTTTTGTTGTTTTTTTTAAATAAATTCTCAGTTTTCCCCTGATACTTCAGGGACAGTAACTCTCAGAAACTATAATTGTGGAGCTTTGCCTATATGTTTATAGTTACATGTATTTTTCATCTCACTTGTCTCTACAAAATATTATTTCAAATGAATAAAGATTTTAATTATATTTTATCCTAGTATTTATTATGTGACTTTCTAGAAATAATAGAAGGATTACTATGAGAGAGAGAAAAAAATGTTATAAACCAGAAACATAGTCCCATAGCTTTGACTTTTCTTGATGGATGTCACCCTGGAGGGGTGCCTTGAAGGAACTTTGTGATTGATATCTTCTAATTCCTAGTTTGTGTTGTGTTTAGAAATAATTATTCCTTTATTCATGTAGTTAATAGTTTTTGAATGGTTATTAAGGTGATCGATCAGATGTAAACCTCAAATTGGGCACCATCTAGTTAGATTGAGTACAACTCAGATTCAGCTGTATGTCCTTGGCAAAAGAAACTTGAAACACCAAGCAACAGAAGATGGCCTTGAACAATATCACAAGAGAGACATAATCTACTCCTCCCTCCATTGGTTTCTACTCCTATGTTAGAGTCATTGGTACTGAAATCTAAGGCATATTTTAGCTGATGATACTCATCAGAACTAGCTAGCTATCTTTTCATTGTTAAGATTCTTAATATTTTGGGTCAGATGTAATCTGCACCATACTACTCTGAAAACTGCAATTTGACATTGTACTTAGATGCTTCAATTGTGGAGGCCTCTAGATAATTTTGCATAGTAATATTTGGAGTTTACACTCCTTTTATTTAAAACAAAATGTCATCTGAAGGGTACTAGTGGCTCACACCTGTAACCCTAGCAACTCATTTCTGTAATTCTGTCAGGTTAAGTTCTAAGCCTTCTCTAGCAGAAAAGAGAGATTCAATCTCCAATTAACCAGTGAAGTACAAGATTATAGGTCTGGCAGAGTGCCAGTTGTGGGCAAGCATGCTGAGTGAGGTCTTGATGTGGGTGTGCACCCACAAACAGATGTAGTTTTTTCATCATATGAAAGATTTGGATGAATGACCTATTTTTGGTTGTTTAATTTTAGTAAATATTTGTTGCTTTTTAAAGAAAAATTAAATATTTCTTGAAAGTTTAAAATTTCCCCATGAAGTCCATTAATGATATGTGAACCACTTTTACTTTTCTTTGAACCTACGAAGGATGAACTAGCCCAACTGCAGATTGGCAATCTCAGAATGACCACAAGTGTCAGTGTTTGCCATCTTATTTTTATTCAGACCCAACACATTACTAGTTTATTTATTTATTTATTTTAACATTACTAGTGTACAACAACGTGTATATAGCAATGAAAATTCAGGTGTCAACATCCCTTTAGGACTTCTTAAAGAGTCATAGCCAGAATTCATTAGTATCAGAGAGCAAGTTTCTTACCAAAATAGTTACAGTAGATAAGAAGGGAAATCAAGTTTTAGTAGTAAGTAAATAGAATATTTTTTTCAAAGGCCTTTTTTTGAAGAAAGGAGGAAGCAGCTAGCATGCTTGATTCTAAATTCATATGACCATCTCCAGTATGACTGTTTATGGACTGATTAGGTATGGAGTCATTAATATAAAGAAACTTTGCAAAGCAGGCGAAAAGGTGTTTTATATATATCAGAAAAACAATTTGAAGCACATACCCTTTGGTATACAGAGCTAATTAAGCAGAAGAACATTGCATTTTTATTCACATCAAAAATTTTATGTGACTTTAATCTTACTGTCATTGAAGTAAACCACATTAGATATGTCTTTAAGTTTTAATCTATTAAGAACAAAAATGGAATCGGAGCAGAACTTAACCTTTGCAAAAGCTGTTGTCTTCCTTTTACAAATACGGTAAGTAACTAAGTTCCTGTGAGGTCAATATTTTCCTAAAGGTCCTATTTCATGTGGCAAAGGCAAGGCTAGAACTGGGAACTCAAGATTTGTATATCAGGTTTCTTCAGCTTCGTTAATACTGCCTGCTAGCTCCATTATGAATTTGGACCCATTAAGCTACTGAAATGATTCAGTGGACCTTCTTCCTCAGCCATGCTACTGTAAACATAAAATAATCCTGTTTTCAATGAAGAAAGATAATCCCCTGATTAATCCTCAGTGAGCTCCGCAAAAGAATTGTTTGGAAGTGATGTGACTCAAGTGGTGGAGCTCTGTCTAACTTTGAGTGAAAAAGCCAAGCAGGAGCACAAGGCCGGAGTTCAGGCTCTAGTGCATACACCAAAGGGGGAAAAAAGAATGATGATTTGTCCAGAAGACCTTGATATTGAAGGAGATCAATACACATGCTTGGTACTGTTGCTAATTACCGTTTTCTTTCTCTCTTTTCTTTTTTCCCCCGCCCTCCCTCCCTCCCTCCCTCCCTCCCGCCAGTCGTGAGCTTGGGCACTGTCCCACTAACCCTGACCATCTTTTGCTTAAGCTAGCACACTACCTCTTGAGCCACAACTCCACTTTATACTTTCTTGGGTGATTAATTGGAGACAAGACTCAAATGGACTTTCCTGCCTAGGCTGGCTTCGAAATAGTATCCTCCAATTTCAGCTTTCTGAGTAGCTAGGATTACAGGTGTGAGCCGTTGGTGCGAATTCCATTTCTGTAACATTTCAGGTTCACTCATGTGGATGGAAGTTTTCAGTCACTAGATAAGAGACATGCTTTCAACATGTCTCTTTTAAGAGTGTGCATTTGTCTTACTCTCTTTTCCTCCTTCCCCTCAGCAGCCCTGCCCCCCCACCCCCATCCCTACCCTGTGGAACCCAAGATATGAAGCATGCTAAGCAAATCTATACCATTGAGTAAAGTATGTCCCCCACTTTGTTTTTAACTGCTGGCTGATATTAATTATTACAGACCCTGGCTCTTACTTTCTTGTGGTTCAATTTTAATTGCTGTATTAGTCTACATTCTCCGTAGAAAATAAGCCAACAACATCTATTTCTATATGTTTATCACTTATGTGACAAGCCACGTTAATGCGTTGTAGATTTTATGAGAACAAAATTAACCTAGTTGAGAACAAAGAAAATCACACTTATTTGGAGCTAACTAGTATTGAGGTGTGGGAAAACACAGGTTCAGGTAATCTTGAAAGAAAAGTGCTCCAAATGTTGTCTAAAATGTTAGTTGTATTTTCTCCTTTTCTTCTTTTTGGATTTTAATGAGTTTGGCTCGTGCGTTAGGCATTAGTAGAGGTGGAAGCGATTTTGCTTAGAAAGGGGTTGGGACATGGTGCCAGTGCTTACGCTGGCTTACACTCAGGAAGCTGACATCTCATGGTCATGGTTCAAAGACAGCCCAGGAGGAAAGTGTTAGAATTTTATCTCCAGTTAACCACCAAAAAGCTCAAAATGGAGCTATGACTCAATTAGGCAGAGCACTATCCTTGAGTGGAAAAGTCTAGGGACAATGCTCAGATCTGATTTCAAGCCCCAGGACCAGCACAAAAACAAAATCCACAACCATCTGGTCACAGGAGGCTCATGCCTGTAATCCTAGCTTCTCACGAGGCTGAGATCTGAGGAATGTGGTTCAAAACCAGCCCAAAGCCAGCCTGGGCAGGAAAGTCCATGAGATTCTGATCTCCAGTAAACCAGTTCGAAAACTGGAAGTGGCGCTGTGGCTCAAGTGGTAGAGCATTAGCCTTGAGCTGAAGAGCTGAGGGACAGCGCCCAGGCCCAGAGTTCAAGCCCCCAACTGACCGAAAAAAAGGAAAGAAAAAAGGAAAAGAAAGGGATTGGAGGGATTGGGGTCATCTGAGTCTCAGGGTAATTTAGGGAAAGGGATCCATTGTACTGGTCACAGAAGTTAACAATGTTTCAAGGACTGGTTTACATCTGCCAATTAGCAGCCCAGTTTAAAGATGCAGTTGAGGATATGCCTGAGATGTAATCAACAGGTGTCAACCAACTCCATTTTAAGGGCCCTTGACAGCTCATACTCAGAAGTTTTTCAGATTTTAGATTTTGGAATGTTTATATGTCCATAATGAGAAGTCCTAGGGATAGGGCCTAAGCCTAAACGAGTTCGTACTCTGAAGATTAATGTTACCCTCTATTTTTCATGTGCCTGTATTTGATGATGAACTTGTCACATGAGGTAGCAGAAACACTTTCAGAAAGCCTTACAAGAGTTTGGAGTAGTTCGGATCAGTGCTTCTCACCCACTGCTCTGTATTTTGAGTTATTTTAAAACACTGGTTCAGAAGCACAGGGTCTACAGGCTGCCTGGTGCAGACCCAGGAGCCCCAAAGGCCTGAGCACGCAGAGCCGAAGCAGGAGAGTGGCTCTCTGCTAGGATACAGGGGGTGCTGTCTCAGCCTGCCCTTTGTTCTATCCAGGTGCACTGTGGATTGCAGGGGCCACTTACCAAGTTTGTTCACCTCTAGTTTTTTGTGGGGGCTGGGTGGGGTGAGAGTACTAGTCCCGGAACTTGAGCACCCAGGCCCTGAGCTTTGGTGCTTAAGGTTAGTGTTCTATCACTTGAGCCACAGGCTCCACTGGTAGGTTTTGGGTTACTAATTGGAGGTAAGAGCCTCCTGGACTTTCCTAGCTTGTCTTTGACTTCAAATCATGATCCTTAAATGTCATCCTCCTGAGTAGGATTTCAAGGTTGGGTCATCAGCGCCCAGCACAGTTAACCATCTCAGTTGTCTTTCTTTTATTGCCTGCTAGAGGAATATACACCTGGTTTGGTGGCACATGTAAAATACTGTGCTAGCCTGCCAAATATTTTAGAATATGTTTAATGACTAAGGAGGTTATTTTCATGATCCCCTTATGTCTTTTAAAACAGTCTTTTAAGTTTATTTGTATTTGTTTCTTTTTTGGTATGATGCATTTACTGTTGAACTAGTTTTCAAACCAAGAAAACACTCTGGAATGATGAATGAAAAACTGGTATTAATTTAGGTTTTTAATCAGTATCTTGCTTCTTTGTAATGTAATGTTACTGCTTAGCACTGTGTATTCCAATTTTTCTGTGACTATAAATAAAATTAGTATTGTATTCCTGGGTCAGAGTTTTAATTACTGTGAATAGATAGGGATTGAAATAGAGTATTTTTCTTCCATTGAGATTACAGTTCTTTAAATTGTCTTTCAGGTAACAGAAAACCACTCTATTTGGTTAAAGAAAAATATATCCACTATCATACTATATAGGAATACTTCATAAAACCTCAAGCCAAGAATTGTATCTTTGCCTTTAAAAGAATACATTGAGAAACTGGAAAGCTGTCAGAAATCAAGGAAACTTGCCTTGTTTCTCTGTGATGTTACATGATTACTTGTCGTTTTCTGTGTCTGTCTACTCGTTCTCTGGTCCTTCCTGTGCACAGGCATCCCCCAAACCAAGACTCCAGTTCAGATTACTCCATTTCAGCGTGGCTTTTCAGACTTTCAGGGGAGAAAATGTGGCTAGGTAAGTTTAGTTCAGGTGGCTCACACTTCTGAGCAAAGGGGAAGGCTGTGCTCAGAGTAGACATCACCCAGCAAGCACACTGCACAGGCACTTGGATTTTGTTTATATCTTTAGGAATAAGTTTTCATTTTGTTTTAGTTTTAGTTTTTGCCTGTGCTGGGGCTTGAACTCAGGGCCTGGGCACTGTCCCTGAGTTTCTGTGCTCAAGGCTAGTGCTCTACCATTGAGCCACAGCACCACTTACAACTTTTTCTGAGTAGCTTATTGGAGATAAAAATCTCACAGACTTTTCTGCCCAGACTGGCTTTGAACCCTGATCCTCAGATCTCAGCTTCCTGAATAGCTAGGATTACAAGTGTGAGCCTCCAGGGTGCCCCCCCTTTTCTCCCTCCCCCCTCCTTCTCTTCCCTCCTCGCCTTCCCCCTGGACCTCTCCTCACACTCAGCCCCATGCCCCAGCCCGCCTGCTTGCCTGTGTTACTGAACGTGTGCTGACACTTTCCTCTTCCAACTGGGCAGAGGTTTTTCTCCTAGTGCGAATGTTTTGAAAACACAAATGCCCGATGGCGGCCCTGTTGTCTCCTGGGAGCGGGTGTGGGTGTGATGCTGTGGCCTGGAGTAGAGCACGGGGTGGGGCTGGACTGGACTGGCCTTTACCTGATGATGGAATGTGCTTTTGTAGCTGGATGGTCATTGACCAACAGCATGATTATCCACAGAAATCTTCCTAATTTCCTCACTTAAATCGGTAGTCTGTGGTCATGTCAGTTTTCTGTCTTGTTTCTGGCTTTCTTTCCTCCTTTTTTTTTTTTTTTTTTTGTTGTTGGTCCTGGGGCTTGAACTCTGGGCTTGGGTGCTGTCCTGAGCTCTTCAGCTCAAGGTGAGTGCTCTACCACTTGAGCCACAGTGCCACTTCCAGTTTTCTGGTGGTTTATTGGAAATACGAATCTCACAGACTTTCCTGCCTGGACTGGCTTTGAACCATCATCCTCAGATCTCAGCCCCTTGAGTAGCTAGGATTACAGGCATGAGGCACCAGCAACTGGCTTTTCCCTCTTTCTTATCTCAAAAATTAAGCAGAATTATACTCTAGTGACTCAGACAACTTGAGATTTGATAAAAATCTGATGTGATTGACAGTGGTAAAAGAGGGTTATGTAGGGTGTGGAGAGTGATAAGGTTCAGGGTGCTTAATGAATGGTTAGGGGTGAAATGTACCTTTCAGAAAGAACATTAAATGAAGATGGTAGATATTAAAGACATTACTACCATTCTACCTCTTCCGGCATTGTATCTTCACTCAGTCCGCTGTGCTGAGTTTTCTCCATGAATCGTGGGTTTGCTTGCCAGTGATTGCAGGCACTTTGGAGGCATCTGTTCCTGAGTATATAATTCATTCATTCACCTGGAGCTTATTTCTTTGTACATGTTACCGCTTAGTCATTAGTTGAGATTTGCTGTTAACTTTTTAAGGTATTCTTATTTGCTCATAATTCAAATACAACAAATCTTATCCAATTTTAAAGGTACTTATTGGAAATGTTTGTATCTTTTTAAAATGGACTTTCAAATAATACTGCTTATGTCTTGCTAACATGAGGGTTTTTTTTTATCATTTATTCATTTCGGGACTCTTTATTTTATTTTATTCTATTTTTGGAACTCTTTAGATGAAAAAAGATTGACTTGATTTTAAAGCAGGTAATGGCATTTCTGAGAGTATTAAAGTGGTCAGCAATTAAGCAAATCATTAAAAAGTACTACATGCTCATAGTGTCTTTTCTATGGTAACAATTTAAATTTATTTTCCACTAAGGATTTTTTTTTTTTTTGGTGGGTCGTGGGGCCTGAACTCTGGGCCTGGGTGCTGTCCCTCAGCTCAAGGCTAGCACTCTACCACTTTGAGCCACAGCGCCACTTCTTGCTTTTTCTGCTTATGTGGTGCTGAGTAATCAAACCCAGGGCCTCGTGCATGCAGGACAATCTACTCTACCACTGAACCACCTTCCCAGCCCCTCCACTAAGGATTTTTATTGCTCTACTTCAGGACCAGTAATATTAAAGATAGTTTTGTTTTGTTTTTGATTGGTCGTGGGGCTTGAACTCTGGGCTTGGGCACTGTCCCTGCGCTCTTCAGCTCAAGGTGAGTGCTCTACCACTTGAGCCATATCATCACTTCTGGTTTTCTGGTGGTTTATTGGAGATAAGAGTCTCACGGACTTTCTTGCCTGGGCTGGCTTTGAACCTCAATCCTCAGATGTCAGCCTCCTGAGTAGCTAGGATTTCAGGCGTGACCCACCGGTGCCCTGCTAAAGATAGTTTTATTTAGTTATTTTACATCTTCGATTGTTATGGTTTAGAGGAATGATTGAATGGGAGCAGTGAAGGATTTCTTGGCAATAATTGGATGTTTAACTATTATGTAAAGGAACTGTGCTGTCATACATGGTTACGGCTATTTTTTTTTTTTACTAGGAAGGTGCATCTGCCCGTAAGACTCAAACTCCTGCAGCCCAGCCTGTACCGAGGCCAGGTAAAAATATGAAACTTTGATTTTTTTTCTTCTACATAGTCATTACAATGATTTTTTTTCCTGTTTTTAGTTATATGTGTGATAATGCCAAAGAAACGGAAAGTTTACTTAGAATACATTAATTGACTACCAGTGATTATAGATATGCTTGCTTAACTTTGGTTAGTATCATTAAAAATACAGTCTTAACAAACAACCACAATGAAATGAAATGCGTACAGGATCATTGTTTTCCTGTGCTACATTTAAACAGCTTACCTGATTTTGTTAATATTCTTTACTGAAGTAGTGTTTTCCTCAATCTGGTTTAAAGGTCATTGATGAAATGGATTATACACTGTTTGACACTATCATAGGTTCTTTGGCCATACTATGTAGGGAACAAGTAGATATAGTCAGAGTTAAAAGGTTGATATTTTTGTTTTGGTTGAGAATTTTTTCAGAAGTGTTTTTAGAAGGTTGTCTATTCCTTTTCTTACTGACTAGATTGGTGATAATTATGTGTGTGGCTTTTTCTATAGAAATACATTATCATAATTTCAATAGACTGATATTTATTTGACTTTGATACAGAATTGCAGACATCTCTATTACAGAGCACCTAGAATTCTGTAATCACATAGAAATATGTGTTAAGCAAGGGTATTGTTGAAGTTATTTCCTAGTACCATACTCCAAAGAAGTCTCTATAGATACATGGAGATGCCAATACTACATTTAAGTGTTTTAGATTTGTTTTTTGATTTTTTTTTTAAATTTAGCATAACAAGTGCTAGCCTATACCATCTAGCCTATACCCTCCTCCTTCTCTCCCTCTTCTTTCTTTTTTTCTTTTTTCTTTTTGTACTGTTCAATGTGACTATAAAGAAAGTAAAAAGATTTGGAAATTCATAGACAAGAATTTGGGTGATATTTCTCAAAATGTAGTAGCAATAATGCAGACTTGAATTTTTTATTTGTTGTATGTTCCCACCATACAAACAACTTCTAAAACTCTGTACACGATATTAGGTATTCCTAGAAGTGCTTCAAAAGTTGCATTAAAATTATTTGACACTTGAATTGGAATGATTTCCTGGATTTACCTTCCCCTTAGAAATGGCCCTTTATTTAAAATTAAAAAAAATTATTATAAAGGTGTTGTACCGAAGGCTTACAGTTACATATATCAGCTAATGAATACATTTCCTTCTTCCCTCCCCTCCCCTACCCTCCCCCCTACCCTCTCTCCCTCTCTTCTTCTCTCCCTCTCTTCTTTCCCTCATTTCCATCCTTTCACTTCTTCCTTTCCCTCCCTTCCTTCCTTTCTTCCTTTTGGCTTGAACTCTGGGCCTGGGCACTGTCCCTCAGCTCTTCAGCGCAAGGCCAGTGCTCTACCATTTGAGCCACAGCGCCACTTCTGGTGGCTGATTGGAGAAGAGTCTCACAGACTTTCCTGGCCAAGCTAGCTTTGAACCGAGATCCTCAGGTCTTAGCTTCCCCATTAGCTAGGATTACAGACAGGAAAGGCCATGAGACTCTTATCTCCACTCAGAAAACCTGGCTTAGAAGGTTTATATTTGGTGCGTATACACTTAGAATTTCTTAAATCTGAAAATCCCCACATATCAAAAATACACTTAGCAGTAAATGTGTAGTGTGTGAGGCTGGTGCTTGGTAAGTAGACTTGTGTCATTTGGAAATGACGTCTGATCTCTTCCTGGATGACGTAACTCAAGCATGGTGCTCTGTTTTTGAGCAGTTCAAAATTTTTATTGCACCTTTCTGTCAAATATTTACATAGTACTATTGTACTAGGCAAATTCCTGGATTAAATTTAATATTTTAACTCCTAAAAATTTTCAACCTTAAGGCATTCCTTTGGGAGAGTGTAACTAAAAATGGACTTATTTTTTCCATTTAATTTAGAAATATAAGTCTAGGTAAGCCTAGATAGACTTTTTTTTTTGGGGGGGGGTCAGGTCGTGGGGCCTGAACTCTGGGCCTGGGCGCTGTCCCTCAGCTCTTCAGCTCAAGGCTAGTGCTCTACCACTTGAGCCACAGCGCCACTTCCGGCTTTTTTCTTTTTGCTTATGTGCTGCTGAGGAATCGAACTCAGGGCTTCATGCATGCAAGGCAAGTGCTCTACCACTGAACCACCTTCCCAGCCCCCTAGATAGACTTTTTTGAGTGTCAGTACTGGGGTTTGAACCCAGGGCACAGCACTCCTGGTTTGGCTTTTTTTGGTCAATCGTGGGGCTTGAACTCTGGGCCTGAGCACTGTCCCTCAGCTCTTCAGCTCAAGGCTAGCACTCTACCACTTGAGCTACAGCGCCACTACCAGTTTTCTGGTAGTTTATTGGAGATAAGAGTTTCACGGACTTTCCTGCCCAGGCTGGCTTTTAACCGACTGCGATCCTCAGATCTCAGCCTCCTGAGTAGCTAGGACGCTAGGCCGTGAGCCACCAGCGCCCGGCTTGGTTTGGCTTTTTTGCTCATGGTTGACACTGTGCCACTTGAATAATGTCTCCAGTTGCGGTTTTTTTTTTTGTGAGTAATTGGACATTAAAAGTTGTGAGGATTTTTTCCCCTGGGTTGTCTACCAACTATGATTTTCATACCTCAGTTTATAGGTGTGAACACTGGCAGCTGGCTATTGTTTTTTTCACCTGATTAAACCATTGCAATACCTGTTTTTTCCTACTTTGTTTCTAATGGACACACCTCTACACTTCACTTTTCCAGCCTTAATCTTTCATTTGTAGTTCATAGATATTCTGAAGTCAATAAATGACCTATAGCTCTAGGTTAGTTGTTTAAAAAGGTCTTCTATTCAGCCATACAGTTTATAACTTACATACTGTTTGACATACTTCTACTCTTATTCTATAATTTTAAGTCTGTGTGCTGATGACTTCCAAGTCTGAGCTTTCAATTAGACCCTCCAACCTATGCATTAACATACCTGTTTTCCATTTAGGTATGACACAGACATTATAAAACTATTCCCTTCAAATCTGTTAGTGGACACTTTCCTGCTTCTTTATAACTAGTATCTCCATTAAGTCTGTTTAATAGTCTAAAACCTTCACAGACATACTTTTCTTCACATTTCCTTAGGTCTTTCTGTTAGGTAAATTAAATTGGCAGCTGAGGAAGGAGGGCAGCACATGGTTTTCAGGAAGGGAAAGGTTTCTTTGCAGGCCACCTCTGGTCAAGCTGGAAGCCCACCCAGCAGGAATAAACCAGGATTGAACCACAGCCAGGCCAGACTTAACCATGGCCAGGGCCGGGAGGTGTGGCCACACCAGATGCCAGTGTGACCTCAGGGAGGTGGAGACTTAACCAAGAGGAGGGAGGAGTCTGTACCTCCTTCCAGGGTGGACCTTACACTTCGTTTATCTGTCCTTGGGTTCTATCAGATTATTTTGCTGTATTTCTACTTTACTTGTTTTGCTTTTTTCTTTATTGCTCAACTGAAGACCATCATATATCTAGAGAGCATCTTAAATTGTGGTCAGTAGACCAATATCAGTCCATCTGTCTTTTGTTTCTGGACCCCAGCAAGGTACAAGAGATTTAAGGGTAAATTACTGTCATACTATTCAAGGGCTTGATCATCTTTTTTTTTTTTTTTTAAAGTAATTCAATGGTCTTAGATTGAAACTTAAAAAGAGAAAAAGCCTCTTATCCCTAAGCCACGAATGATGTAGGAGCACCATTGTAGATTACTGTACCTGTTCCAACTGAGCTTTGTGCTTTCACACACTCCCCTTTTGATCTCTTGTCTAAATCCATTATTTTCTTTTGCAGAAAGTGTGACATGAAAATCAAATCATGTCACTTTCTGGATTAGAAGTGATAGGATTTTGTGATAGCTCTAAAATACAAACTCAGGGGCTGAACATGATGCACACATGTGATTCCAGCTACACAAGAGACTTTTGTAAACAGCCGGCATCAAGAAGGGCAGGGGCAGTGGGTAGAGCCCTTGCCTAGTGAAGTATGAGGTATCATTCAAATCCCCTTACATGTCCTCTTCTCCACTTCCCCCATATGAATTTAGGACTCCTGGAGTATTGTGTGCTTATAGTCTCAGCTGCTTGGAGGCAGGTTGCTTTGGGTCCAGGAGTTCAAAACCAGCCTAAACAATATCATAATTTTGACTGTTTAATGTTGCACAAAAGTCTCTGAGAATTGACTTCCTGTTTAAACGTGCAAGTTCACCTTTTGCCCTTTTTTTCTTCCCTGTGGTCTGCACATTTGCATTGTTTCAGTTCTGTAAACATAGCAGTTTCTTCCTACCCCTTGCATTTGCACACATTCCTGTGGTCAGCTTACCCACTTGTTCTTTGCACGTTGGCGTCTTCTCATCCTTCAGAAATTCCAGCCTAAATGTCACTTTCATTGAGAGGCCTTTTCTACATATCTTAGCTAAAAGACACTTTACACATTCAGTTTGTTTCTTAGTATGTTCTGTGTGTGTGTGTGTGTGTGTGTGTGTGTGTTATTCTTAGGATCCACCTCTCTGAGAGTCCTTTCAAAGAGAGGCATAACTACTATTTCACATACCATTTAATAATAACCGGCTTTTACATAGGCTCTGTATAAATGTTACTTAAGTAGAGAGTACAGTCATTTGAAGTCAAACAGGGCAGCAATAGTGATTTTACTCATGGCCTTTTCTTGGCTTGCCATTGGAGTCACTCTGTCTATGTAGTAGAGTTGCTGCAGCAGCATTTAGCATCAGCTCTAGCTGGAGGGTCAGGAAATTGTAAATACATACCATGATCTGGCTAAGAACTTAATAAACATTATTGTTTTTAATGTCTGCACACCACTTACCATGATGTAGGAATTATTATTTCTGTGTATAGGAAGAAACTGAGGCTAAGTGCAGTCAACCAGCCTACCGTAGGAATATCCCTGGCAGTGGCAAATGCGGGTACACATTTAAGTCATCTGAAGCAGACCCTGGCTATGAAGGGGTCTCAAACTCCCATTTCCTGCATGGGGAGCAGGCAGTGTTTCTTTCCCTACTTTAGCCTGTTATACTAAAATAAATCTTTGTTGAAAAAACAAAGCCAGACCCTTATTATTGAGTGCTTTGCATTGCCTCCTTGCCTCTGCTGGTCAAGCTTGCCAGCACGGGTGTCACAGCGCCCTGCCCTGACAGCTTGTGAATACTCCTCTGGAGTTGTTTTTCCTCCTAAACCTGTGATCCTTATTTTTCAATACACGTGGAACACCACTTCCATGCGTGCACACAGTCTCTATACTGGGGCTTGAGCTCAGAGGTGTCACGCTTCCTCGTTTTGGGCTGGGGCATTCCACTACTTGAGCCCTGCCTCCAGTCTTGCTTTTTTGCTAGTTAATTAGAGATGGACTCTTGCAGACTTTTCTACCTGGACTGGTGTAGTGTAAAACCACAATCCTCTAAGTCTCAGCCTTATGAGCAGCTAGGACTTCAGACATGAGCCCCTAGCACCTGACGTTGACATCTGGGGCGTTTTGTATTTTGCCCTTTCCTTGCATTTGGTTTTCCCAGCCTTTATTTTAAATTCTTGAGTCCATTTGTTGATGCCTTTACCAAAAAGAAAGGTCAACTGAGTGACATGAAGTAGGGGCTCCCTCCCTCTGCCCTCCTCCCTCCTCCTGCCCTTGTCCTCCCTCCGCCCTCCTCCCTCCTCCTGCCCTTGTCCTTCCTCCACCCTCCTCCCTCTTCCTGCCCTGGTCCTCCCTCCGCCCTCCTCCTGCCCTGGTCCTCCCTCCTCCCTCCTCCCTCCTCCTGCCCTTGTCCTCCCTCCTCCTGCCCTTGTCCTCCCTCCTCCCTCCTCCTGCCCTTGTCCTCCCTCCTCCTTCCTCCTGCCCTTGTCCTCCCTCCTCCCTCCTCCTGCCCTTGTCTTCCCTCCTCCCTCCTCCTGCCCTTGTCCGCCCTCCGCCCTCCTCCTGCCCTTGTCCGCCCTCCCTCTGTTGTACGCACAGCAGCTTCTGTCTCTTGTTTACTCATGGGACGGTACTGTCATTCATTTTTCCTCAAATACTAAAATATCATATGCCAGATTACACTGTATAGATGATCAGACTTGTGAGTTCTTTTTCTAGAAATGATTTGAGAAAGTTTCAGTAGCTTTTCTCAATAAAAGGAACAATGAAAAGACAACAGTAAATATGTGCTTGTGTGAGCTTTTTGTGCCTGGAAGATCACATTATCTAACAACTTGTACAGAAGAGTTTGAAGAATTAGTTAAAATGTAGCAGGAGTGTTGTCTCTAAAGGAAACATACTCGAAAATTGTCTATTTGATTCTCTTAGTATCTGACTTGAAAATTGTCTTACTTGATTCTCTTAGTATCTGTTTCTAAAACCTGGCAGTTGAGTTAGAGTTTCCCACAACTGTTCACCAGTCACTTAGTGCAGGCCAGTGGATGTAGCACAGTAAATGCACACAGACACTTAGTGCAGGCCAGTGGATGTAGCACAGTAAATGCACACAGTACTGTATACACATACAACAGTGTCAGAATTGCTGAGCCGTGTCCTCGTGTGCAAGAAGCACACAGACTAGATTCCCTTTTGCATGCAGTCCTGGAATGTACTGCCTCCTTGTCCCCACCTCTTAAGTGACCTGTTCTGTTCAGGGCAGCATAGCTTCTCCTCACACCTTCAGCATGCCCAATTTTTTTTAAATTATTTTTTAAGTTATAGAAGAATTTGCACAAATCAGTGTTGGTGCTGTGAAGTTCTGTGGTCTTGACAATTCTTAGTGTCTTGTGTTCTCCATTACAGCATCATGAAGAAAGAATATGTTTTCTAACTTTTTTTCTGTTTTTTTTTTTAATAAAGCCAACTCCAACATTGCATATGCCACATAGAATACATTTAAGATTTTTAAAAAATTTTATTTTATTGGGACTGGGAAGTTGGCTCAGTGGTAGAGCGCTTGCCTTGCATGTATGAGGCCCTGGGTTCAATTCCTTAGCACCACAATAAAAAAAAAAGCCGGAAGTGGCGCTGTGGCTCAAGTGGTAGAGTGCTAGCCTTGAGCTGAAGAACTGAGGGACAGCGCCCAGGCCCACAGTTCAGGCCCCACAACCAGATCCAAAATTTTTTTTTATTTTATTGTAAAAATGAGTTACAGTTACATGAGTAAGGTAATGAGTACATTTCTTGTTGAGAATTGTTACCCCTCCTTTGCTTTTCTCCTACTATCCTTTCTCTCCCCACCTCCCCATTCCTTTCCTTCCCTCCAAGTTGTAAAATTCATTTGCAACATAGTGTCTTGTGAGTCTCATTGTTAAGATTTTTTTTTGGGGGGGGGGTCCGGTCATGGGGACTGAACTTTGGGCCTGGGCGCTGTCCCTCAGGTCTTCAGCTCAAGGCTAGTACTCTACCACTTGAGCCACTTTTGGCTTTTTTCTTTTTTGCTTATGTGGTGCTGAGGAATCGAGCCCAGGGCCTCAGGCATGCAAGGCAAGTGCTCTACCACCGAGCCACCTTCCCAGCCCTCATTGTTAAGATTTTATTACATGGATAGATACTGAAAATTGAATCTGCAGCACTTCTTATTTTTAGTATTCATCTGTTAAGTTACAGTTGTCATAATGCCATTGAATTTTTTTTTGATGCTTTATGAAGTCTATCTCATATTAAAAACAGTAAAACTGAGCTGGGCGCTGGTGGCTCACGCCTGTCATCCTAGCTACTTAGGAGGCTGAGATCTGAGGATTGTGGTTCAAAGCCAGCCCGGGCAGGAAAGTCCGTGAGACTCCTATCTCCAATAAACCACCAGAAAACCGGAAGTGGCGCTGTGGCTCAAGCGGTAGAATGCTCGCCTTGAGCTGAAGGGCACAGGGACAGTGCCCAGGCCCAGAGTTCAAGCCCCACGACTGATCATAAAAAACAAAACAAAAAAAAAAACCAGTAAAACTGGCCTGGAGACATGGTTCAAATGGTAAAGGGCCTACCACCAATAAAAAAAAAAGTAAAACAATAGTTTCTAACACAACCAAAATTATTTAATCAATTGAAATCAACATCATAATTTATGTCAAAATGTAATCATTACCATACCATTAATAACAACATTATGGTCAAGATAATGTTAATATTATTGGTAACATAGATATATTAAGATCATGTGTATAACATAAATCTTCAAATATACTTTATTCCTTACTTAAATAGTCTCTTCCTAAGAAGAAATCAAAAGTTCTTTGGAAAGCGGGTATTTAGATCCTAACTCCCAGTGAAATAGCTGTGCTCTCCAGTGGCCCTTTGGCCAATTGCTGTGTGCTTTTTATCCACTGGTTTTGCATTTACTGTGTGATGATTTCCTTCGTATCAAACCTTAGTGTCCATGAACATAAAATATTGCTGAGGAATGCTAAGTCATTTTCATATTTTGATGAAGCAGAGAGGTAACATTACTTGAGAAAATACTTTGTATGTTTTTTTTTAAATTTTTATAGCTAGTAGTGTGAATACTGGCAATTTTTAGGCCTTCATTGTAAAAGCTTGAAAATAAGAATATGGTTTTTTTAACACTCAGTTGTGATTTTTTCCCCCCCTTCTTACAGTTTCTCAAGCAAGACCTCCTCCAAATCAGAAGAAAGGTAAGATTTTAAAGTTACTCAAGAAACAAAAGTGTTTGAACTAGGTTACAAACCATTGCTGGTGCTATTAATGAATGTGCTTTGTACCTGTTCAGATTGGTCCAGACCTAAGACACATTGATTATATTTTTCCTGTTATTGTTAGTTGAAACTACTAGTTTTTTTTAGCTCTAAAGAATTAGTTATATATTTGGAAAATTTCATTTTCTAGTAGACAGAGCAAGTATAATTGCTTCTAATAAATTCTAATAATAATTACTTGATATGTTTAAAATTTGGTCTTTATAGGATCACGGACACCCATTATCATAATACCTGCTGCTACCACTTCTTTAATAACCATGCTTAATGCGAAAGACCTTCTGCAGGATCTGAAGTAAGTGCGTTATGCAGCTTCTTTCCCTAGGACACCGAGATGTCACTGGAAAATTAGTTGTTACTGAGTCAGCGTTATTTGTTAGGAGAATACAACATTTTATTTAATAGCTACAGTATTTATTTATTTTTGTCAGTTGTGGGGCTTGAACTTAGGGCCTGGGTGCTGTCGCTTGAACTTAGGGCCTGGGTGCTGTCCTGAGCCTCTTTGTGTTGATGGCTAGCGTCCTACCACTTGAGCCACAGCACTACTTCTGGCCTTTTCTGAGTAGTTTATTGGAGATAAGAGTCTCACAGACTTTCCTGCTTGGGCTGGCTTTGAGCCACGAGCCTCAGATCTCATCCTCCTGAGTAACTAGGATTATTGCTGCATATAACTAGCAAGTGATAGTACTTTAAACACTCAAGCAATTCTAGTATCTCATTAGAAGCAGGTGGGATTCTGGGACTCTTGTAACTGAGCCTGACTCTGGCCAAGCCAAGGGACACTTGGAACTTGTGGCTACCCCTTTTGGTTGATGCCCAGTCTTCTGGCTGCACCCCTAGTTTACCTGAACCTTCCTGACCCACTGGGCACTTTGAGAAGTGGGTGCCAGTGAATGGCTAGCCATTGTGGAGAGAATTGTGCATGTGCAGAGAATGGAATGAAAAGGAACTCTGCTGACATAATTAGGCGGGTAATGTATTATTTGCATTGTTACATGACTTTTATATAGCAAAGAGGTTGTTGCTTGGTTTGTGACATGATTTAATAAGCTTTTATTGGCCCCTCCCAAAAAAATTGCTATCAGTTCTTCATTCTCTAGAACCTTTGCAGTGTTTATCTTAACATATTACAGATCTTGTCTTTATAGTGAACAGAAATCACAAAGTAGATTTTGATGTCTGTCTTTAAAAGCCTGGCTATGGAGAAGCCAAACCATTAAATGGACGACATTTTGAGGGTAGATTATGCTAGGTTTCTTGCAAGTTCAAAACATTTCCTTCATTGTTTAACACCTCATTGCAACTGACATCTCCCCTACTGCTCAAATCAGCTGGAGACTTTGCTGTGTAATTAATGCATAATTGAAACCTCCTCCACACAACTTTAGGACTGGCTGTAACTCAGGGTTCAAATTGGCTAGATTCTTTGGTTTTATGTAAAGGCGTAGATTCCTCAATTTTGTAGCCCCTTCAATAAGTAAACGAAACCAAAAATAAAATGAGGTTTAACTTTTAACATCCTAAATAGCAAACCTGAAAGAAGTGTAGTAGGTTATTTTACGATAAATAAATTAGGTAGAACGTGTGTTCTGTGCATGATGGCAGAGCCCAAGGAGAAGGGAACAAGGCTCAGATCTGGAGAGCGTTCCCCTCGCTTTCCTGCCTATGAGGAAACTGCTTGAGGCATTGGAAAGAAGCAGGCAGGGCAAGGACAGTTCCTGGGGCTTACATGACAGGAACGGTCCTCAGCCGTCCACATTACAGCCACAGGCAATGCAAGCGCTTAGAGCTGCTTCAGGATGGCAGGCAGCAAATTTTAATTTTCTTGCCATATTGAAGATCTTCTTGCAGTAACTTCTAGATCCCTTATTGATGATGATAAGCTAGCCTTCAATGAGGTCATCAGTTGTAGGAGGGAAATTGTCCTGTGTGGTTATTTTAAAGATAATTTAAAATGTTCTTAGATGTAGAGGTCCTTCCTGTTTCTTATTTGGGATTTTTAGAATTAAATCTTCAGATTATGGCCCATCATGATTCTCAGAGGCTTGACCTTTATAACTTACTTCACATAGATATTCTTTGGGATATTTTTCTGAGGAAATTGAGTCTTCAGTGAATGTGAGGAGTCCTCCAGTGAGATTTACTGAATATGTTGTGGAAGCATCCCTTTAACTTTTCCGTTTGAAGGGTCTGTTTTGTTAGTATGGAGGTTGGAAATACTGGGCCTTGAACTTGCTAGGCAAGTTCTATCACTTAAGCCATATCCACAGCCCTTTTTTGGCTTCAGTTATTTGTTTCAGATAGCGTCTTATATTTTTATAGGGGCCAGTTTGAACCATAATCCTAACATGTTCCCCATGTGGTTTGCATCATAGCTGGTTGAAATGGGATCTTACTAACTAACTCTGCTTAGGCTGTCCTCGAATTATGATCCTCTCCATCTACAAATCCTGTGTATCTGGGATTACAGACATTTGCCACTATGCCTAGCCAGTTTGAGTTTAAATGTCCAGATATTGTTGCATTTGCTGCATATTCAGTTTTGAGACATTCTAGTTTTCTTTGCAGGTGGGTGAAGTTTATGTCTTGGGGAAAGGTAGGGAAGAAAAGACAAGTATGGCCTTATTTCAAGTGTTACCATTGTGCTGAATTTAACAGGATTGTCAGTTTATGAGCAGAGGAACTCTTACTAGATTTCTTACAGTGAGAGGATTTGAGCTTTGTTTTGTATACGACTAGAAGAAGCCTTGTGAGGCCTGGGAAACCAAGCCTAGATTGACTAGGTTTGTAAGTGCCTGCTATGCCTGCCGAAGCACAGGCTCATTACTTTTTCACCCAAATGTTCTTTACAGTTTTTTAACTCATTACTCAGAGACGCCTTTAAGAATCTTGAAGGACTTTATTAATAACTTAGCTTTTTTGGAGGTATTATTCCAATTAGGGAGTTTGTCATATTATCATATCATATAAGCAGAATGAAAGACCTATACCAGTTAGAATGGCCATTATCAGGAAAACTAATAATTAACAAATGCTGGCGGGGATGTGGCCAAAAGGGAACCCTATTACACTGTTGGTGGGATTGTAAACTTTTTCAACCACTCTGCAAAGCAGTATGGAAAGACTAAACATAGAGCCTTCCCTATGACACAACAGTTCCATTCCTGAGCATTTATCTAGTGGACCATAAGCCAGACCACACTAAAGCCACCAGCACAGCCATGGTCATTGTGGTATTGTTTGACCATAGCCAAGATACACAATCAACTTACAAGTCCCTCAGTGGATGAATGGATCAAGAAAATGTGGTATATATACACAATGGAATTCTACTCATCAGAAAGAATAATATTGTGCCATTTGTAAGGAAATGCAAAGACTTGGAAAAAATTATATGAAATGAAGTAAGCCAGAGCCAATGAAACAGGCTGCATGGTTTCCTTCATGTGGTAACTAGAATGTGCGGTGCCTATAAATCTACAAGTACACACTGCATGATTATAGACACACATAGACATGTATACATACACACACAGACATGTATACGGACACACACACTGGGACATGATAGATTATATAGGACCCTAGTCATTAACGTACTCTTAAGGCCAAGGAGGACATGCGTGCAGGTGGTAGACAAAGTCATCAACAGATGCTCATATAAAACAGTGGCCTATGCAATGAACTCCAAGAAAAGGAAATGAGACTTTTTTTTTAGTTGCTATTGTTGCTGTTTTTGTTTTGTTTTCTCTTGTTTGTTTGCATTTGGGAGGGGAAGAAGGGAGGACACATAAAAGGTGGAGCAGGATGAACAAATACAGCAGTGATACTCAGTAGACACTATGTGGAAAATGAACTGGGTATCTAGTCTGTGGGGAGGGAAAGACTGGGAGAGAAGGATGAAAGAGGAGACAAGGTTCAAAAGTAACTGTACTCATAACTCATTACCTGATTCACTAACTGTAACCCCTCTACATCAACTCTGCAATAACAATTAAAAAACAAAGGTAAAAAGACCTACTTGGTAAAGGTCATAATTTGTTCATGTTACCTCAAGCCATTGTTCTTTTTTTTTTCTTCAAAAAAAGTATAAAAATATAATTGTCACAGTTCATGAATGGATGTCAGAACACTCAGGAATCTTAAATAACATGGTTCTAGCTACATAAGTCTTTCAGGGTGATTTTCCACATTAGCCAGTGTCTGAGCCCTAGGAGAGGGGAGCAACACACTAGCTGGTGTGAAGGCCATGGCCATGGCCTTCAGGAAGCCTGAAGACTGGTGGGAAAATAACAACTTAGGTAATTGCTGTAGCAAAGAAAACACTGGCAGAATTCAATACAATTAAATGCTACTTTGAATAAAGGCGATAAATTCATAGATTCAAAGTGTAATACACATGGCTTAAATTTAGAATTAAGTAAATTTAAATCCATCCTTAGAGATGCGTTTAAAGGCTAGGAAACCAGAATTACCTCATTCAGATTTGAATGTCAGATGCATTGCTTCTAAGATGCCACCTTATAGACTAGGAAATGACAGTAGTTTATATAAAGAGCACAGTACTTACTTCTTCACACTTCCTGGGCAAGGAGTAAAATAGTACAATGTGCTCTGTTCAGACTTTAGTCTGGCAGAAGATGATAGGCTTAGTGTTTGCTTTGTTTACTTTAATCTGGCCATTGCTGTCATCATTGGCTCATATTTGTAAGTTGTGAATGGAGTTACAGTGGAAGAGTACTCATTGAAAATTGACCGTTTGCCTGGAGCAACCAAACCAATAGTTCCATGGTTTACAGCCCTTGGGTTAATTGGCTGGAGCACTGTACTTTTGTTTCTAAGACAGGCACATGCTTTATGTTTTAATGTCTCTGAAACTGGGATATTTCTTGCTAATTGATGACATCTTAGCGAGAGCGAGGTGGTACTCCTGGCACAGTTTGGAAATACTATCATTGCATATTTCTAACAGTCAGGGCCAGAATGTCAGTGACTCCACTTTATCAACATTAAAAAGACAATCAGCATGAGCAGAAGTCTTCACAAATACATAATGAGGTAGTATTTGAGAAAAACTGAAAAATTCTGCTGGATGTCAGTGTCTCACTTGTATAATCCTAGCTACTCTCCAGGCAAAAATCTAAAGATTGTGGTTCAAAGCCAGTCCAGTCAGGAAAGTCCATGAGACTCTTATCTCCAGTGACCTACCAGGAAATGGGAAGTGATGCTGTGGCTTAAAGTGGTAGAATGCTAGTCTTGAGTGAAAAAGCTCAGGGACATGCCCAGGCCCTGTGTTCAAGCTCCATGGCTGACAAAAAAAGAAAAACTAAAACTGGGAAAAAGCTTAAGCTGGGAAACTTCCCCACAGTTTGTTGTAAAGCTAAACACACATGATCTACCAGTTCTGTTCAAAGGTACTTACAAAAGAGAGAAGAAAGCATATGTTACACAGGTTCATAAATGGCACCTATAGAGTACTAACTTAGCTTTATGTAGTACCCACATTTGCAACCACTCACACAGCATACTTGTGTATACCCCTTCCCTTCTTCCCCAGTCTCATGTGTTGAAGCTTGACCCCAGTATGATGGTTTTTCATTGATGGTTGTGTCCAGAAGTGGGGTCAGTGTTCCCATGAAGCGAGCCCCTTGCCCCCATGCCCCTCCACTGTGGAGAGCACGGTGGATGAACCTCGTGAGACTCCTCAGGTGCCTCTTGATCTTGGACCTCCCAGACTGGAGAACATGAGAACCAAAAATCTGTTGTTGGTTAGTCACCTAATCTGTGGTATTTCTGTTATTGCATCCCAAATAGACCAAGATACCCAAATACCTACCAGCAGGAAAATGGATAAATTGTGGTGTATTATTGCCGTAGGATTCTACCCAGAATAAAAGAATGAAGCACTGATAAACCCACAGCATGGGTGGATATCAGACACATTAAATTGATTGGAAGAAGCCAGGTACAAAGGAGTACATCCGTATTACTGTATGTCTAAATTCTCAGGACAGGCAGAATTAATGAATAGTGACAGAAATCTAAACAGTGTTTGTCTATTGCGAATGGGGACTAGGATGTGACTTGCCTGTACAGCCACTGAATGCGTTAATGTGTTCTGTTCTTTGTCGTAATTGGTATGGTGCATACACTGGGTATATATAAAAACTAACTTGCATATTTCATAGTACGTAAATCTTGTGTCCATAAAAGTGCTGCTTGTGCAGAAATAAACTGAAATGAAGCAGTGGAGGATAAATTTGGTGTTTGTGAATTCTTTCTTGTAGGAGGAATGATCTCAATGCTTTCTTGTAAAACAACAGCCAAGTATTTTATGGAATGAAGTAGTGGTACCTATGCAGAACCTACCATAGGTGAACAAAAGCGTTTCCTCTCACAGTGTCAGACAGGGAGTCCCAGTCAGGAGAGTAGCCAGCTCCCTCCAGGATGATGGTTCCAATTTAGGTGTGTAGGCGTAAGGTACTGTTGGAATGGTAACTGGCAGTCGTTTTCGTCCATAGTGGTACAATGTAAGTGGTGTACCTCACAGTCTGTGGTGTGTGAGATTTGACCAATCACTATAGGGTGAGCAGGTAACTTTTATATTGACCTTTTGTAGAATACTAGTCTTTTTAGTAGATTTAAGTTCAAGGGATCATAGGTCTATCCTTAAGTTGTCAACTGTCAAGGCTGAAAAGCATTTTGAAATAATTCATTTTATTTCTAATAGAGGCTATAGCACTCTAAGGAAATGATCATGTTTTGGTTAGAAAAGAAGATGTGAAAATTCTGTCTTTAATTGAAAAACTACATAACTTTAGTAAAAATTAGAGCAGTGTATAAACATGGAGATGCTATGTAACTTTCTAGGTAGCAGCAGTTGAGTTAATTCTTCAGTAGACTTAGTTGGATATTTTAATATTTTACTCACCTGTATCTTATGACTCATTCCTTACTAAAGATGAGAAATACTTTTATACTTTCACAGCATCTTTCAGAAGCCAGAGGGAGAAATATGTAATATTATATTTAAGAATTAAAACATTTTAATCCCATCTAGATATATATTAATTGAGACAAATTAAAGGAAAGCGCTCGCGTGCGTGCGTGCGTGCGTGCGTGCGTGCGTGCGTGCGTGCGTGTGTGTGTGTGTGTGTGTGTGTGTTGGTCGTGGGGCTTGAACTCTGGCTCTGGGTGCTGTCCCTCACTCTTCAGCTCAAGGCTAGTGCCCTACCACTTGAGCCACAGTGCCACTTCTGCTTTCTGAGTGGTTTATTGGAGATAAGAGTCTCACCCCTGCCCAGGCTGGCTTTGAACTGTTATTCTCAGATCTCAGCCTCCTGCGTAGCTAGGATTATGGGCGTGAGCCACCAGCACCCAGCATCTTTTTCTTTTCTTTGACAGTGAGATCCTTTTACTCAGTGAGATTCTTTTATTCTGGAACAAGTTCAAGAGTGCAAGAACTGAGTTATACACATACACACACACACACACACACACACACACACACAGAATAATTTGTAGGACAGTGTACTGCACATATTGTTTTGTAGCTTGTGGCTTTCCATTTGAATTCAGTTTTCAGCAGAGTACTGTATCTCAGAGTGTTAGTATTATTTTCGACATTTTCTGTTGAGTCTGATTAGGAAAACCAATCTGTGAAGAGTAGCTGATTATCTGGGACGACTTATTGTTAGGACTTGAGCTCAGGGTGCTTTCCTTTGGCTTGTTTGCCCGTTTTTTTTGTTTTTGTTTTTTTGCTGATTATTTTGGAAGTAGAGTCTGGGTTTGCTTGGAACTGCAGTCCTCCAGATCTTATACTCTTTACTGGATAGAACTAACCGGTGTGAGCCACTGGTACTTTGGTTGTTAGGCTTTTTTTTTTTTTAATGTTATGAATACCTTGGTTTTTCATCAGGTTTCAAAAGGTGAAATCAGTCAGCTTAGACATAAACTTAAGTATTATCACCATCATGTATTAAAAGCTTTGATACTGTTTGATGAATACAACATGTGGCTTTGAAACTTTCCAAGGAGCTTCAGAGTGCGGGCTCTCACACACCTCGTGGGCTGTCTCTGTGCGTTGGTTGTATTGGCCAAATGCCATTGGAGGGACTCTTAGACTGTATGTTTGGGTTATGTTTATTTTGAAGAAAAGATTGTTTAAAATTGTTAAAATGCCCACAAGAGCCAAACTGTAGAGCTGACAGTGGCTCTGCAGATAGGGAATTTTAGAAAAGATCTGTTGAGAGTGAATGGAGAATTGAACCATTTAGGTTGAGTTGATGGTATTAATGATATTTACTAAAATAGACTATTGTATAAGGTGATTTCCCTACTTTAAAATCTTCAAAGCAACTGAAGCTTTATGGCATTTTTCCTAATTTTGCTGATGCATAGAACTGTGAAAAAGGGTGAACTGATATGAAGATTTGGTATAAACTACGCTACCCACTGGAGAAGCCTATCCAGCCACATGAGTTTCTTCCTCTTTGTTACTTAATAAAGTTTCCTTTATTGATTTCTCTAGTAGATAGTTTTGAGAAATGAAGATGGAGTGTGGTGAATGTTACATACATTCTAGGCAGCATGATCTATATATGCATAGCAGATTTATTTCAAAACATTTTAGCTTAAAAACATTAGTCTTCTAAAGATTTAAGATTATTTCAAAATGTATTTTCCTAACTTCATCACACTGAATGCATTTGATTTTTTTTTCTGTTTATTCAAAGATTTGTTCCATCGGATGAAAAGAAGAAACAAGGCTGTCAACGAGAAAATGAAACTCTGATACAGAGAAGAAAAGATCAGATGCAGCCAGGGGGTGCTGCAGTTAGCGTCACTGTGCCGTATAGAGTGGTAGACCAGCCCCTTAAACTTATGCCTCAGGACTGGTAAGAGAGAGAGAGAAAGTGAGAGAATGTATATGTGCATATGTGTGTGTGTATGTATACCATGTATCTGTTTGTATTGTTATTGAACACTGATTATGTAGCTCTAACTTGGTCATCAACAATGATACCATTGTAGTATTTCAGCTGCTGTGTGGGATAAATTACATTGTAAAATTCATTTAATTCAGTGTCACAGTACTGAAGATGGTTTTGATAGTGTGGGGCATAATCCCATGGAATGAAGATTTCTTTTTTTCCTTCGGGTTTAATTTTAGCTTCAGAAATCTTGAGCAGGGTTAAGAATTTTAAGGCTGCAGTTCTCCTCAGGAGTATTGAGGTTTTATTGGATGTGAGGAGTCCCCAGGTCTCTGGGCTTTGCCAAGACCCTTCCCTTGGATTGTAAAGTCGAACTCTGTATAATATATAATAGATGATTGAGTGGCTGTTCTCAGTCCTTAAACAGGAACCGGCCACTCACGTCCCAGGTGCCCAGCGTTCATCATCTGGTCTCCTTCCTGCCCCTCTCCCCCTGCCCCCTGGGTAGTGGATTGTTCTCCAGTGTACCAAGGCACTTCTGTTTTCTCATCTGAAAATGGAGGAACAGTATGGTAGTATAAACCCCTGCAGGTTGCTTTTGAAGGCTCGATGTATGTGTGTGGCCAGTGTAGAGCTGCCTCATAGTTACTATGTTTCATTAGTGATACTAGCCACCCTGTGATTTGCTCCCAGCTGGGTGGTACTCATGGGAGTACCTATGATGATTTCTCAACTAATAATGTACAAGATAATGAAGTGTGAGTGCCTAGAAAGAGATTTATTCTTTCCTGGAAAAGCAGTTGGAATGGCTGGAAAAACAACTTGCTTTAAAAAATTACAGCCGGGCATTGATGGTTAACACCTCTAATCCTAGCTTCAGAGGAGGCTGGGATCTGAGGATTGAGATTCAAGCCAGCCCAGACAGGAAAGTCTGTGAGACTCTTAGGTTCAATTAAACTACCAAAAAGCTGGAAGTAGAGTTGTGGCTCAGAGGTAGAGTGCTAGCTTTTAACAGAAACAAAACAAAAAAGCTCAGGGACAGTGCCTAAGCCTTGAGTTCAGGCCCAGGACTGGGGCAGGAGGCAGGAGTAGAGCATGTAGGGTAAAAGAAGCACTTGGAGAAGTAGAAAAGTCAAGATGGCTTCTGAAGATAGTTTCTGAAGAGCTGAAGAACTAGAAAATAGGGCCTTGGGCTTCATCAGATAGTTGATGAGTTACTATATTTTAATTAAAACAAAATAAGATGTATTTGAATTTTAAGTTAATTCTTTTTAAAACAAAATGTTTCAGTTAATATATAGTAATTCCTATTCACTGGAAAAGTGTACCCCTACATCAGTTAATGGAAAGGAAAAGGCCGAGACATAGGAAACTATTGTGTGAATATGTCTGAAAGATTTAGAAGCCTGGTGCATGTTCTCTCATGTGTGGAAGCTAGAGAAAAACGACAGGCATGCATGGCAACGTAGTCAGGGCTCAGCGCTCTTCTACACACGCAGCCTGGTGTGAGGAGGGTGTGCTTAGCGTTAGCGGAAGAGCCCAGAGGCCCACCGCCTCTGAACCCTAATGCACAGTGTATCACAGTGATTACCAAGAAGTAGAAACGTGCTCTGCAGAAGCGGGCGGGGCACAGGAGCGAGGCAGGAAAGGTGAGCAAATGCAGTCATTATGTTCAATGTACAGTATATAAAACATGAACTATGGGAGTGGGGGTGGGAGGGGGAGGGGAGACGGAAGGAAGAGGTGACGGTGACCAGGAAGCTTTATACTTGTAAGTCCTTTCAGCAACTACTACGCTTGAAACATGGCAGCTGAGGATGGGGGACCAGCAACAGAAGCCCGGGGGGACAGCGGCCTCCGCCGTCTCCGCCCGGCCCCTCCTAGGAGGTAGGAGGCTGAGCAGTTTACAGTACCTGAAGCTCAACTTTGAGATATTCTCCCTTTCTCCCTCACCCACCTTCTACTTATAGGGACCGAGTTGTAGCAGTGTTTGTTCAAGGTCCTGCGTGGCAGTTCAAAGGCTGGCCATGGCTTTTGCCTGATGGATCACCAGTCGACATATTTGCTAAAAGTAAGGCTCTTGGTATATTTGCTGCTTATCCTGTATAGAAACGTTCTTTATGAGAAGAGCTCATGTGGCTCTGCATACGCGGTGAGTGTACTGACGGTGGCCTTGAATGAAGGAACACAGAGCCAGGGAGTATTTTCAAGCCCTTTCCTACGTTAATATTTTCTGTGTGGTTACATATGGAAGTGAATGTTGATTATCTTACAACATTAATAATCCTTTTAGGTCACTTAAGTCATTGATATGTTTGCATATTTATGCTAAAATTGTAACTCGTTTTTTTTGTTTTGTTTTTTGGGGTTTTTTTGAGATAAGGTTTTGCTCTGTGCCCAGGCAGGTGTCAAATTTGCCATTCTCCTGCCTCAGTCTCCCAATAGCTGAGACTATAGATGTATACCACTGTTCCTGGTGCTTTATAAATTGTACAAATTTGTGGTTTTCACTGATGTTTCCACACATGAACCCAATGATAATGAGCGAGTGCACTTGGCTTGCTTGCTTGCTTGCTTGCTTGCCTGCCTCCCTCCCTCCTTCTCTCCTTCCTTCCTTCCTTCCTCCCTCCCTCCTTCTCTCCTTCCTTCCTTCCTGCCTCCCTCCCTCCCTCCCTCCCTCCCTTCCTCACTTCCTCTCTTCCTCACTTGCTTCCCTCCTTCCTTTCTTGTTGTTGTAAATTAACGGTACTGAATTCAGGGGCTCATCGTGCCAGATAGGCACCTTTGCTGTTCAGCTGTGCTGCCAGCCCTCTTTTGTGTTGGCTATTTTCAAGACAGTGTCCTACTTCCTTCTCAGTGAACGGAGGCCAGAATCCTCCTATTTTGGGCTTTCCATTGTGGGTAGGGTACCTGGCACCCAGTACCACATCTTGCTCTCCAAAAAGGGTTCTCTCAGACTTTTCTGTCCTGGCTAGCCTTGAGCTGTGATCCCCCCAATCTCAGCCTCCCAAGTAGCTAGGATTACATGTGTGAACCATCATTGCCTGGCTAATAATCAGTGTTTATTTGGCTAATTTTGCTGACCCAAATGGTGTCATGCGGCATAATTGTAACACAACTGGCCAGCCTTTCCTCCTTATTCACACCTCAGCTCAAGTGTTCTGTCTCTGGCGGCTACTTCTCTGACCATCATCTCCCACTTGCTTTCTCTCTCAACTATTTTAGTTCATTGACAGGACTCACAGTACTTAGGGCTCTGCTGTAGCCTTCTGTGGCCGGAATGCAGGTTCCCCCACCAGAGAAGCCTTAGCTGGGTCTTCCCTTTTGTGTTCTCAGCACAGAAGAAGGCCTGCAGTGAGCTCCTCTGAGCACAGCCCTGCATGTGGATTGCATCTCATCCTCTGACACAACTAAGTCCACTAGTCTGTCTATTTGCTTGGAAGGACCGTTCAAACGATTATTTAGTTGGAGGGTGCAGCTAAAATAGTAACATGAGTAGAATTAATGTAAAGCGATTGTGATGTTTTATAATGAATATACATGGCACTACTGTGAAGGCACAGCTTTTCTGCTAACCAGTTTTGTGGCTGGTACCACCATTCGGCCACAAATATTCCAAGCTGGGCTCATTTGTTGTTTATTTTTTAAAATGAATTACAATACTACTGTCATTATAGCTCTTTATGTTATCATTAGATTAATGCTTAGCGAGTTGGTAAATAGAAGTTAAATATGCGGAGAGGATGCAAATTAAATGAAAGCAAAATGTCAGTGAATGCAAATGTCCTGTCTTTTATATACTTGGTTTGCTTCATTGAATACTATTTTAACCAAAAAATATCCTTGGCCTATAAAACTATATGCTCAGCTGTGTAGAATTCATTGTTACTATTGTTTATCCTCCATACTGCTTAAAGACATCCCTTTTTTACATCTTTTTTGTTGTTGTTATAAAGGTGATATAAAGGGGTCACAGTTACGTAAGGCAGGTGAAGAGCACATTTCTTTTTGGACATTGTCACCCCTTCCCTTGCGCTCTCCCTGTTTTCCCTCTTGTCCCCACCACAAGTTGTATATTCCATTTTCAACATGGAAGACAACTCTTGGAGTGCATGATGTCTTTTTTTTTTGGGGGGGGGTCCGGTCATGGGGCCTGAACTCTGGGCCTGGGCGCTGACCCTCGGCTCTTCAGCTCAAGGCTAATGCTCTACCACTTGAGCCATAGCGCCACTTCCGGCTTTTTTTCTTTTTGCTTATGTGGTGCTGAGGAATCGAACCCAGGGCCTCAGGCATGCAAGACAAGCGCTCTACCACTGAGCCACCTTCCCGGCCCCAGTGCATGATGTCTTGTACAGATTGTACATGCTTCTCTTTCACCTTGCCTCTGCACTATTTCTTTTCTGCTGGCATTTAGAGAGCTGCTCGTGTGGTGTGGCACTGCGCTTTGAGAGGGGGCCGGGAGGACTGAGGTTCTCTGCTGGGTTCTTTGGGTGCTTAGAGCCCCTACAAGTGCAGCAGCAGAATCATCAGGAGTGGGCTGGGCGGCGAGGAGGGTGCAGTGCGCCTCGAAGCACGAGGTGCAGCAGGAGGAAGAGCCAGTTGCCCCAAGTTGTCGTCTTGGGCTTATTATCTAACAGGCAGGACTCCTCGTCGGCACAAGATGCGAACTCTCAAATGGTTTGCCACCCGTACAGCGGCTGCTGAGTGTAGGAATCCGGGCACCATCCTTGCTGCGTGCACTGCCCTCCTGTGCTAGGGATTAAACACAGGCACTGGGCTTGCAAGTACTCCGCCACATAAGCCACTCCCCTCAGCCCCTTTTTGCTTTGGTCATTTCAAGGTCCAGTCTCACATTCGCCAGGGTCAGCCTGGACGTCTCCTGCTTCTTGTGCTGCCTCATGTCTCGGGATGATGGTGCAGGCACCACCCTGCCTGGCCACAGGGAGAGGGAGGCGGCCTGCTGGCTTATCGTTGAACCCTGATTCCTAATCTCCGCATCCTAAGAACCTAGCTTGGCCATTTGCCTGTTTTCCCCTGGCTTAGTGCTCCTCTAGGCGCACACGAAGAGCGTGTGGTGAGGAGGCTGGAGGGCCTTCGTCCTGATGGCTGGCCCTCTGGGGTTTCAGGTCCTGCCTCTGGCCGGGCAGTGGGCTGGTGGCAGGGCCTTGTCCTTAGTCCCAGCTGCCTGCGCGACGGTTGTCATGCCCGTGGCAGTGGATCTGGACACTACTCGAAAGGGCACCTTCTCCATTTCTTTTGCTTCATTGCTCCCCACCAAGAGTGCTGGTAGGATTTATGCATGAAGCAAGCCTGAGTCATGCGAAATATTTCATTCATTATATTATGTTGGTATATAACTGGTATCTTTTGTTTTTACTTGTAGATACTTAAAAACTTGTAGTTCTTTTTTAAAATAAGTTTTTATAGGGCTGGGAAGGTGGCTCAGTGGTAGAGCGCTTGCCTTGCATGCATGAGGCCCTGCGTTCGATTCCCAGCACCACATAAGCAAAAAGAAAAAAGCCGGAAGTGGCACTGTGGCTCAAGTGGTAGTGCGCTTGCCTTGAGCTGAAGAGCTAAGGGACAGCGCCCAGGCCAAGTTCAGGCCTCACAATCGAGATATATATATATATATATATATATATATATATATATAAACTTTTTTTTTGGTGCTGCTGGTTGTGGGCCTTCGAGCTCAGGGCTGAACGCCGGGCGCTGTCCCAGAGCTGCTTTTGCCTAAGGCTAGCGCTCTACCATTTGAGCCACTGCCCCACTTCTGGCCTTTGGGTCAATTCCTAGGGACTTTCCTGCCTGGTCTGGCTTTGAACCATGACCCTCAGATCTCAGCTTCCTGAGTAGTTAGGATGACAGGTGTGAGCCATAGACACCTGTATTTTAAAGAATCATTTAAAGAAAACTAGGAATCATATTACAAAGGTAAAATGTAGGGTAGGAAGAACAAAATGACTTAACTTTAAAAATTGACAACGTTTTTAAGAATGGGTTTTCCAAACTCCCGTAGCATATAGCTTTTCTAACAAATTGATTTAATTAACGTCAAAATGAATAATTTGTCTCTGATGAAGAGGATTTTGCTTCTAAAAACAACATGGTTTTGCTTTTTCTCCTGGGTACAAATGACTTATTTTAAACTTCCATTAAGAATCGAATGTTGGTGAGTTGTTAATATCAAAAGCCAATATGCCAGTATGCTTTGTGGAACAATAATTAATAGAGTAGCTATCAAAAATGTTCACTGATGTCACTTTTTTTCTTGTTAGAAACCCTATACTGGGTGATGCTAATGACAGTAAAAAAAAATTATACGCTAGTAAAAAAACCCCGTAAACCTGAGAAACAAATTTTAAGCATTTTGCATACATGCATGCAAAACCCAGTTAACTTGGTAAGACAGTGGGTGCAAGTACAATAGTAGACTAGTTGGGGTGAGTCCGCGGGATTACCCAGGAGAATGTCCTTAAGTCTTCCATCTGCCCAGACCTCGGAGGGCGGTTTTCGTGGGTGGGTATTGACTGGCCGACTGACTGAGGCCGCGTCTCACTGCAGCCCAGGCTGGCCTGGGACCCTCCCCCCCCCCCCCCCCCCCCCCCCCCCCCCCCCCCCCCCCCCCCCCCCCCCCCCCCCGTCCTCTGAAGTGCTGGGATCACCGACATGCACCACCAGGATTGACTGTCGTTTAAAAATGAAAACCGCACTTTGTTGATCTAAGCTTCCAGTGGCTTGGACTCACCTGTGGAATAAAACAGATTGATGTAGACCATGGCCTCCAAGAACTAACTGGAGATAAGACGTTCTCAGCCTACTCATGTATCTCAAGGACCTTCGTGGCAGCCGTTCCTCCCACCCGATACTCTCAATTAAGTCTTTGCAAGACATACTTCTAGGTTGCTTCCTCAACATGGATGTAAAACACTCCTTACACACTTGTATTACCTTGCTTCCCTATCCTGCTTTGTTTTCCTTCAGTGGCATTTCTGCTGCCTGAATATTTTTCATACGCCGGCTGTCAGAATGTGTTCTTCCTGAGAGTGGACACCACTCTGGCCACTGGTGTGTCCTTGTGTCTATAATAGTGCATGGTGTGTGCGAGTCATTCACTAAAAGGTTCAGTGTCTTTAATGGTGAATGTTTCTTTTTCCCTTCATCGTTTTTATTTAGGCCTGTTCTTACTCCCCAATTCTCTCTTGAATATTTCTCTTCTATATAATTTCTACCTAGTTGAAGAGCCCAACTCTTCCTCTCTTAGATTACTAAATTGTAGCAGACTCTGTTAAGTACTTGGCAGAGATTGCCCATGTCCCTTGAACGAAAGTGCACACTCGGATAAAGCTGGGAGCCCTGTATCTCTCTGAACCTCTGTGCGGTTACATTAGTCTTTTATCCCTTCCTACATTACTCTCTATAATACCGTTCGTAAGGCATTTCAGATTTCCTGTTTCCTAGACTAAGCTGTCCGCTCTTCTTGCTAGCTGGATCACTTGCATTGTATGCTTGTTTCTTACTTTCTTGACCTTTATGGTCTTAGATTAGACACCACTGCCTTTTTTGGATTCAGAGTCTAGGTAAGACTCTATTTTGAGTCTGACATTGACTACCCTTGGTGTATTTACTGTATGAATAGTGTTTTTCTTACTCTTCACTGCGCCATTTGCATTTTAGTTTGCTGTATTCTTCATTTTTAATCCCCAGTGGCTGACTTGTATAAATGCTCACTACTGTTTCCAACAATACTATAGTGTTCAGCATCTATTTAAGAGGTAACTTTGCTTATGTAGCTTCAGCTGATATTGGGAAAATTGAGTGGTTTTTAACTTTTTAAATTTTTTCCATTTTTGTTTTCTTGTTAATATAATGCTGGATGTATACATACACACTTTGCAGATGTTTTCCTAATTTTGATTACAGCTTGAATAGAAAAGACTTTTTTTTCTTCCCTGTCTTCTGTAGTTAAAGCCTTCCATCTCAAATATGATGAAGTTCGTCTAGATCCAAATGTTCAGAAATGGGACGTCACGGTATTAGAACTCAGCTATCACAAACGCCATCTGGACCGACCAGTTTTCTTGCGGTTCTGGGAAACCTTGGATAGGTAATTCTGATCCTAAAGTACGCTCAGCCGTGTGTTAATCATAGTGGTTTTCGTGTCTCATCAGTTACATTTTAAGTTCCATAAAGTTGTAAACCATCTTCCCCAGTTTCCCTCCTCAAATATTGTCTAATTTGGTGCTGGTCTGTAATAGAGGATTAACAAATATCTTGGATCCACTGACCTTTGAAATAGGTGGAGCGAGGTTTATGGCCTACACTGTGAGTGTGGAAGGCAGACTTGAATGCGTGTGTACCAGTGCACCCCTGTGTGTCAGCACCAGTGCTTGCGCACTCAAGGGTGTTTGAGTGTTGGGTATCTTGTGAAAGGAACCCAGTTTTCACATTCACCTCCGCTGCTCAGGCACGTCGAGTGCTGCGGGTCCTGCGCAGTGAGGGCTGTCGCCACCCTCACTTCTTTTATTCTGTTTTAGGTACATGGTGAAGCATAAATCCCACTTGAGATTCTGAGTTACTTGGTTCCTCCCTCCTCTTCTGAAAAGCTGAGTTAAGAAGCAATGGAATACCTTGACCTAGAGACTGGGTTCAGCTTTATGAATTCGGCGATGAACTTGGAAGTGCCAGGACTCGCGCTGACGCTTTGTGCTGCAGAGCGGCGGTGGCCGTCATCCGTATCAGCAAACTTTTTGGCTTACAGCTATTTTTTTAATATTAGCCTTCTAGTCTGTAATGGAAATTGTATATTTTGATAGAAGTTTTTTCTCTATTGGTTAAATTAGCATTACTTAAAGTTTGTTTCTTTAGAAATACAGGTTATAAATGTGTGTATATTTAGAGGTTATAAGGCTTCCTAAGCCATCCTGCTTCTGATTTTTCATTGCTCTATGATCCCTTCCACGGAAAATACTGTGTTAAGAGTGGTATTAAATGTTAGACTTTGGAAACTTAAAAGACACATAAAAAGGGATGTGACTATTTTGAATGAATCAAAATGTCAGCCTGTACATCTATACTTTATTTAAAAAGGAATAATGAAAAATCAAGAACAATTCTTTGTCTTTGGTTGAACTGTTCAGACTTTTTTTTCTTTTATAAATGAATATATTGAATGAATGTACATTCTTCTCACTGACTTTGATGATTTTAAAACTTAGAATGATATATTTCTATCTGGGATATCTTTCCACTTGGAAAATCTCAAAACAGATTTAAAACGTAATAGGCTTGTAGGGGTTTTTTATTGGGGGAGCTAGAGTATGATTTGGGGAAGAATGAGTATCAGTCCTATTGCGGTGTATCTTTAACTTTCTATTGTTTCTCATAAGTCCACTTTTGATTGTTACTTTATATGGTATAGGATTTTCAAGTCTTCTATTTCTAGGCAGGTCAGTTTTGGTCTTAGCTTTCATTATCCGTATATACTGAAAAACTCCCAGCCACCAAAGAACATATTTGCTCAAGTGTCTGAACAGAAACAAGATAAAAAAAAACAACAAAAACACTGGTATTTTTATGTGTGTATTCAATATGCTATAAAATATAAAACATATTTTAACTTAGTGACTATTTTACTACTTCTACTTCAGGCAGTGTTGTGTCCAAGGTACAGGAGTGGCCCAGTTCCTTGAGTCCCGACTTTGGCTTCCACTGCTGTAGAACGGCTGGGAACTTCCTGCCTTGTTTCCTTGTTTTTGCCGTTAGAACTACTGCTGTCCGTTCGCTCTTAGGTTTTTTCCTCTCTAGAGATGCTGTCTTAGGCTAGCTTTTTTTCTTTTTCTTTTTTTTTTTTAAACAGCTAGCTCTTTCTTACCTACTCAGCTGACATTACCTCGTGTTCTTTTTGCAATTTAACGCTATCATAAAGCTTAGAAGCAATCATTTTTTATTTTTAAAGCAGCCACACAGATCCATACCAATAAAACCTGGAACCAGTATGAATTCAGATGGAATTCACAGGGCTCTTCTGAAGACAAGCAGTCAGCATTTTAAACGACAGGCTTTAGTGTATTTGTAAGATTTGAACAGTGTGCTTACATTTTCCCCTTCTTTGCACTTGCTCCTTGAATAAAAGAAACTCACTTTGTTCACATTAGAATTTCTCAGCATATAAATCTGTTCTCAAATTATGTATTGTGTAAACTTTCTCCATGTGGACATTTTTAGGGACAGACTCTGTAGTACTTGAACGTACGCTTACCCCTGTTAGGACTGCTGCAAGTGGGCGCGAACTACCTTTCCATAAAGACTTTCGGTATTTACACTTGTATATGAAACTCACTTGATACAGAGTATGGTTAAAACTAACATCTACTTTGAACAAGGTTTATTTTTCTATTTTAAATTTGCCTTATGTATATTCAAAAACTTCTGGAAATACTGTATGGAACGTGAGGTAAAGTACAACTCTGCTATGCCATGTGTTTTTAAATCAGACCCGTCATATGTAATTGGGTTTCTTCTTCAGTTTGGAAGAAAATTAAGGAATTAGGTCCGTGAAATTAATTTTATATCAATTATTTAAACAAAAACACTTCATGTTCTCGTGACCGTCCTATAGCAGCACCTGACACCGTGCCTTGCACATAGTAGGTGTTCAGTAAATAGATGCATGGAAGAATGGCGTGCTTCCAGTCTAACTGGAATGTCACGAGCAGCCGGACTGTACTTGGTGCTGGAGTTTGAGAAGGCAGATTTCCAGGGAACAAGGAGGCACACGTTGGTCATCTGATGGAAATCACATGATAAACCTGACTCACCCAGGGGTTGCCGTTGAGGGAGGCACCCTGCCGCCGGCTTTCTGAGCCCCGGAACTGTGAGGAGAAAGCTCGTGTCTCATCGGGGCTCAGCCCCGACCGCACCGCAGAGTCTCCTGGTGGGAGAGTTTTGGAACGTATCTGTGTCTGTATCCCGACGGGGTTGGGGTGAGACCTGCTCAGCTGTGTGTCACTTCAATGTGCAGGACGGAGCGACAATCATTGGGTTGACGTGGGACAGGAAACAGCAGCAGTATTAAATGTTGTGTTTCTCCCCCTCTCTACTGTCTGTGCCTGTGGTGTGAGCCCCCTTTGTGCTAGCCTGTCCCCCGGGGTGGGGGTACGGCTTAGATCTCCGGGTGACTAATTCCCCTCTTAATTTATTTAACCTAGGAGTATTTTGCTGCTTATTGTTTAAACACTAAACACTAGACCATCCCCAGTACTGGAGATAGTGGCCTAGATTCTCAAATGGCAAATTCCAATCTTAATTTATTTAGTCTAGGAGTATTTTTTCTGTTTAATGTCTAAACAATGTGTATTATGGCTCACTATTAATTAGTATTCCGGCTTCTGGTTTCTTTCCCACGTGCCCATGTTTTCTTGACTTTTTAGGAGCAGCACAACGGCCGTCCATGCAAAAATAACCACTTCCTAATGAGGAGAACCCCACTTTTCAAAGTAGAAGGAGGTATTAATTTCTTATCTGCCATGCAGAGTGAAGTAGTTTGCTTATGAAAGGAAAGAGGCATACCTTTTAATTGGCCTATGCATAAAAGTAAATTATTAAATAAGATTCACTATCTGATAAACATTGAAGGGAATATTTTTCCTAAATAAAAATTTTTTTTGTGACTCCTAACAAAGTTAAAGTGATGCCAGTGTTGTTTTTTTGAAGGTGGGTGGGAAGGGATTTGATTCACTAACATAAAATTCTTACCAATTTAACATTGATACACTACAGCATTACAAATACAGACATTCCAAAAGCTGGTCAGAACAGCTTAGGAAGTGGCTTCAGACTTTGCAGGTTGTTTAGATTGTTTGCTGACGTGCCAGAGTCAAACCCAGGGCTTTCTCCTGTTAGGGTAGCATTCGTCCACCAAGCTACACCACGAGCCCTAAGCTTGGTGTTTTAAAATGGTTTGTTTAAATGCAGAATTGTAACCAAAATAAGAGTAGTTCAACTTTTTCCAGACAGTTTATTAAGCCTACCCATACACACATGACAGACTGGGTCGGGGAAGGGGTGAGGGGAGGCAGAATAAAGCTTAAAACAGATGGAATGCTGAGGAAAAATAATTTCTAAAATGTGAACTGTGGACGCTTGTTTTTATCCAAACAAGTTGGTAGCTGCTATTTTAACATTGATTATAATATTACTAAGACTGAATTTTCACTCTTCAGTTAAATTTGAGACTCACATGGTTAAATAGAAATAAAAAGGAGGGCTGGGGCACTGGTGGCTCATGCCTGAAATTGTAGCTACTCAGGAGGTGGAGATCTGAGGATTGTGGTTTGAAGCCAGCCTGGATAGGAAAGTCCGTGAGACCCTCACCCCAAAAGCTAGAAGTGGAGCTGTGGCTCAAGTGGTGGAGCACTGGAGCGGAGCCGAAAAGCTCAGTTGCAACACAGAGGCCCTGCATTCAAGCCCCAGGACTGGCACCAGAAAAGACGAAGATTGGATTGGAAATTTTCAAATGCCAAACCCCAAGTATTCTGGGACATCCATGACCATGTTTAGCAGCATATCTATGCAAGGCTCGTTTCCATATTCATCCCTTGTGTCAACACTAAGATTACTTGTGTTTTGGTTGGTGTACAGTGTGTTAGCAGAGTATCTTGGGAGCTATAAATAGGCCATTTGCTGAACTGTCATAAGCATTTTTATGACTACAGTTAATGAAATCAAACTAGTATTCCCCAAATTCAAAAAAGTGGGATGACATGTCCAGTTTAAGCAAAAGCTGTTTCTCCAAGTATCTTGTTGGTCATTGAATTCCATTTTTATCAACTTCAAATTTACTAAGAAGGTAATAGCCCCTTCTCCCCCCTCCCCCTCCCCCCCCCCCAGCTGGGGCTCTCTCGGGCAGTGTGGGTCAGTGGTTTGCTGGAGCAGCCTCCGGATTGATTGCTAACCCACTGGTTCTACTCCAGCAAAGTGATTGTTGTTGTTGTTGCTGCTTGTGGGGCTTGAACTCTGGGCCTGGGCGCTGTCCCTCAGCTCTTCAGCTCAAGGCTAGTGCTCTACGACTTGAGCCACAAGCCACTTAAGGTTCTCTAGTGGTTCACTGCAGATAAAGAGTCTCACAGGTTTTCCTGCCAGGGCTGGCTTTGAACTTTGATCCTCAAATCTCAGCCTCCTGAGTAGCTAGGATTGCAGGGGTGAGCCACCAGCACCTGGCTCAAAAGTGATTCTTAAATATTGAGCTTAGTTTGGGCCACTCTGTGACCTGGTAAAATGTTCTTTCATTTTGATGAGTTTCAGGCTTAGTTTTACATAAAACATTTGTATTGCATAGTATTAAAAATCTTGGGGGGGTCTTTGTAATCCTCCATTCATCTCCAAATAAGTACCCATAACCAGGCAAGCAGGAGCTGTGGGTTGGAATGTTGTCTTTAGGTGATTGATTTGATTGGTCAAGCGTATCATTTTGGTTTGGAGACTAAATGAAAGTTTTCATTTGAAAAACCCTGAAGTTAAATCCATTTGCAGCCTCCTTTTTGGTTAATGAGTTGAGTTATCTGGAGTCTAGTTCTTCATAAAGGCTAGCAAGGTGTATAATCTATTGAACTTACCATTTAGTTGTGGTCAAATTTCTTTTGCTGTTTTTCTAGTACTATTACAAATACATACATACATACACACACACACACACACACATATATATATATATATATATATATATATATATATATATCCCATTTGGGCATCTTGAATTCAACATTTCATAATAAATTTTAAAACAAACTATACTCCCCTATAATCAAATTGTTGCAATATTATATTGGCAATGCCAATGATGTGTGAGTCTTCAGTGACAGAATTTCTTTAATAAGGAATTTAATGGGCCGTATTCAAATTTAATTTTCTGTTCATAAGTGCCCATTAAATGCATATTTTATTCTGCTGTTCTGTTTCTTGATCATCTGAGCTTAGCTGAATATCTGCATAACTACAATAGAATATGTTATAATTGATGTTGATTTTTTTAAATCTTAAAGGTGCTAGTGTATAAATAGCACATTGTCAAGTCTTTTTTTTTCCCCCTGTCATCTGAAACACTTATCTACCTGTGTAACAGATGTGTGCTCTTGTATGGCCATAGACAAATTGTGAAGGAAGTCTGGTGCTTGTGGCTCACGCCTGTAAACCCTAGCTGCTCAGGAGGCTAAGCTCTGAGGATGGCAATTTGAAGCCAGCCCAGGCAGGAAAGAAAGTCTTATCTCCAATAAACTACTCAGAAAAAGCCAGAAGTGGTGCTGTGGCTCAAGTGGTAGAGCACTAGCCTTGAGCAAAAGAGGCTCAGGGACAGTGCCCAGGCACTGAGTTCAAGCCCTAGGACTGGGGAAAAAATTGTGAGAAGGCTCTGCGAGTATAATAATTACTTGTAAACCTTTTGTCACAGATTTTATGTTTTATAATGCACTCTCATCCAAAGCTGATGTTTATTAGACAACTAAGTAATTAGGGCTGAGACCATGAGAGGTTCTGTTACCACATCTGGATATTTTATTGGATTGTGCTCCATTTGCCAACCAATTCCAAGTGTGAGCTCATCGAGTCACACAACAGTCACTGTGTGGTCATGTGGTCGTGTGTTCCCACAGAACAGCTGCCTTCCTGGAGTTGGGAGTGTTAAAACTGTGGTAGCGGCATCTGTTTTTGTTTTCAAACTGATAGGCAGTGTAAGCACTGTTCTTTAGGTGAAAGTGTCTGAAGATTTATCTTAAAGTGTATTGGGTCCGTGTGTCGTATTTGGGGGAGAACAGATTGGCTCACTCAGCTATTGAGCACATTTGAGTGCTCTATATAGTTTTTTTTGTTGGTCGTGGGGCTTGAACTCTGGGCCTGGGCGTTGTCCCTCAGCTCTTCAACTCAAGGCGAGCGCTCTACCACTTGAGCTACAGCACCACTTCTGCTGTTGAGCACATTTGAGCAGCACGTTTGTGGTGGTTTTGACTATAAAACAATTGGGAAGTGTTCATACTCTTACATAGTGTAATGCATTTTTACCCCACAGTCTGCTACTCAATACAAAGAAATTAAGGTCACTGATGAACTGAACTTTAGAATAGTGTAGGGCTAAAGCAAGTGGATGTGGGGATTTGAGGGGAAAGAAGTCATGTTGGGTGGGAAGAGCTGGAAGGGGAAAACATTGGGATTTAGGCTGGGCTGTGTCTTGGGGTGGTCATGAACTTCAGGGGAAGGAAGCGAAGCTCTGGCGTGGACCTTCCCGGCCCCATCAAGCTGCTTCATTGCAGGTGTCTGCAATCGCAGTTAGTAAAGCAGCTCTTGGGACCTGAAGACATTGGTGAGGTGTTCTTTTTCTTTCCCTGGGGGATAGTCCCGAGGCTTGATCTTGGTGCCTCAGGCTCTCACCCCACTTGCTTTTGCCCTCAGCTGGCACTCTATCACTTGAGCCAGGCCTCCAGTGTAGCCTTTTGCTGACTGGATATGGAGTCCTGTAGACTCCTGCCCCGACTTGTTTTAATGATCTTCCAGGCTTCAGCCCCTGAGTGGCTAGGATTAAGTTAAACTCTCTCCACCTGGCGCCCAAGTGATTTACCAACCAGCAGGTGGATCCGATCAGTTTGAGGAGGCGCAGGACTGGGAGGAGACGACGGAGGTGAAGACGCTGCTCTGTCTCGTGAAGGGAAGCTTTAATGAGGTGAGCTGGATAGATGGAAGGTCAGGGTGGAGTGCCGGAAATGGAGACTAGAGGTGGTTTGATACTGGAAGTTCATGATCTTGGGTGGCTGGGACAGGAGAGGGTGTTCGTGGGAGGAGTCAAGGATGTTACCCGCGGACCTTTCAGTAGCAGAATGCTAAACAAGACGGTGATAGTATGAGCTTTAAAGTGCCAAGCCCAACGCACGCAAAAGTGTCACATCGAAAGAACACAGTGTGAATTTCAAGATCAGTACAATGTTCAGAGTTCAGATCACTTCCGTTCCCATCCTCGAACAACCAAATTTTAGGAAACGGTCTGTACTTGTCCGTAAGTAGAATGTGCTGTGCAGCAGGTCTGAGGCGGCTGGTGCGCTACAGGCCTCTGCCAGGCTGCTCACTTCTCCCCGCTTCCCCAGTTTGCTTTCGTGTGCAGCTACTTTTTCTTTTGCTTGCCACTCTTGTAGCCTGCGGGGCTCTGTGAGGCTGGAAAGCCTGTGCCGGAAGACTGGGCGTTGGCTTTTTTTTTCCCCTTAAAGCTTTGATTAAGGGCCAGCATGGAGTCACTGGTTAGCTGTATGAGCGACTGATGAGCGCCGGGAGCCTGGGCCCTGCGTGGCACCTGCGCCCACTGTGGGCGCTAGGCAAAGGGAGACAGCAGTGATGGGGGACGAGTCACTCTTCTGGAGGCTTCTTGGATTTTTCTATGGCATGCCTGTTTGCTTCCGCTTGTTCTGGGTGTGGGGTTTGGATTCGGTGTGTCCTGTAGCGCGGTGGGCCGGGGGCTGTTCTACCCTTAAGTAAATCCGACCACGTTTTCTTTTGTCATTGGGTGGTTTCCCTTCCAAGCTGTCTTCCCTCACAGGCCTCGGGTACAGGCTGCTGCGACCCCTCTTTCCCCATTGTTGGCACCCAGAAGTGACCTTTGCCCTTCTTGGCCATCACAGCCCGCAGGTGGGCACCGGCGAGCGGCCTCTGCCGTCCCGGGCCGCGTGGCCTGTCCCTCACCAGCCGCCGCCGTCCACATGCGTTCTCTTGGTGTCTCCAGGTCTGGGACAAGTGTGGCGTTCTTACCGTTGGCTCTTCCTTCACTCCACAAGCGTGTTCTCTCTCCTTCCACCGTGGGCACAGTGCGGTTCTCCACGCCTTCCCCTCCAGCCTCTTTCTCCTCTGCCAGTGAGGAGTGGGCTGGAGTCTTCCAGAATGCTGTCGATTGTGTCTCAAACCCTGGGGGCCTGTACACTAGCAGCTGCGGCCCCAGCGCCTACCTCCGCCCCGCAGAGGCCTTGAAGAGGGACACATGAGGAGGGCAGGTGAGGGCCCCCACCTCCTGCTACGGGGTGACTGCCTGGAGCCTCATCCCAGGTCTCCCGTTAGGCCTGCAGGGCCGGGGAGGAGCCGAGGGAGGATGGGTCGCCAAAGCTCACCGGCAAAGGAGACCTAAGGAAGAGGCCCCGAGGAGAATTGCTTCACTGATTCAGAGGCTAACCTGTACTAGGAGGGGCCCACCGGATGATCTGATGAGCTGCCATTTCTAGAAAAATAACACTCAGAAGACACAGACAAAAAGTATACATAGACAGATCTGGGGCACTGACAGAAATGAGGAACCGGAGGAAACACTCGATGAAGACTTTGGAGAGTTATTACTAGGAGACTCGGCTCTAGGCAGCTTCAGGAAAAGATGCCTCCTCCCGATGTTCCTGCAGATGCTGTACAACAGCAAGTGGCCTTCTAGTAAATGGAGACACTGGCACACCTTCGCTGCCGGTGGAGTAGGGCGGGGTGAACAGCTGTGCCCGGGCGGCCACGAGCTACTGGGGAAGGGGTTGTGGCCAGCCCGGGGGCCAGGTGCGCAGAGTTCGCTCTTTTACATGGTGGTCAAGAGACTGCGGTGACAACTGAGCAGGGATTTAAGTGACAAGGCTGGCCTCGTGACTCTCTGGAACCTGCTAATCTCTTTTCCTTCTCCAGCATTTTGTCGTTGGAGACTATCATCGTTTATCATGCGGCTCATAACCGTTGATCTTGGTTTTCTCCGCTCTTGGTCTCCTGTGTGCCGGAGCAGCTGTTCCTATTTCCGATCTGAGTGGGCCACCGTTTGCTCACTGGCTCACCTCGTGAAGGATATTTGGATTGTTTCCACTTTTTGGCTGTGGTAAAAGCCTAGAATGTGTGAACATGTGGGCGTGAGTCTGTTTTGCCGGGATGCGTGTCCTGCAGTGCAGTGCTAATTGTAGGTGCAGCTTAGTATTTCCAACCTGTACCTCTACAGTCCCATCGGGGTGTACCCAGACAGCCAGGTGCTCTGCTTCTTGCCAGCACATTTGATCCTGTTAGAATTATTATTTTTTGTCAGTCATGGGGCTTGAACTCTGGACTTGGGTGCTGTCCCTGCACTCTTCAACTCAAGGCAAGTTTACCACTTGAGCCACAGCACCACTTCCCATTTTCTAGTAGTTTATTGGAGACAAGAGTCTCACAGCCTTTCCTGTCCGGGCTGGCTTGGATCCGTGATCCTCAGGTCTCAGCCTCCTGACGACAGGCGTGAGCCATCGGTGCCCGGGTTAGAATTATTTTTTAAATTAGCTGTTCCAACAGATACTTAGTGCTATAGCAAGATGGTTTTAATATGTTGAAATGACAAATGAGGTTGGACCAGTCTTCAGAAACTGAAAATGCTACCTGCACATCCTCTTTGCTGAAATGACTGCTGTCTGTTTTCTAATTTGATTCTTTTTCTTTGGTGTCTGTTCTGGGGCTTGAACTCAGGTCCTTTCAATTGGCATTTTTTTCTCAAGGCGGGCACCCTACCACTTGAGCTACTATCAGCTGTTCATTGGTTAATTGGAGATGGACTTTGTTTTTGGCTCCATCAGCCAGCTTTGAGCCACGATGCTCATATCTCAGCCTCCTGAGTGGCTGGGATCACTCTCTCAGCCTTAATCACTGAGTTTGGAGAGGCAGCTCCCCCTTAGCCTGGTGTCACTGCTCAGTTAAATACACACTCCCACTTCAGTGGTCATGACGCATTAACTGTGAGGGGGCTGAAAGTATTGACTTTCTGACTAATTCTCCAGAGCACAGATGGTGACATGAACAACACATGTGTGTCTTGCTCAGTGGTCAGTCCCTTCTAAGTCTTTCAGTGACAGATCACTGCACATTTCTTTTTGGGCACTATCGCCCTTTCCCTCACTCTCTCCCAGATTTTCCCTCCCAGCTCACCCACAAGTTGTGGAGTTCATTTTCAACCTGTCTCGTCTGCTGCGTCTGTTCACCCTCCGTCCTTCCGTCATTGCACAGCTCTTATTCAAGATACAGAACAAAAACGTGTGTTTCTGTTCTCTTCTGGACTCTGTGATTGATTCCTATGACATTTAGTGAATTGTTTTGAACAAAGATGAACTGTTTTTCTTTTTTTGTACTGGTCCTGGGGCTCAAGGTTAGCACTCTACCACTTCAGCCACAGCTCTGCTTCTTCTCCCCCGCCCCCTTGTGATTAATTGAAGAGAAGAGTCTCATGGACTTTCCTGCCTGGGCTGGCTTCAAACTGCAGTCCTCAGAACTCAGCCGCCTGAGTAGCTAAGGATGACAGACATTAGCCGCAGGCACCCGGTTCAAAGATGAATTTTGGTTACAAAGTGTGTTGCACTTGTAGGAGAGAAATTCAAGACTGAAACTGGACACAGAGTTTGAATAGAGCCCCAGCTGCGAATGAAAAGATCAGGTGAAAGCTGAGGCCCGGGTTCAAGTCCTTGGACACACACATGCAAGCTGAAAATTAAATTCTAATAAGCGGAGTGCTAGATGAGATGTGCAGGAGAATGTTGATGCAGAGGAGAATAGAGCAGCAAGGCTCATGACGTAAGGAAGTGGTGAAGGTCTTCCCGTTCAAGGACCTCTCAGAGCTGGTTCCTCATGTTACAGTGTGGAAGGTCAAGCGTTAGAAGCCAGTCCACTTTCAGAAGCAGTGAGGCAGTTCACCGAGGGGCAGCAGGGATGTGTTCAGAAGACCCCAGCTGCCCGTCCCCAACCTCATCGCCGCAGCCTGATTGCATCTGGTCCCGGCGCCTGGGTGGCTTCTTACCGTTAGAGCCCAGGGTTCATCAGCCCAGCTCCTCGGCCAACACCAAGCTCTGCTCGCAGACCGGTGTAGTTGGAGGTGATTACTCATTAATGAGTCACAGGAAGTAGACTGCTTATCATTTAGAAGATACATACGGCTCAGGAGTCACCCCAGTTCTACATCCGGTCCATCATTTTGGTAATATCTAATCTTTATGATAAGATTGCTGCTTTTTTTTTCCCCATTTCCCCAGAGATTCCGTTAGCCTAGCCAAGTTTCTCTTGATTGTGCAACGTGAGCATGACTGTTGGCTAGCTCTACCTTTGCTTCTACGCAGGGAGCCGTCCGTGGAGAGGCCCAGTGCACGCTACCGTCTCCTTCAACACACCTGCGCGTGCGCCGGGGCGGTCCCGTGAGTTCTTGGTGAACTGATTTGCAAGTAGACTTGATCAGAATCACCTTATTTTTAGGTAGGTGTCTGCAGCCCGCTTGTTACCCCTGCAAGAACTACTTCTGGTAGAACCTCCTGAGAAATACAAGTGGAAAGATTGAGCGCCTGGGCCTGGGGGGCGGGTCACTGTGAGTGCACGGCGTAGGCTCAGGTGTGCGCACTGGAGTGGTTTGAGCTGACTGCTGCCTCCTCACCTCATCGCAGCTCTGTAAAAGCTCCACCGACCGACACGACTCCTGCCATTCATACGGGGTGTCAGACATGGCTTGCCTGACCACTGTTACTCTCGCTTCCCACTCACTAGCCATTGTGAGGTATTCGCTGGAACACTAGAAGCAATGGACAGAGACTGTGGGCTCAAGTACACTCTGGTTCCAGCAGGGCGTCCAAGTTAAGTCCTGGGATGGAGTGCTGAGCTGGGTCCTGGGGTACTGATAGCTACAGACACGCACACACACGCACGCACGCACGCACATGCATGCATACACACATGCAAATGCACACACGCATGCACACATGCACACGTGCACACACACACACACCCATGGCTGGGCTGTGCCACAGTCCACTGGATCAAGAACTGCGCTCGGACCTGGACTGTACGTCGGGGGTGGGGTGGAGTGAGAGTGACCGGAGACGCCAGTGCACACGTGGGCAGGGGTGGGGTGGTGGGGTGGTGGGGTGCGGGGGAGGGGTGGGACCAGCGGGGGGGAGGGGGAGGAGGCGGGCATGGGGGGAGGGGGAGCCACACCGCGCTGTCCTGGTCCTCGACTCCCCAGGCCTCACACTGCTAACCATCACATTGATCACACTCACGAGATGTCTGCACACCCAAGATGGGTGCAGCATGGCTGTTGGTGATGAGTGTATGTGTGCATGTGTGTGCTTATACGTGCGTGTGCATCGCCCAGCCTCCCCTGGAGCCCGTCCCCCCCTCCAGGAACGGCCCCTCTGAGCTACACCTGAGGAGAAGAGAAGAAAAGCCCAGAAAGCACACGCGGCGTGCATTCTGCTCAGCCGTGCTCAGATCCTGTGCATGGGAAGCGTGGGAAGGACGCCTCACATTTCTTGCCACGTAAGGTGATGGAAACAAATGTGGCCCTCTCGCTCCGTACCATTTCTAAGAAAGGGAGCTGACTTCTTGATAATGTGCAAAAACAAATCTGCCTTGTGTCAGCCAGCATCAGCTTAGACATGTGGGGTTTAACAGCTGGTTTAGGAAGTGGCGCTGTGGCTCAAGTGGTAGAGCACTTACCTTGAGCTGAAGAGCTCAGGGACAGCGCCCAGGCCCAGAGTTCAAGCCCTATGACCAACCAAAAAAACAAACAAACAAAAAAACCCCGCTGGTTTAGTAAGTGCTCCATAGAACTGGTTTCTAGAAGGCTGTTGCTCAGGGAGGAGGTGCGGGGCGGGGGGGGGGGCTAGGGAGGGGGAGTCAAGGAAACTTAAACCATTTATACAACCTGTGTGTGTATTCTCCCGTGTCTCTGCCTTGGTAAAGCAGATGTGTACTTGGTTAATTTTTTAAATTAATTTTTGTCTGCACTATCCTTTATGTTAACTTTTTGTGTGTGTCAATACTGGGGCTTGAACTCGTAGCTGGGCGCTGTCCCTGAGCTCGTTTGTTCAAGGCTAGACCTCTACCACCTGAGCCACAGTTCCATTTCCAGCTTTTTGTGGTTAATTGGAGATAAGAGTCTCACAGCCTTTTCCTGCCTGGGCTGGCTTTGAACCGTGATCCTCAGAGCTCAGCCTCCTGAGTAGCTAGGATGACAGGCGTGAGCCGCTGGCGCCCGGCTTCATGTGAACTCTTAATCAGCACATCCTCCTGAAGTCTGTAGTATCCACAGTTCATTAACAGTTATCAATAATCACAATGAGGCTGTTTCTTTGATTTTTTTTCTGTAAACTGTAGGGTAGCAAGAATAAAATATTGATTTATAGTTGAATAATATAATAAAATATTGATTTATAGTTTGGTAATGAGATTAGAAATTTGTAATACCAAAAAAATGCTTAAAACTAGTATTTTACACCATCATGCCGTATCTACCCAGCTGAGCTTATGTCAATTGAACAGATGTTTAGTGGGATGCTCTGTGCATTGTTCCAGAAGCCGAGTACAGAATGAGAAGATGGGGAAAGGAGGGAGTTTCTGGTGTGGAGTGCAACCACGTTGAGGGAACAGTAGGAGGCCAATTCTGGAGGACACTGGCTGGTAAAGTTGCGGGATTTGGATTCTGTCTGACAGTCACAGAAAGTTATTAAGAAATTTCAAATACAGAGCAGCATGCTTTTTATAAAAGTGTGGCTAAAAGACACTTCGCATGCACCTTACCACCTTAGCTGTTGTAAAGTGTGCTGCTGTGTAGTGTTCAGCTCTCTGCATGATGGGGAAACACATCTCACAGCAGGGCTGAGCTGCGAAGATCCTGGGCTGCGGGGAACATGGCCAAGGCTTAGCTGTGCCGGAAACACCAGGCCGATGTCGACACAACCTCCAAGACTTCCCACTTGGGTGATGTGGAAATCAGCATCATCCATCAGTTCACTCTGCTTTTACTGTTCTAGAAAAGTATGAGCTCAGAATTCAGATCTAGAAAGGTAACTAAAGCAAGGTATAATCACTTCATACATTTTCTTAAACATTTGATGACTGTAAATCCTAAAGTTGTAGGATACTTATCTAGTCTATATTCTCTCTAGAGTGTACTTTCACTCTACTCTACATGATATTCCAATGTAAAACTGGTTTTTTTTTTTAAAGAGAAAAAAAAAACCACGTAGCTAGATAAGGACTAGATTTCTATTCTGAAGGGAATTGAAGCATTTTTCACTTTTGTCATGACTTGATAGAGATTGAATTATATTGCTTGATGGCTGGATATTGTGTAAAATAAATTGTTCTCAATCCAATTTCTTGTAGACCAATGCCTTCATCTCCCAAATTGCTATGGCAATAGCTGTGTTATTGGCGGTCTTTGCAGTCAGGAGCTGGCAAGGGGGGAACAGAACTCGGCCATTGATTTATCTCTGAGCGGAGATTTGGATGCAGGTGGAGTTGCCTGAGCAGAGCGTAGCGCGGGAACTCACACGGCCTCTGTGGATAACACAGGGGGACGCCCCCATGATCAAACCACATGCGGCCTTCGCCGACTCAAGTTTTAATAAGAAATGAACTGTGTTGGGAAAGGATCCTAGAGTCCAAGTTAATTGTGGTGGTTTTCTTTTTCTTTAAAATGAAAATAGATTATCCACGGAAGAAAAAAAGAGCCAAATGTAAATCTGGGTGTAACGTTTATTCCTTTATGATAATATTATCATTGAGGGGGGAAAAAAAGCCAACTTCAAGTCTTCAAGCTGCCTGGGTAGAGGTTAATTTCAAGGTACATTGTTTTTCTTCTATTTCATTATAATTTTTTTTGTCAGTCGTGGGTCTTGAACTCAGGGCCTGGGCACTGTCCCTGAGCTTTTTCCACTCAAGGCTAGCACTCTACTACTTGGAGCCACAGCACCACTCCCAGTTTTCTGATGGCTCATTGGAGATAAGAGTCTCATGGACTTTCCTGTCCAGGCTGGCTTTGAACTGTGATCCTCAGAACTCAGCCTCCTGAGTGGCTAGGATGACAGGTGTGAGCCAGCAGCACCTGGCTAGAAATCTGTTTTGTGTTGTTTTTCTGATGGTGTTGGGGTTTAAGCTCAGGGTCTTGTGTCTCTGGGCTGGCAGTGTACCTGCTCAGCGACCCCTCGACGCTGTCTTTCTGTTATTTTGAGGTCACGTCATACATGCTTCCCACCGGGTACCTGCTTGAGACAAGCTCTTCCTACTTGAGGCTTCCCTGAACGTTCGTGCCAGGCTCAGTGTCCCTCCTTGGAGGCGGCGTAGGGAAGACGTTTCTGCTGAGGCTGGCGTCACGCTTCTCTGCACCCGTCCGTGAGGTGGGGGGGCAGGTACGCTGCCCCCAACAACCCTGGGTCACCAACGTGACCCAGGCGCCATGCTGGGCCAAGGACACGGGCTATGGAGAAGGCAGGTTAGGTCCTGAAGTTCTCTACTTTTAAATACACTTGGCATAGAAACACCAGAATAGTCTTTTCAAAGTATTTACTTCGCATTCGCTTACAGAAAGCCTGCTGAACTGTCTCCCTGGCTGTCTGTGGGGGGCGGGCGGAAGTTCACCCCTCACCAGGGTAGGGGACTAGGGCGACAGCACCGTGGTTGGAGGTAAGAAACCAAAGGCAGATCTCCAGGTGTGCGGGTTCGCAGCTGTCTAATATTCCTGCCGGCCCGCAGAGCCCAGTGCCCCTTCTCCTCCTTCCTGGTTCCCACTGCTGGCTAGAATTTGGACAAGGTTGTAGGTGACCTTGAACCTGGTAAAGGAGAAGGAACAGAGAAACAAGGCAAACCAGGCCGCAGGCCTTGCTTCCCCATCAGCAGTGCAGGTCAGTCATGCAGCCCTTGGGGCTTGAACCCACATAAGGTTCCAACAAGGAGCCACAAATGTGCCAGGATGTCGAGCTTCCCAGGGGTACGCTGTGTTGTCGACTTGTTCTGCCTGTGGTGATGGGGGTGGAAGTCAAGGATGGTTTGAGGCAGGTGGGGTTTGATGTCTTGTGGAGGAGCGCAGCCTCCCGTTGTGCAGGGCTGGTGCTCCAACCCGCTTGCAGGTCCAGGGTTCACAGGCTTTTTCTGTCTTCATTCCCCACCCCACCCCCCTTTCCCTTTTTTCTTTTTTTGAGCCAGTCCTCATGCTCTTGCTTAGCTGTTTCACTCAAGGCTGGTGCTCTACCACTTGAGCCACAGCTCCACTGGTGGCTTTTTAATAGTTAATTGGAGATAAGGATCTCATGGACATTTCTTACCCTCCCAGCTTCAAACCCAAATCCTCAAGATCTCAGCTTCCTGAGTTGCTCAGATGACAACCGTGAGCCATGAGAGCCCAGCTGAGATCTTTTAGCATGTTTTGTACAGTTTTGGACCCCATGGAGATTAGAGATTTCCAGTTCAGATAAATGTTAATAATAAGCATTCAGGGAGTGCTAATTAACTGCAGGCTCTGAAAGCTTTGTGGGTATGAACTATATTGTCCTCCTGATGAGATATGAGGTACCACGACATAACACAGAGACATGGCTTGTACAAGGTCACTGTGAAGTAGAAAATCCAGAATTTGAACCGAGGCAGAATTTTGGCTTGCACCAGCGATCTCAATGAATGCTTCCAGGAAGAATAATAGAACATGATTGTAAAAGTATTCAGACATTGAGTTTTTTGTTTTTTTTTTACAGTGAAAGCAGGGGTTATACCATGGGGGAGGGACATACAAAGCAACAAAGAAATAATCTTATAAATGTGTTAGAAACAATCACCTGAAAGAAAAAAAAAACATTTGCAGACATATCTTAGGGTTCATTTCCCTAGTATCAACTTATCTGACCTTTTCTGCTTGACTCAGACATATACTAGTTATTGCAAATAAGGGAAACCATGGGACCTAAGTTTCTTTGGGCCTGGCTTACTTCACTTAATATAATTTTTTCCAAGTCTTTCCATTTCCTAACAAATGGGGCAATGTCATTCTTTCTGATGGAGGCATTTGTGTATATCTACTACATTTTCTTGCTCCATTCATCTACTGAGGGGCATCTGGGTTTGTTCCATATCTTAGTTATGGTAAGTAATGCTGCAATAAACATAGTCATGCTGGTAGCTTTAGTGTGGTCTTGTTTGTGATCATTTGGATAAATGCCCAAAAGTGGGTTTGCTGGGTCAAAGGGGAGCTCTATGTGGAGTCTTTTGAGGAACCTCCATACTGCTTTCCAAAGTGGTTGAACAAGTTTACACTCCCACCAACAATGCAGTAAGTTTTAATCTTCTTCTGTGTGATAATTTTGCCATTCATCTTTTCTGACAATGATGAATGCACAGATGAAGCTTGATTGGGAAGGAAGTGTTTTGGTGGGGGAAAAAGAAAAAGAAAAAGCAAGAGAAATTACATGCAAAGGAAGTTCCAAGTAGCATTTGCAGAAGGGAGAGGGGAACAGTTCAGTAGTGTACTTCTCCTTAAACCGGGGTCACGGGGGCCTCTGGAGGGGACACGGGAGGGTGAGCAGAACTGGGGCTGCTCTAATTCCTTTGTTGGATGAGAAATGGATGTTGAGAGCTACAGAATATCAGATGCTTGTCAAAATATCAGCCCAGGAGGGAGCATGGCCGGCAGGGCTTTGACAGACTGCCGCTCGGAGGAGCAGCGTTGAAACCAGAGGCCGGCATGCGGGAACACACAGACAATCACAAGAGAGGAAAACAAAGCATTTCCCTTGAAGAAGCCCAAGAGAAAACCAATCAGCATGCATCCGCATTCCAAGTAGTTCCCAGAGGAAATAACACTACCAGGAAAGTATTAGACCCGTGCACCAATCAAAACAAATTTGTAAGTCCAGCACCAGTGGCTCACGCCTGTAATCCTAGCGACTAAGGAGGTTGAGATCTGAGGATCACAGTTCAAAACCCAGCTGAGGAAGGAATGTCTGCGACACACTTATTTCCAAGTAACCACCAAAAGCCTGGAGTGGAGATGTGGCTCAGTGGTAGAGCACCAGCTTTGAGCAAAAAAAAAAAGGCGAGAGATAGTGTCAGTCCCTGAATCCAAGTCTCAAAGAAAAAGAAAAAGAAGGAGAAGAAGGTTGGGAGATGAGGATCTAGGCTTGCTGCAATTTTTTAAATATATATATATATTTATTGTAAAGCTACTGTACAGAGGGGTCACAGTTCCATGAGTAAGGTAATGAGTACATTTCCTATCCAGCATTGTTACTCCCTCCTTTGTTTTCCTCTACAATCCCTTCCCTCCCCACCTCCCAACTGCTCCTTTACCCCTTCCAAGTTGTAAAGTTCGTTTTCAACCTAGTGTCTTGTACATCTCATTGTTACAATAGGTCAATCTGTATCCTTATTTAAGCATTTTGTTATATCCCTTCCCTTCCCCAAGTTGTGAAAATGTACATACAAGATGCCGGGCATGGGAATCAAATACAGTGAGAACAGGGGTTATACCATGAGGGAAGAACATACAAAAGAAACAAAAAAAATCACATAGTACATTGTAAGTACATTAACAAAGATAAAGCCTCTTATGTCTCTACAAATTGGTAAGAATCACACTGAGCCTAAATCCTATTTTTCTGGGTCAGTTTAATATGAATTTCAATGCACTTTGGTGGACCTCAGGTTAGTAAAAAGAAAACTGTAACGGTTGCAAGAGATTTATTTATCTAGCTTTTGCTTTTTGTCCTCTTACCAACGTTGCCTTTTTTTTTTAATTTCCGCCTTTATCTTTTCTACTTGAAAAGTGATCTTCTAGACACGTTAAATAAAACATTGGAATTTAATGTCCTTTTTTCAGTTTCTCTTAACTTTCTACCCACAGTGATGTGTGGTTTGTGTTATAATATTGCTAACAATAGTCAAGTGTTGGGAAGCACATGAAAGATCAGGCGCGAGTTAGTGAACAGCTTCATGAAAGTCCGCGAATATTGCAGAGAAGGAAGTGACATTCCAGGAAGAATTGCTTTCCCCTTCTGCCATAAGCACCATGACCCTCTAAGATTATCCTAAAAGAAATATTTAAGAGCTAGAAGGGTTTTCTCCACTTCTACGTGTAATTTGATGGTCCTTTGATAGAAAGTGCCTGGCAATTTGAAGTTAAGACTAGATTCTGGGAGATAACTGCCTTGCCCCACCACAGCCTTTACCAAAAATGACATCTCCTGTCAAGTCAAATCCGTGGGAGCAACCCAACGCCCGAGACTGCGCTTGACTCTGTGTGTGTCAGAACGGTGTCTGAAGTCCGTTCTGGTGTGGAATAAAAACTCCGCAAAGGACGGCCTGTGCTCCACTGTTAGAACAAGAAAGTAGCTCCTGATCAAGTGAGAAACTTACTAGAAACATGCGGTGAAACTCACGGATTATTTGGCAGATCTTCCAAATTGAATTTGATTCAACTGTGATATTTATGTATTCTTATATTACAATAATTTTAGTTCACTTCAGATTTTCTCCCTTCCTTCCTTCCTTCCTTCCTTCCTTCCTTCCTTCCTTCCTTCCTTCCTTCCTTCCATCCTTCCATCCTTCCTTCCTTTGTGACAGTACTGGGACTTAAACTCGGGACCTTAACCTTTTGCTTGGCTTTTTTGCTCAAGACTGATATTCTACCACTTGAGTCACAATTTCACTTCTGGCTTTTTGCTGGTTAATTGGAGATAAACGTCCCATGGATTTGTCTTCTTGGGGGCTTCAAACCTTGAGTCTCAGATCTCAGCCTCCTGAGTAGCTAGGATTACAGGCATTAGTTACCTATGCCTGACCTTTTTTGTTCCCCCAACTATTTTAGTGTAGAGAATTGTAGGTATTATGGAAAGTAATAAAACATAGAGCGCATAACTTTAGGGAAGAGGCAATACATGTATGTATGAAAATAACCTTCCTTCAGGCCTCTGCCCTGTGCCCGCTGCATCCGGGTGTGTGTGTGAGCAAGGCCGGTGCGGTGGTGTGCAGGAAGGAAGCTCTTGTTTCCAGGGCATTCCATGTAGATAGAGCTGAGTAGACATGGTCCTGGGCGATGTAACCAAACATACAAAAAGAAGTTAAAGGTGAAAAAAGAATTTGGTCTGATGGTTCAGAAGATGAGTAGAGAAAAATCTTTGTGGAAAATGAAGCCCAATGAAAGGAGCCAGAAGGGTTGTCTAATGTAAGAATAAGAATATATTGTGTGTTTAAAAACAGCCACCACAGTTTAGTGCCTGGAAATCTTCCTGCCAGCTAATAAAATGGAACAAATGTCTTTCCTATTGTCCTACAATTCCGCTCCAGGATATTGAGCCCTCCTCACAAACTTTATGACCATTGTTAGCTTTATTCATGGCAACCCACGTCGACACTTAATCTAGAAGCGGACTTGGGGCTCAAGTGGCAGAGTACGAGCCTTGAGCAACAAAGCTCAACAACAGCACCCAGCCCCTGAGCTCGAGCCTTAGACTAGCACAAATACAACAACAACAACAACACATGCATATACACACGGAAAAGAGCAGCCAGGATCCTTTTGGTTTGGGTATTGTTATCTATAACTGGAGATTTCATCCGATTTTGAAGATTGTAGCAAGGAGCACGGACGCAGTGGTGTTTCATTAGTTTTGTGTCATAGGGAGTAAAGGCAGACACAAGATGCTCGGCTGAAAGTTCTGGAAATTGTGGTGGAAGGAGATGTTGGGTTGGATGAGGAGCAGCTCATGCCAAGCGGGTGGATGCAGCGTTTGTCTTCTGTGGAGTTGCTGGGAACAGGCTGTGTGGACTGATGCACTCAGTGGATTCTCGATTCCCTTCCTTGCAGATCTCATGCAAAGCCAAGCAGACGAGCAGGCGAAGAAATCCTGGGCTGTTTGCCACAGCTTCTGGTGTCTGCGTCCAGCGCTCTTCCTAGAGGTAAATCAAGCCTCAGTGTGTCTGCTGCCTTTTTGGTCCTTTGGACTTCCAGTTCTCATGTTTTACTTGATCTCTTATTTTTCAGTTGGTTTGTGATGCAGAAAGGCTTTTTGTGCATTCTTAATGAGAAGTCTTTCTTTCTCATTTCTCAGTACTAGTGCTTGAACTCAAGGCCTTGTGCTCTTTCTTGTTTTTTTTTTTTTTTTTAAACAAGCTTGGTGTACTACCACTTGAGCCAGGCATCCAAGTTCCAGCTTTTTGCCAGTTAATTGGAGATAAGAGTCTCAACCTACTTTTTGCCTAGGCTGGCTTTCAGTATGATCATCAGATCTTATCCTGAGTAGCTAGGATTACAGGCATGAGCTACCAATGCCTCTGTGTGTGTGTGGGGGGGAGGGGTTGGTACTGCAGCTTGAACTCAGAGCCTTGAGCTCTCAGTTCACATTTCATTCATGGCTGGTGCTTTACCATTTGAGTCTCATCTCCAGTCCTGCCTTTTTCTGATTAATTGGAAATAAGAGTCTCAAGGATTTGTCTTCCTGGGCTGGTGTAGAATTTCAATTCTCAGATCTCAGCTACTTTAGAGCTAGGATTCTAGACAAAAGCCATTGGTGTCTGGCTGGACTTCGCTTTTTCTAAAAAAAAAAAAAGTCCATAAATGTATCTGTAGATAAGCTCTTCAGTTACAGTGGCTTGTTTCTGTTTTGTTGGAGTCCAGGGTTGTTTTGTGGTAGGCTGGGCCAATCTAGCACCGTTCTGTACTGGGTGTGATCGGCACGGTGAGTTTCTATCTGTGCTGAGATGAGCTGGTGCTGTGCATCAGGCTTCAGGTGGATCGTGCAGAAAGAGAAGAGAAATGCTGGTGTGTCTGGTCTGGTGGCTAGTGTGCAGACCAGCTGGGGACGTATAATCAAAGGAACCACGCTAGAATGGCGGAAGCCACAACAGCAATAAGGAGAAGGAGCTGGTGAGGATAATGTACCACCACAAGGCCAAAAGGCCGAGTAGAACCTGGCCCAGGAAATATGGAGCTGGAAAGGGGACGGGAAGGACACACTATACAAGCCTGGTTACAAGTGAGCCCATCGGGAAGAGAAAATGGCCTTGAGAATGGGTTGAAATTCACCCAGGAAGATGGGGGGACAGGAGGAGGGCAGGAGGAAGGCAGGAGTGGAAGGAAGGGAGCAACAGAGGCACCAGCGCCCACAGGCTCCTGGGAGGGAGGGCAGGAGGCGGACAAGGCCTCCAGGTCTCGCTGCTGCTGCTTTTTAATTTTTAAACTGTTCTTGTAGAGGTGGTAGACAGCGGGTTACAATGACATGGGTCAGGTATGAAGTGCTCTTCCTTCCGTACAGTGTCTCCTATTCCCTCCGCTCTCCCTCTCCTGCCCTCCGGTCTCCCCCGGCGAGGGGTAGAGTTCCTCTTCATCCATGCCCAGTGAGCTCCCCGCTGCATTGTCCCTCTTTTCCCTTGAGTTCTGCGACCTCCCCCTTGCTTAAACCAACCAATAAAGATTTCCCTCTTGTCTGTCTTCCTGGCGCCGATCTTCCTGAAGACATTTGGCATGTGGTGGCGGCATTTGTTAGCCTTGGACTCGTGTGTGTCTGTCCTGGACCAGACTTTCTTACACAGCCTCTGTTGGCCCTGGAGGAGGAAGGGCTGACCATCGCAACCCCCCACCCCAGCTACCCTGCTGCTTTTTGTGTGTGCTAAGAGTGGGATTTGAACTCAAAGCTTTTCATTTCACTTGGCCTTTTCACTCATTTGATCCTCTACCACTTGAGTCACGCCTCCATTTCTGGCTTTTTTGTTGCTTAATTAGAGATAAGAGACTTGCAGCTTTTCCTGCCTGGGCTGGCTTTGAATGTTTATCCCCAGATCTCAGCCTCCTGGGTAGCTAGGATTTGAGACACGGGCCGCCAGAACCTTGCTGTTTCCCCTGTGTGAAGCCCCCTCGGATTTTGAAGTTGGAGCTGTTTTCTTGGTGGGTGGGGTCTGCTGGGCTCTCTTGCCTGGGACCCCTCCCATTTTCTTCCTCGGATTCTCTCCCTCCCCACCTCTTCCTCTAACATCCTCTGTGAAGCTCCCAATTGCTTCGTGGAGAAGGACATTCTTACGAAGTTAGATGTATCAGGAGAGAGTACAGTGACCATTTCCCAGAAAGAGGCTGGCTCGATTTCAGAGGGGCAGAGCACATGCCAGACTGAGGGACCGCCACCTTTGCCCAACCCACGGCCTTTCCCTCTGTTGAAAGACTCTTAGACAAGTGCTCATGCATTTACTTCACATTCACTGAGTACCATTGGGATCATCAAATCTCAGCCTCCTGGACAGCTATTAATATAGGCGTGAGCCACTGGTTCCCAGCAATATTTTCCTTCCTTCCTTCTTTCCTTCCTTTCTCCCTCGTTTCCTTCCTTCCTTCCTTTCTCCCTCCCTCCCTCCTTCCTTCCTTCCTTCCTTTTGGTTTGTGATAGGAAGCTTGTCTCTGTCTGAGCAATTTCTGCAGTGAAATATTTTTTTCTCCTTTATTCCCTGATGGGCGAGGACACTCGGTGTGTATAAATGTATAAAAGCACCTCATAAAAAGCTCCCTGGTGGTCTTTCCTGATGAGAGCAGAGAGCTAAGTCTCAGTAAATAATTGCATCTGAAGGCAGAAAAGCAGGTCTGTTTTGGGAGCAATTACTATTTATAAGTGACACTTAAGGTGTCATTTATAAATTAGTCTTTATGCCATTTATAAATTAGTCTTTATGTTGTTTCCTATTGCTTGGGGTCCTCAGATCAAGGGCTTGAACTCTGAGAAGGTGTCCAGACTCTAGGAACTGTGTTTATTATTTCTGTTTTGGAAGCTTTTTGATGGCTTCCAATGGTTTAGATGATTTAGAAATTAAAATCGTGTAGTTTTCTAATCTGGTCTCACAATTCTGTTGAGACATCAGATAATCAATAGGTTTCCAAGGTGGTTTTGTTTTTTAATAAAAGGAAACAAGTGTTTGAAGGGGTAGCTTTTTATATTAGCTAATTACTTTTGTAAACTAGTCTGAACACTTAAAAAGCAAGGAAAAGTCTTGCTAGTATATAAATCCAGAGTTGAAGCAGGCTGTCCTGGTCATTATGGGCTGTACTTTTGCTATCAAGAATCCTGTGCATGGGGCTGAGAAGGTGGCTCAGTGGTAGAGCGCTTGCCTTGCATGCTTGAGGCCCTGGGTTCGATTCCTCAGCACCACATAAGAAAAAAGCTGGAAGTGGTGCTGTGGTTCAAGTGGTAGGGCACTAGCCTTGAGCTGAAGAGCTGAGGGACAGTGCCCAGGCCCCATGACCGGACCCAAAAAAAAAAAAAAAGAATCCTGTGCTCCTGAGGGAGATTATTCCACAGCCCGCAGAGGTTTGTGAAATACTCCTGTGCGGGTCTGCGGCTGCTTATGACGTGAAAGTTTCCCGTGCCGTTTGCTGTGTGTGATTTGGAGCAGGGGCACCTGACTCTTCTTTTCTCCTTCTGTATCGGGTTTCATTGTCCAGATGAGACCCCCCCCCCCAGTAGATTCCGTCTCCCCGGGCCGGGACTCTTCCTCTGCTGGGGGAGGAAGGGAGGCGGCCTGGTGCACCTCTGGTCCTGATGTGTGGGACACAGCCCTGTGATGCCCGTCCCAGCCAGGGTGTCCGGCAGGCGTCTGGCCCCACTGAGCTGCCAGCCCTGCCGCAGAGCTTCCCTCCCCAGCACCCCTGTGGGACCCCCTCAAATCCACGCACTGAAATCGCTGTGGCTAATGCTGCCCACGGATTCCTACGTGCCACCCAGACACCAGACCTCGCTGGCCTTCCCGGCAGCATGGCCGGGTTGACCGCAGCCCCGCAGCCCAGGCGCCCGGGGCCTCCTGGTGCTTTTTCCCTAAGGCCTCAATACCTGCGTGCCACGTGTGATGGTCACAGTGGAAGCGCCCGTCTACCTCGTTAGACCTCCATAGACATTTTGTGTTGGGAACAGTCACAGTGCTCTCTTCTAGCCAATTAGGTAATCATCTTATTATCTGAACGCACTCTCTCTTTGTTCTCCATTTCTCGAGTCAGGGAGATGGATCAGTATTTTCTACTCATTCAGCCGTTACCCAAAGTGGACTTCTTCTTAGAGAACACATTCTCTCCACACATCTACTTTTAACCTGTTCTGCCGTCTTGCCATTCTCCCTTGTCCTGTGTTAACTGTCCGCTCTTTTGCTAGGTTACCGCTGGAGTTCACTCAAGTCCTCAGCATCTCACCGGTTCGAGCACAGATAGCCCATCGTACGTCATGCCCCTTTTCCTTGCCTTCCCTCCGCAGGGCTCCTCACGCTGACTTCTTTAACACCATGGCTGGCTGAGCATCTCGCAGGAGCTGTCTTTGGTTTTACACTGGTAGACAAGGCTGTTCATTCTTTTGGGCTCTGGTAAACTCCAGTGTCTCGCTCATCCCAAACACACTGTCCCTCTCACACCCCCCCCTGCCCCGCCCCAGGTAAGGCTCAGCTTTGTTGAGGGGCTCTATCTCATCTTTGTAGAAACATAAATCCATGAATTTTCTTATACATACTCTGTCAAACTACCTGTTGCCACTGAATAATCATTCCTTTGCAAAACTTCCAATTCAGCACCTTTCTGATGATCTTTATTGGAACAGTTCAGTTTTAGTATTTGAGGACTAGTCTGGGCTATTTAAGAAATTGTAAGCCCCTTCTACCCCCAACCATTAAAAGCTTGCTTTCAGTCAGGCATTCGTGGCTCACGCCTATAATCCCAGCTACTCAGGAGGCTGAGAGCTGAGGATCTTGGTTCAAAGCCAGCCAGGGCAGGAAAGTGTGTGAAGCTCTTATCTCCAAGTAACCACCCACCCCAAAACCAGAAGTAGAGCTTGTCGCTCAAGTGGTAGAGCACTAGCCTTGAGTGAAAAAAAAAAGCTCAAAAATAGCATCCAGGTCTTGAGTTCGAGACCCAAGACTGACACACATGCACGAAAAAGTATTACAGTCTGCTCCCTTCATTTCTCCTGAGCCCCCACTGCTTTAGAGACCAGAGTGAGGCGGACAGATGGGAGAGAAAGATGGAGGCCGCTGCTGAATTCTCCTGTCTGAAGGTTAGCCCAGGAAGGCTGGCCAGTCGCGCTCCGATGCCTTCAGCAGTAATTCTTTCAGACACCTTCTTGGAGAATACCACTGCTCAGTCATATTTTCTCCCATTTTTAAACAATTAAAAATAAGTTATTATATCTGATGACTTTCAATATGACATTTTTATGTTCACATATTTCTTATTTTGACCACACTCATCACCCTCTCTTGTTCTCCCTTTTCCTAGTAGGCCCTCCGTCTCCCCGAATCCCTCTCCTCCTTTCATGTCTTTTAAAAAAAAATCTAGATTCTGCATATAAGAGAAAACATGCATTATTCATAGTCTTTCTGAGTCTGGCTTATTTCACTGAACATTGTGATCTCCAGTGTTGCCCATTTTCCTTCAGATGACTCAGTTTCCTCCTTTTCAATGGCTGACCAACACTGCCGTTGTCTATACGCACTGGTGTATTTAGTGTGTCTGTCCGTGATTCCGCGGTGCCATTTCCTGCTGTGGCCGAGTCTTTCCCATGCACTTCCCGCTGCGCCTCCGGCTCCCGGGTGCTCTCGCACAGGTTCCCGAATCCTCCAACCAGCCTTTCCCTAGATCCTTCCAGAGTGGACTTGTGCCATAGCGCTGCGTCCTCCACAGCTCCGGCCCAGACCTCTGCAGCCTTGTCTTCGTTCAGCTGCCGTGTGCGCCCGTGGAGGGGCTGCGGCGGTCTCACCGGAGACCTCGCGGACCTGCCCGGCCATGGTGACGCCTGGCCGATGCGGACTTCATCTCCTTCCTTCCTTCCTTCCTCCCTCCCTCCCTCCCTGCCCGCCTGCCTTTCCCCCTCTCTCTTTTCCCTCCCCTCTTTCTTTTTGTGCCAGTCCTGGGGCTTGAACTCAGGGCCTGAGTGTTGTCCTTGCGCCTTTCTGCTCAAGGCTACTGCCCTACCTCTCGAGCCACTGCTCTGGGGCTTCCTGACCTGACAGCTGGGTAACCCGCCCGCTCTGCCCCGAGCGCTTCCCGCGCTCTGCTTTGCGCCTCCTCTCAGCTCCAGCACGGGGTGACCTATGTGGCGTCCATTGCGGGCGTCTGTGCGCACGGATTGCAACACGATCCAGGAAATTACACTGGGAGCACGGAAAATAGATGCGGAGCGCAAAAGGTTCTCATATCACCTGGCCTTTAACAAAGGAGAAGAGTGATAAGAAGCTGTCTGGATGAATGCGCGTGTGTGCGTGAGTGTGTGCTTGAGCGCGTATGTGCATGTGTGTGGATGCGTGTGTGTGTGGTGTGTGTGTATGAATGTGTGTGTGCATGTGTGTGCATGAATGTGTGTGTGCGCGTATGTGCATGTGCGCGCGTGTGTGGATGAATGTGTGTGTGCCCACGCGTGTGTGTAGATGAATGCGTGCGTGCGCTCACTCCATCTGCGCCCAGTGCCCGCCGGCTGAGGTCCAGGCCGGCACCTGCAGCGGCCAGGGCTCGGGCAGCTGCGCTCGGCTTTGGCTGAGGAGCGAGGGCCGGGGCCACCCACCCCGCTGAGACCCGCGAGTCCCAACTAACGCCACCCTGGGCGGCAAGCGCATGGGGCCCTGGCGTGAGGGCGGTGCCGTCGTGCGGGAGGGAGGCCCCGGGGTCCCGGGCCCCAGGCCTCCGCTGGTCCCAGAGACCCAGAGACCCTTCCTTGAGGGCCCAGGAGGGGTTGCGGGCCCAAGGCCTCCGCGCCGTGGCGGGCCAGACCCGCCCGAGTGCCCGCGGGCCCGGTGGAGCCTGCGCGAGCCGTGAGCCAGGCCAGCCGCGGGCAATTTTTAGACTACGGCTTGGCTTCTCTATTTTGAGAAGACGTTTCCAGTCGGTCAGCATTCCCCATCGACGTTATTGACAGCAGGCCTGGAGGGGAGGAGCTTCAGCCTGGGGAGGCGGCCCTCCCCCCGGGAAGCAGCTTTGTCTCCACTGAAGACCACGCAGCTGCTGAGCTCCAGCTGGGAGGAATGATCAGAGCAGTGCAGTTATTTCAGAAACGTGGGGATGAGACGTTTGATATTCAAGGAACTTGCTGGCAGACACTTGTGAGCTCCCATGAAAGGCCCGGGCGCAAGCGGATGAAAGTTGGAGGAGACAGGACCTTTCAGCAGAGGCAGAATGTTCTCCTGCGAGCTCGGGGGTGGTTTTGTCACTCCGCGTAGTCTGTGTGTTCCCTGGGCGGTTGCTGGTGAGATGCAGGGGAGCCACATTTGGAGAGATCAAATCCGGAGTCTTTATTAGAAAGCCAGTAGCTGCAGGGCGGCGCACGTCCCCAGAAAACTTGCTGCCTCGAATGCACTTCACACTGTTAGAAAACTGAGCCACGAGAGTGGCAGAGTAAAGAAAGGGCAGAGAAACAATCTCACCAAACCAGACCAACCCCAATGGAGAGCTGAAGCAGGGCGCGTCAGGAGACACAAGGCAAGGCACAAAATGGCGGCTGAGCGGGTCAGGGCCTAGAGAGGGCCAGGGGCAGGGGCAGGGTCACAGGGGGTTGGAGAGTCTCCAGACTGGCTGGTCCACTAGCCTATTGTTTAAGTCTCGGTCCCTGCCTCTAGGAATTCAGGCACAGACATCACTTGGAGGTGGAACTTTACCCTCCACCACCATAAAAAACAAGATGGCGCCAGGTAAACCCAATTCCCTATCATCTGCCATGTTGCCAAGATGGCAGTATCCTTAGACCCAGTATCATCATTATTTTGAGCATAGAAGTGAATTTGATAGCTATAGCTTTCTTTTGTAATTTTCATTTTATTTCATCTTATATTTGATTTTTGTGTGTGCCAGTCCTGGAGCTTGATCTCAGGGCCTACGCACTGTCCCTGAACTTTTCCACTCAAGGCTGGTACCACTTGAACTGCATCTCCGCTTCTGGCTTTTTGCTGGGCAATTGGAGATAAGGGTCTCATGGATTTGTCTACTGATCCAGCTTTGAATTTTGATCCTCCCATCTCAGCCTCCTGAGTGGCTAGGATTACAGGTCACCAGTGTGTGGCTTCTGCATTTTTCTCTTCCCTTAGAATGGATTTCTTTTGGTATATTTTCAAGCTCACTGGCATCTTATTTTCCAAATGGTGTTCACATTGATCCCGCAGAACCTTGTTTTATGGCTAGCACTGCGCATTGCGGCACTGACCCTCTGCTCTGTTATCATGTTATCTCATGAGAGTCGCTGTTTGTTTTAGGAAATAGTTTGCTTATTGGCTTGCCACCTTTGTCTTCCATGTGTGTGGCCTTATGATCTATCAGAACATATTTCTAGAAAGTTCTTAGTGTTTCCTGAACCCCTCTGATGAGTACTATTCAAATACATTCCTGGCTCAGTGCTTTCAGATATTTAGCAGATTCTTTTTTCTAAGTACCCAAAAGTTTTGTGCGTGTGCACTTGCTCTCTCTCTCTCTCTCTCTCTCTGTCTTTCTCTCTCATTCTTTTTTCTTTTCTTTTTTTACCAGTCCTGGTTCTTGAACCCAGGGCCTGGGCACTGCCCCTGAGCCTATTTGTGCTCAAGGCTAGCGCTCTACCACTTGAGCCACAGCACCACTTCTGGCTTTTTTTGAGTAGTTTATTGGAGATAAGAGTCTCAAGGACTTTTCTGCACCACTGGCTTCAAGCCAAGATCCTCAGATCTCAGCCTTCTGAGTAGCTAGGATTATGGGCGTGAGCCACCAGTGCCTGTTTTTTCTCATTGTTTACTTTTTTATTTTATTGGAAATAAGCTGGGTGCTGGTGGCTCAGGCCTATAATCGCAGCTGCTCTGGTGGCTGAGATCTGAGGATCTGAGGATTGCAGTACAAAGCCAGCCCTGGCAGGAAAATCCACAAGACTCTTATTTCCACCATTAACCACCAAAAAGCTGGAAGTAGAGCTGTGGCTCAAGTGGTAAGGCACTAGTGTTGAGCAAAAGAAGCTCAGGGACAGGATTCAGACTTTGAGTTCAAGCAGGCAAAAAAAAAAGACTGGCAAAAAAAAAAAAAAAAGATAGCTGTTGGTTTTCAGTCAAATACAAACTACTTCACAACTGAACCCAAACTTTGAATTTCAAAATGACCACTTCAAATTATACATATAATTGTGGGTAAAACTTGAGAAATGATCAAATAAATATTTACAAGTATTTTTTCCTCTTTGGCTTCGTCTTATTTTCTCTCTCCTAGGAGATTTCTTTTTTATTTTCTTTCTTTCTTTTCTTTACTGGTTCTGGGGCTTGAACTCAGGGCCTGGGCACTGTTCCTGAGCTTCTTTTGCTCTACCACTTGAGCCACAGCAGCCCCTTTCAGCTTTTTCTGAGTAGTTTGTTAGAGATTAGAGTCCATGGACTTTCCTGCCCAGGCTGGCTTCAAACCACAATCCTTAGATCTTAGCTTCCTGGGTAGCTAGGATTATAGAACCACAATCCTTAGATCTTAGCCTCCTGGGTAGTTAGGATTATAGGCGAGAGCCACTGAGTTGGTGCACCAGCCATGAGCTGGTGCGCAGCTAAGAGATTGGTTTCTGACAGTTGTTTTTAAGGATTTTTAACCTTTGCTTGCAATTTTCCTGACTATAACCCATGCTGCTTTACTTCCAAACCCATGTTAAATCAAATATGTCACACGCCCAACGTACTTTGCAGGCTTAGTGGTTGGCTCACACCTATAATCCCAGCAAATTGGTAAACAGAGATCAAGAAAATCATGGTTTGAGGCCAGCCCAGCAAAAAAAAAAAAAAGTGAAATCCCATCTCAGCCAATAAGGTAGGCATGGTGTATACATCTGTATTCCCTGCTAGGTGGGAGGCGTAGGTTCCTACCTACCTACCTATGCCTCCCTATCTCAGTCTGAGGCCCTAGAGCAAAAGCACAAGACATTGTCTGAAAAATAAAGAAGGGTTGGGGTCGCGACTTAAATAGTGGAATACCTGCCTGCAAGTGTGAGCCCCTAAATTCGAACCCTAGCACTGCAAACTCCCCTGCTCCCCGGACACACCCCATTCCCAGTGTCTCCTGCACTTGCCCAGCCAGCGTCCTAGCTCCTAGCTCATCATGGCTACAGGGCATTGGAGAGTATTGTCTGGAGATCATGTGGCCCACAGCAGCCGTGGCTGGCAGAAAGCAGCCCAGACCAAACACATAGCCTGACTATCATTGTCTGGCCGTGGCCTCATTGCCCGGGGCTAGTGGCGAGGTGGAACTTCCATGAAAGAAACATGTATCAGAGGAGCACAGTGCCCTTCTGGAAGCTGGAAGCTGGAGAGAGGAAGGGGCGGGGTCATAGTGACCCCTCTGGGGCCTCCTGTGGTCTAACTTCCTCCCACTAGGCCCCACCTCCCCCAGTTTCCCCCTTGCTCGCTAGCGCCCCCTTCCTGCAGGGGCTTTGAGGACACCTGAGACGTCAGGTCTAACGGGAAGCACGTTTTCTTCATGCTCAGTTGTGACAGTGAGCTGCTTTGTTTGTATTGCCTTTGGGGTTGACATACGAGGACTTCCCTGTCTCTGCGGTAGCTCCTGGTGTGGTGCATGCGGGGCACTTAATACATAAATGTGTCGACAAATGAATAAACGAGAGGAAGAGGAGCAGAACGGAAATAGTGAGGTGGAAACTTGAAACTCAGATTGTGTGAGACCTTTTAGGAGGCCTTTACTTGGTGATCTCCCACGCTCAATGCCATCATTTCCCATGGCCCAAGGTGTATATGGAGGAAAACTCAGTGGCATACAGTGGTGCCGCTCTGTGTTGCCAGCCTGCTGGAGTTCAGGAGCAGATAATAGGAAGGACTGGATCCTGAGCTCATCGGCTCCCATTTCTCTTAAGCCATAGCTCAGTTCGAGACTCTGGGAAAATAGGAATGCGTGAATGACTTTGAAACATGTTTCTGGGCCACTTTATGATAGAATACATTTGAATCTATGATCAGCTGAGCTGTATTTTGCCAAGTCAGATGACTTGAGCCTACAGGAAGTAGGCACACACAGGAAGTTCCTGCACAGTGGCTACAGGCTAGTATTGACAGCTGCTTTTATTTTTGAAATCAAAGTGGGAAAGATAGTGAAAAGATGAATTAGATGCTTTCTGAGTCTTTCAGAAAAAATGTGGTGTCAGCACTGAGGCTTGAACTCAGGGCCTCATGCAATGGGTTGACTTTTTTCACTCAAGGCTGGTGATACTCCAAGGCTGGTAGAGCCACAGCTTCATCTTTTGGCTTTTTGCTGGTTAATTGGTGAGAAGAGTCTCACAGATTTGTCTGCCCAGGCTAGCTTTGAACCATGATCCCTAGATATCAGCCTGCTGAGTACTAGGATTACAGCTGTGAGTCACCAGCACCTGGCTTCTAAGAGTATTCTTCCTCCTCTACTGAGCAGGAGGGGTGATCCTGATAAAAGATGGTTGGAAGTCGGTTGGAAGTACTTTGCCCTAAAACCACAACTGACCACATCTGGACTCGGGCGGGCTTTCTCCCAGAGGCCTGGAGTCTTTCCCCTCAGCTTTGTAGCCAATTGTTTTTATTATTTGTACATCATAGCTACAAACACTGGATTCTATAAAACACTTTTTCTAGTAGTCATTGATTGTGTAAGTTTTCCAAGAAGAATTAGGCTCAATTTTGAAGCAGCATACTTTGGAATAAAATTAAGGCTAAAACCATTCAAGAATGCTATTTTTAGGCAGGTAATTCCATTTGAAGTCATCATAGGTAGATTTAAAAGCTTCTTTTTACCATATAGAATTTTAACTCCTTTTTTAACAAAAGGAAAGTAGGTGCAGAAACAGGTTGATTTTCCAATCTTACTTATTGGTGTTGGCTGATTATCAAGCATCTTGTTTTCTAATTATGGTAATATTATGAAGTGACAGATTAATCGTCTTACAAAATTCTTATTCCTTCTCTTTACTTTGGTAACAATTAGGCATGCATTCAATTTCCTATTCCTATGGCAACATTTGCTTTATACAATGGCTGCAGAGAACAAAGCTTCAGAATCATTTTGGGGCTGATATAGTTAGCTCACAAGAAATAATGTCTTCATTGTAGTGATTTCAACAGAAAAAAAAAGGAATGTAGAGATGTTGACCAAAGGATAAATATTTAGTAGACAGATTTTTTTTTCCTAGCTGTGTTAGAGATTATTAGGAAATAGGGAAAATTTAGAAAAGATCGCATGGAGAATGTATCTTGTTGGTTCTTAAAAGAAAATACAAACATTAAAACAAAAAATACCAATATACGCCCTTAAGTTAAAATTTCCTTTACAAAAGCCTGTTATGGTAGCCAGGCATGCTTATCATGCTTGTAATCCTAGCTACTCAGGAGGCTAAGATCTGAGGATCTTCAGCTGGTCTGAGGGACCCTTATCTCCAGTTAAGCACAAAAAAGCTGGAAGTTGATGTGTGACTCAAATGTGGCTCAAGGCCAGCCAGGAGTACAAAAGCTAAGGGTCAGTGCCTTGAGTTCAGGACCACTACTGGCTTATATACACAAACACAAAAATCTGCGACTTTACTTAAGTGAGACATTTGGTTTTATTTCAGCCTCTAAATGTTCTTTTGATATCATTCCATTTTCCAATCAAGTTATGTGAACAGTTTCTATTACAGTTATCAAGATTGGACTCTGGTTTCTTTAATCTGTGTGTCTAATTTGGATTTAGCAGTAGGAAACCTGTAGCAAAGTCAGTGTGTGTTCTATTACTGTTCTAGGAGATGTTTCGTGCTGGGAGAAGAGGAGTTATTTCAACGTACCCTAATTTCTGGTCAGAAAGATCTATTTCAGAGCTAAACTGTAGTTGTCATTTTAGGTAGTCAGAGATTTTTATTTTTTGCTAGTATTTTACCAGGAGAGAGATTTGCAGAGGATCAGAGAGCTAAGAGGGACTTCAGTTTTGAATTTATTGCATAAAGTTTGTGGCACTGAGACAAAAGCCAGCTTGTAATTTACCTGAGGAGAGGAGTTATAATTCATCCGCGTCTTTTTGATTTGGAAGTTCTTTGTCCCCACAGTATTACTGTGATGAAGCCAAATCGGAATATCAGAGCAAACCTGTATTCTAGGACACTTTTCTATTTTAAGCTTATAGTAAAAAAAAAAAAAAAGTGCTTTCAAAGGCCTTGTCTTCTGGCCTGCGACTGCATGGCTCCTCCTCAGTCACACGGGCTGCTAGGCTGAGGGTTTTTTTTTTTTTTACTCTTTTTTTTATTGTGAAAATACCGTACAGAGGGGTTACAATGACATGGGCAAGGTAATGAGTACATTTCTTTTTTTTTAATTTAATTTAATTTTATTTGTGAACATACTGTACAGAGGGGTTACA
>NW_012267251.1:3230304-3245021 GCF_000151885.1 Dipodomys ordii
CCAAGGAGACCTAGGGTTTCTCCTATTCCATCCTGTAATGTTTTCAGAGTGTCTGCTTTGATTCCGAGGTCTTTGATCCATTTGGAGTTGATTCTGGTGTAGGGTGATATATAAGGATTGCTAGGCTGAGGTTTAGCCCGCCTTGTTCTCCTGGTCTTCCTCGCTCTTTCTCCTTGGACTTTGGAAAAGCGGCAGGCACGGTTGGTTTGAGACTTTCCCATCTCACCTAGTTACAGAGAAGGAAACTGAACCAGAAGCGGAGGGAGAGGTATGCTCCCCGGCCTTTTACACATCTGCCAGAAAGAATGCTATTGCAGCATTTGTAAGGAAGTGGGAAGACTTGGCAAAAATTATACGAAATGACCTAGGTCAGACCCAGAGAAACCGAGGCTGCGTGGTTTTTCTCGTGTGTGGTAACTAGAATGTGCCAATGAATCTATCAGTAAACACGAGGGGTGGTATGCAAGTGGTTACAAATGAGTTAGTAAACTCGCTGGAGAGCCCGAGGAGTGTAATTTTGAAACGCTAACAAAATAAGGACCAAGAAACTGGTACATGAAAAGGGGAGGGGTGAGGCCTAGAGGAGAGGGGTAGACCAACAAGAGGCGGGGGAAGAATGCAGCCAAGGACTCGTGTATAGACCACAAAAGTAAGAAAAGTAAGGGAAGTGGGAGGTGTGTGGAGGAGGGGTGAGCCACTGGGGTGACACCGATCAAGACGCCCGGATTCACGCTCGGCTTTGGTGACTGGCGCCTCCCCTGTACAACTACTCAGAGATCAGAGATGTTCAAAAACTACAAAGCCAGCTAGGGCCAAGCTGTCCCGATGAGGACTAGCGCAGAAGAGAGCGGGAATTCTCTCTGAGTGATCACACGTGTATCACCCAGTTATACACGCTTTATTGCCTAAGTTCCTCTGTCTGGAAGCTTCCGTGAGCCTGAAGGTGGGGCGCCTTACTTGAGACCCAGCCTTCACAAGCTCGTTCTGCGGGGTTCGGATGTGGAGAGTAGCAGCTTTCTCTTTGCCTCTCCTACCTGGGAGTGCGTTTCTGAGTTCTTTCTGAACGCGGACAGATTGCCAGAACGTTCATCTTATTTCACATTCCCCAAAAGACGCGGGTCAGAACGGAGGCCTCGTCACGTGTGTGGACCGGCTTGCACCACCATCACGGCTGTTTATCACGCTGGCACACTCCCATTTGTGTCTTCTCATTAGGCACCAACGTTGATGAAAGCAAATTCATCTTATAACTCTATCCATCTATTCATCCATCCATCTGTCTCTCCAACGATCCGTCTGTCTGTCTGTCTGTCATCTATTCGTCTATTTTTCAGTACTGAGGATTGAACTCAAGACCTCATCACTTGAGCGTTTTACTTTTCGTGTCCTCTGCAGATAAGGTCTTCCGCGTTGTGCCTGGGCTGGCCTTCGACGCTTGTCCTCTAACCTTTGCCTCTCCAGTTGCTGGGGTCACAGACATGTGCCGTGACCGCCGCCCCTCCATGGTCAGGCGTCTCTCATGGTTTGGATACAGAGAACCCCTCAAAAAGCCCATGAATTGAAATTTTGGTCTCCAGCCGGGGGTCCCATTTTAGAAGGTGCTAGCCACTTGGGGCTCAGCTGGAAGAGGCCACTTGAGGTGTGCCTTTGAAGCTTGCAGCTGGTCTCCAGTCCCTGCTTCTCTGCTTCCTGGCCACCAGGTGACCGACGTGGCTTCTCTCCTGATGCTCAGTTCAGTGGAACCGGCTGGCCACGGGCAAAACCTCTGAGAGTGTCAGCCAGACTTTTCAATGACGTTAATACAATGTTGGTTGGCTGGTTATTAGTACTCTGGGCAGATCTTTCCTGAGAAAGGTAACTTTTCTTGACTGTGTAGAAATTTCTGACCACTTGGAGTTCTGCCTCCATGTCCACCTCCTAATCTGACTTTCCTACTTAACTGATTTAAGTGATCTTGCGTTTTGCATTCCCGGGATATAGCTCCTTGTGTTTTGCAAACCCTTCCATTTCCAGCCAGATGCATGTATGTCTCCTCCACTCTCTGGTCAGTTGCTTCTTATCTTCACGTTTTCTCTGTAGACGGTAATTCCCCTTTCCACGAGGGATATTCAGAGACCCTTCCTTGCTGTGGAAACACAGATAGAATCAAGCCCTCTGTATACATAGATACGCTTCCTGCTCATGTAGACCAGGCTAAACGTCATTTATGAGTTAGGCAAGTTAGGAGATGAATGATAAATAATAATAAAGTAGAACAATCATAATGGCACACTGTAAGGGGAGATTGTCTCAAGGAATCTCATTACACCGGTCCTCTCCTGTCTGCGCTCTGCTGTAGAACCTGTCAGGTCTGTAAACCATTCCCGGGTCTCTTGGCCTACCCTCCCCTTCCCGCCTTCCCCGGGGCTCAGCAGCGCTGTCTCACCTGCCCTCACCTCTGCACTGGCTTCCAAGGATTCTCCGCACCCATCCTCGCCCGGTACTGTCCACCTTCTACATGTTAGTTGACGGGTTATTTAAAAATAAAACATCATATAGCCTGGCACCAGGGGCTTGCACCTGGAATCTTAGCTGCTCAGGAGGCTGAGATGTGAGGATCGCAGTTCAAAGCCGGCCCAAGCAGGAAAGTCCGTGAGACTCTTATTTCCAATTAATCAATTAATCACCAAAAAACTGGAAGTGGAGCTGTGGCTCAAGTGGGAGAGCACCGCCTTGAGCAAAATAGTAAGGAACAATGCCCAGGCCCCGAGTTCTAGTTCCAGTACTGGCACGAGGCATGAGAGAGAGAGAGAAACAGAGAGAGAGAAAAAAGAGAGAGACAGTGTGCTTTCTTTGAAGTCTAAGCTTGTTAAGAGGAAGGTAGAAGTGGGAAATCTGTGTGTTCAATGTCTGGAAAGCCAGCCAGGGTCTGGGTGGATCTGGTGATTAGTATGAACTTTCTGCTGTCTGGGTTTCCATGTTTCCTGCCAGTTGCCATTTCTCTAACACATTCAGGTGTCAACCAGAAAAAACTACATTCCATGAATCTTAAGTGGCGATCAATGGTTTCTCTTTCAAAAGCAAGTGGGTTTCAGTGAAGTTGTGGAAAGTGAGTTCATCTTGGAGAGGTAAAGGGTATGTCAGCATCTGCTAGATTCTAGAGCAGCAAGTTCAACTTGGAACATGCTGAGCTTGGGATCCAGCAGGAGCTTGGGATCCAGCCTGCATTTGGCAGAGGGGAAATTTTGCCTTGTCTTCACCTGGAAGAGAAAACGTAAGTGGAGTTTGGGGCAATGAACGGCCAGCAGGGTGCTGCCCTGTCCATTTCTGGCAGGGAATACTGGGGAGGGGGGAAGGGGAGGGAGAGGGGAGAGGGAGGGACACTGGTTTATTCCCAAAGTAGCTTTGTGCCTGCCAGGCTCAGACTCCAAAGCCTAGAAAGCCCCTGTCTCGGTCTGGTCAGAGGTTGGCCTCCGTGAGAATTAAAGTGAAAGGAAATCCCATGAGTGGAAGGTGTGTGGAAAGCCGGCCGCCCAGACGGTGTGGGCTGCGGCAGACACGCTGGGTTCCGGGGAGGAGGCCATGCTTTCCACTCCCACAGCGGGGCCCTGCGGCAGGCAAGGTCCCTTCCCCATACCAGGGCTTGGCTGGTGTGATTCTGAGGACAGGCAAAACAGCGGAAAGATCAGTGAGGGCTGGAAAATGTTCTAGAACATTGTGTTTTCTTCTTGTAAATTTTGTTTTTGTGAGAGAAGATCTTGCTGTGAAACCCCAGTGGCTCTGAACTCTACATTCTCTGGCCTTGGCCGTTCAAAGGCTGAGATTACAGGTGTGGACCGTCACACCTGCTAGTTACTCACACATATATTGGCTTCTCCGTCTTGTCCATGAAGCTTCATTCTGATGCTCATCTCCTTTACCTCCTCCACTTCCCTTAGTAAATAAGACCTAGCTCTTCAATTTAGACCTGATTTTGAGTATATAATTTACAATGTATTGGGAATAAAGATACACACATAAATACACACACACATATTGAAATTCCCAGAGGTGTGTGTGTGTGTGTGTGTGTGTGTGTATATATATATATATATATATATATATATATATATATATTTACCTTTCTGGGAATTTCAGTAATCTATTTTATACCTCTGGGAATTTCATAGGCAGGAAAGCATACATCAACAAATGTCTGTGTTTGTGCAGTTAGATACATAATAAGTAAATTCAGAGGGCGGAGCTCCATTGGTGGGAACTGGTTGCCTGATCTCATGGACCCGTGCGGGGTAAGACCTAGAGCCTGGGACACAGCCAGCAAAGACGATCAGAGCACACCCTGATTCCCAGAGCCTTTGGATTTGTTTTATTTATTTAGGAGCTGGTTTGTTTTATTTATTAGGAGCTGCTTTCATTCTGCTCTGCTCTCAGCATGTCAGACGCAGCCCTGTGAGAGAAAACTCCAACTCAATAGTGATGTCTTTACCTAACTGGGAGCTACTGAGCAGAGCACACACTTTTAAATAAGGATGCCAGAGGCCTAAGAGAGGTCATCTTGGACACAGTCAATAAAAAACGATAGTCCAGGTGGGTTCATGTAGGGTTTCTCGACTTCAGGTCTTGGTTGTACTTAAGTCTTCTCTTTGATCTAGAACCAAAATGTATTTTAGAAAAGAAATGTACCAATGCCTGATCACATTTATTTTTAAAGTGTATTTCAATGAGGTCTTGGCTTAGCTGAGTTTGTTCAAGTTACTTTGAACCCCAAGTTCTGAGAAGCAGTACATTGGCTGTGTAAAAGCAAGCAGGTGGATGGTGTGTGGTAATGAACCAGAATGGTTATTGGATCACCTTAAATCAAAACGATGTGATAGTTCATGCTGAAACGAGAGGAATTTGCAGTACGGTCTTTCTGTCCTTTTATGCCATCATGGATTGAGTTTAAATTGAATACCCAGAGCCCTGAACTGCAAGGCGCGGTGAGCAAAGCTGGGCAAATCACAGAGTTTCATAAATGTCTTCACTTACAAAAGGTTAATGAGAAACCTGGCCAGGATTATTGTAAAAATTAAAAAGAAAATGTGAAGAGATTCTTTTCAACCTCAAGTTTAAATACTTGGTAGTATTTTGCAAATACTAACCAGATATATTATGATCTTCTGAGACATACTCTATAATGTGCTATCCCAGGGCCCATTGTAAAGTGGGAAGGAGCATAATTAAAGGAAAACATCTTAAGTGAGCTATAATCTTATTACATTTAACAGTGACTAAGTGCTGATAGAACATGGTTGCTTAACCCAGTATCTAACCAATGTGATTATTTCCCCCTTACTTTCAAAGGTATAATTCTTTCCATTCTTATTTTTCTTACCACCAGAAGAGTAATAGCGCGGCTCTGTGCATGTAAAATAAGATGCAATTATATATTTTCTGACTATAGTCCAAGGTAACCTAAGGGACTAATTTCACATTAAAGCAAAATCCAAGAGTAGGGAAAAATAAGAATTAAGTGACACAATTTATATCAATATGCTTTCTTTTCTTTCATTTTTTACAGTGAAATTTGTGTGTTCTAAGATCCATGTTCTTTTTTTTTTTCTTATCCTGAGTTTGTGAACATTCATCTGATCATTAAGTCCCTGTGTCACCAATGTGATTTCAGGTTACCCGTCTGAAGACCTGGTGCTGGGGTGAGTGTGTGCTATACTGCGTGTCCACACAGTGCGCTGGGGTGAGTGTGTGCTACACTGCGTGTCCGCACAGTGCGGGGTGAGTATGTGCTGCACTGCGTGTCCACACAGTGCGCTGGGGTGAGTGTGTGCTACGCTGCGTGTCCACACAGTGCGCTGGGGTGAGTGTGTGCTACACTGCGTGTCCGCACAGTGTGGGGTGAGTGTGTGCTACACTGCGTGTCCACACAGTGCGCTGGGGTGAGTGTGTGCTACACTGCGTGTCCGCACAGTGTGCTAGGGTGAGTGTGTGCTACACTGCGTGTCCGCACAGTGCGCTGGGGTGAGTGTGTGCTACACTGCGTGTCCGCACAGTGTGGGGTGAGTGTGTGCTACGCTGCGTATCCGCACAGTGCGCTGGGGTGAGTGTGTGCTACACTGCGCGTCCACACAGTGCAGAGACTGCTCTGTCATCTGCAGACTCGGGCCGGGACTCTCCACCGTCACGCGCTCATGACATAGTGCTGTCCTCCTGGGACAGGGCAGAACGCACATCTCAGCAGAAGGAGGAAAGAGAAGGTATGCCCAGGACATCCTCAGTAGAGGGAGAGAGCCTGGGATTCTTGCAGCCCTTCCTTCCTTTTTTTTTTTTGTCCTTTGTGGGGCCTGAACTCTGAGCCTGGGCGCTGTCCCTCAGCTCTTCAGCTCAAGGCTAGCGCTCTACCACTTGAGCCACAGCGCCACTTCTGTCTCTTTTCTTTTTGCTTATGTGGTGCTGAGGAATCGAACCCAGTGCCTCATGCATGCAAGGCAAGCGCTCTACCACGGAGCCACCTTCCCAGTCCCCCGCATTCCTTTTTTAAGTAGTAATATATATTTTAATGATCTTTCTTTTCTTTGAAAATTAATGTATTTTTATGATCTTTGAGTAGTATATTTTTATCTTTATATATCTTTTGTTATCTTTATTTTCATTATTTATTTATTTGTGAGTCCTGGGCTTGAACTTGGGGGTGCTGATGGACCCGTTCCATGGATGTGTCTCGCTTGGTGCTCAGCATGGTGTAGCTGCGTCCTGAAACGATCAACCTCAGCCAGAGTTTGAAGTTTAATCATTCTCCTCTGTAATAGTTTCAACTCTCATCCCCTAAATTTATATTCATGTCTTAATATAAAAAAAGATAGAATCTTCCAGACGTACTTAAATCTCCAGATGAGAAATACCAGGATTAATGGGATGGACAAGAAATCAAATCCCAAAAGCTTGTTACTGGCAGGGAGATTTGAGACTCACAGGAGAAGGTCAGGGGAGACTGAGGCAGAGACCTCAGAATAATGAAGCCACAGCCAGGCTTGGGAGGTCAAGGGAGGCCCTCCCAATTCCCTCCTTCCCCTCTCCCTCTCCTCCCCCTTCACGACCTCCATTTCAGACTTCTTCCCCTCAGCCTGTGAGAGGATAATTTTGTTGTTGTTTAAAGTGTCGAATAACTTTTATTCATAGAAAATATATACTCATAGAAAATATCATATAAAAATTTGTATAAATATGTCCAAGACATTGCAGGGACCCTACTTATAGTAAATACATCTAGAAAAACAAAACCCTAGTTGTTTATCTGAAATTCGGAACTTTTGCATTTTGTTTGCTAAGTCTCATCATCTTACTTTAATCCCAAGGAAATTCTAGAATGAAGAATTGATTGGAAATGATCTGTTGAGTAAGAGTTGGTATGAAAATCAAAAGAAATAAACATCAGTATAAGGAAAGAAAGTGAAATGGGAACCAGAGGGCTCTTAAATCCTAAAAGTTTGCTCAGAAAAGTAAGTGAAATTAAAAAGAAAAAAGAATGTTTCACATTTGGAAACATCTTTAAAAAAATTCTTATAAAAGATTTTATGGGATTTTTTTAGTAAAATCTTTATAAAAAGAAGTTATAAAAGATTTTTCACTGTAGCTCGGATCTAAATGATGTTGGATATGGTGAATTGATACTTGTGGCTATGAAAATGATCCTGATTTATTAGGATTTTAAAAAATTTTCTAGGGAATTAAGATAAAATTTGAGACTACCTCTTATTTCTATTACTACAGCTTATTAGATTCAGCTTGGAAACATGCAAATTAAAACACAAAAAATTAAAACTAAATTAGACCTTCAGTAGCTTTTGGTAAAGCATGTAGAAAGGTGGTTCTCCAGGCTGCAGGTGTTTCTGGGAAGGAGGAGAAACTTTTAGATGTTCATTGTTTCCCTTCATACACTGGGGGGAGGAACTAAAGTCACCCACAGGGCAAATTCCTATTTCCTCTGTTTACATTCTGCATGCCTAACACGAATAAACACCATCCTCCCTTGGGACTCCTTCAGCACGGGGAACACACAGGCTGTTAAGTAAGTAATTAAATTAGTTTTATTACTAGATGAACAAGTAAATGAAGTAGAGGCAGAAAGAGAGAGGGGGGAAGAGAGGAGGAGAGAGAGAGCATGCGGTTTAGTATTAGACAACAGAGAGGAAAAGGACACAGGGAGAAACAGAAATTCTCAAACATGCACATTTATTTAATGAAAAACTAAATCAGTTGGGTGGAACAGATATGTAGGTATGTATATATATTATATATATATGTTTTCCAGATAATCAGAATCAAATGTCCATGAAAGCATCTTGGGAAAACCGGATAAAGAGAAATCTTGTGCAGAGATTTTCCTCTGTTGGCTTTGCTTATGACACAGTAGTACTGGCTATTACAACCAGAACCAAGCGGGCCGGAGCCTGGAGAGAGGACGCGGAGGTGTGTGACCTGGCGAGGGGCCGCAGGACTTCCCGAAGAAATCCAGAGAACTGGGTAATGACTTTCCACCAAACACAGCAGTAGTAGGCCATTGCTGAGTGCCCAGGAAATTTCTGGAGAGTTTGCTCTGAATTCATTCACTTGCTCTTCAACCGTGTATCGACTCCTTGGTATGTATGTGTCAGGAAGGATGTGGGATGCTGAGGGTCGTCTGGAGACAACGCGCGCAGATTGTAGAGAGTGGATTGTACATGGAGAGGAGAAAGCCATTTGAAAGTGAAGTTCCATGAAGACCCAGGGTGGGGATGATAAGAATGTTCCAGGCATGGTGGACACACAAAACAGAAGTCTTGGCAGGGCTCAGGATGACATCGGGCTGTCCGTGTCCGCCTCTGCGCTGTCCCCTCCCCCCTCTGCCCTCCCCCCGCCGGGGATACAGCATGTATCCCTGCTGAGATCCTGTGTCTGTATTGAGGCTGCATTTTGGACACAGGAGAAGCTCCCTGGTGATATGGTGTGTGTGTGTGTGTGTGTGTGTGCGCGTGCGCCAAAAGTCCACACGGAGGATGGCAAGGTGTGGCAGGAACGAGAGCACACTTCCAGACCCAGAGCTGCCCAGATCTCACCACGCCCCTGACCCAAACTACTCCTTAGAAAAGAATGGCTTCTTTTGCTCCCATGTACAGACGCTGTACAACAGGCCAGAAATGGATGTTAAAAAAATATAACCTTCTGGACACTCGGATTCTAGAAGCATTCTCCTGAGTGTGTGTGTGTGTGTGTGTGTGTGTGTGTGTGTGTGTGAGGGAGGAGGGCTGGGAGAGAGAAAGCCAGGGGAGAATTATCCTTTTTATTCTTGTTGGCAGCTCATCATGAGTTACAAAGAATACTCTCTTATAATTGATGATTTAAAGAAGTTATTTAAGAATCATCTACGTTGTAGTAGGGAAGAGAAATAATTAGCACAAGGCATTGAAGGCAATATTAAATGTTACGTGTGATGGATTTCTTATTCTAAACCATAGAGCCGTGGGAGGTTATTTTGGGAAGGGAGGGGCGTGACTGTATTGAGTAGATTTAGGCCGACTGGCACGTGTGAGCCTGAGCAGACAAGGCCTTCGTAGGCCTGAAAGAGATGTAGCGAAGACAGCACCTGTTATGAACAGCAGATTGCACAGAGGGAGGGAAGAACAGAGAAAGGTCAAGGTCAACCCGGACTGCCAGTTTTCCGGTTTGAACTGATAGTGATCCATTTTACTGAACAAAGAACAGAGTGGAGGAGATTTTGGAGACAGAAGTAAGAATGGCAGTTTTTTGATGTTAAGGGGCCTGAATTCAGGGCCTGGGCTCTGTTCCTGAGTTCATTTGCTCCAGGCTAGCACTTTAACCCTTAAGTCACAGCATCACTTCTGGCTTTTTCTGAGTAGTTTCCTGGAGATAAAGAGTCTCATGGACTTTCCTGCCAGGGCTGGCTTCGAACCGTGATCCTCAGATCTCAGTCTCCAGAGTAGCTAGGATGACAGGTGTGAGTCACCGGAGCTCAGCTGAATGCCACCTTTGACTGTGAGAAGAATCTGGGGGATGTCCATGCCAGAACGTTACCAGACCCAGAAACTTCAACTGTCTCATAATTTTTTGTAGTGTAGATTCTTGGAAAAGGAAGAGTGAAGATCTGGACAAATTGATACCTGCAAACACTGATGGTATTTAGAAATAACAAATTAGAAATATTTAGTTTCTAGGACTTTTTGGAGATACTCTTTTTTTAAAAAATTATCTTTAAGTAGTTATACAAAGGGGTTTTTGACTCAGCAAATCAGCTAACAGTGCACCTTGATCATGCTGCCTACCCCTTCATAGGACTTCCCCAACTTTGCCCATCCCTTTAATAACATGGGCTTCAACCTAGAAATGTCCAATTGCATTTTCAGTAATCATGATAAATACAGTTCCTCCATGTAGAGGATTTTGGCTCGGGGAACAGGTACCTGGCTTTGTATTCTCTGCTGTGGAGAATGAGATGAAAGCAGAGACCAGCCCGGGCAAGTCACCTGCTAAAATGGAGATAAAGGATCAAATGTTCTTTGAAGTCCAAAGAAAATATTCATTTTCCATCCGAGTCCTCCACAAATCTATCGGGCCTTGGGAAGTTTTCATATGCTCATTGGACTAAGAACAATTCTTGTGAAATTTTTTTTTCCCTCTTAATACGTAAAGCTATCAACATCTTAACTTCTCCTTCACAGCTCAGTTTTCGATGTGTTTTTATAGGTTGTAACTCGGGAACATGGTCCTCTAGCGTGAGTGATCTCGGAACACACAACGTCAGCCTGGGGGTCATATATGACCTGCCCTGCAGTTCACATTCCATCTTTCATTGTCACATGTGTCTGTTCTACTCAGTGTGGGAGTCAGGGAGAGCAGGGCTGGGGGAAGTGGGCGGCGTGGTGGGCTGTTACAGAGGCCGCCTTTCAGAGCAATGGGAGTTTTTTCTTTTTTTTCTTCATGTTTGTGCTGTCCTAGGACTTGAACTCTGGGCCTGGCTTTTGTGCTCAAGGCTAGCACTCTACCTCTGGAGCCACAGCTCCTCCACTTTCAGATTTTTTTGGGGGGTACTTACTTGGAGATTAGAGTCTCATAGACTTTCCTGCCCCGGCTGGCTTTGAACTGTGATCCCCAGATCTCAGCCTCCTGGGAAGTTAGGATTATAGGTGTCAACCAATGGTGCCTGGCTTTGAAAGCTAAATTTTCAAACAAGTGTTCTAAAGAAGTAAAATTATAAATTCCATTAGAATCTCACCTTTGCCAAGCAGGCTGCTTTAGGTGTTTTCCGAAGAGCTGTCTAGTTACACAGATGTGTCTAGAATACTTCTGCTGGGAGAAGCAGTAGTAACTGACTTTCCATTTCCATTTTTAACATATCCAGAGGCCTCTGAATCGAGAGCCTTTCTTTGTGAATGGTAGGGCCGGGTAGAGTCGGGCTTCAGCAATATAGCTAATGGATGTATTGTCAGTAGATGCAAGTTGGAATGGGACCTATTGCACTTAGTCAATAATTTTTTTCCCCCATGAGAATGAAGATCTTGTTTCATGGCAAAACCATTGCTGTATCACCGTCTAGTTCCTGCGGTATAGATAAAGCAACTCAGTGAGAAGGTCCTGAGTCTCAGCTGTCTCAGGACCTTTTAACCAGTTTTCCTTGTTTTTTCTTCTTTACTTTTTGGGTTTCCCAAACTGCTATTCTTTATTTGAACAGGAGTACATTCTATGTCAATAGGTGTAAACTTGGAATTAATGTAACGTGTGAATTTAACAAGATGTCTTTGACCTGTCCCATTAGAGGCTACTAAGCCACGGCTAGGTAAGGAAGACTCAGAATAGGATACAGGTTGCGCTGCGGTTGGACGTCCATGTTGTCTCTATAGCAACTGTTCTGGGCTAACCTTGAGGACCAGTGCCGGGAGCTGGGGACGTATATGGAGAATTTTCTAGATCTTTCTGGATACAGAGTAAATCCATGGGGAGAGAGATTTTCCAGAGATTGATGCTAATCTTTAAATTTTTTTTTCCTTTCAAACCAAACATGTAGGGCCAAAGCTCAACTTTTACTAACAGAAAGCTGTCCCTCAGCGTCTGTGCTCAAGGCTAGAACTCTACCTCTTGAGCCGCAGCTCCACTTTCAGTCTTTTTTGGGCAGTTAATTGGAGATAAGAGTCTCATGGACTTTCCTGCCTGGGCTGGCTTTGAACCACAGTCCTCAGATCTCAGCCTCCTGAGTAGCTAGGATGACAGACCTGAGCCACCAGGGCCTGGCTGGTTGTGGATTTTTTTTAAAGTATTTTTTCAAGGGGCTTAACTAAGTCTCCGCTTTGGAAATAGTACCATTTCCTTGATGGTAGCTTGATAGTGCCATTTCCAACAAGTTCTCTCCTGACTCCCCCAGAGCCTTTCGTGTCCTCATTCCAACTTCTGGATTTCCTTCCCGAGCTCACCTTTTACATCAGAATCCCCTGCCTCAGGCCCTGTCGGCCACACACCACGCACCACAGCTGGTGAACCTTGAACTTTGGAGTCACCTGCCTGGATGGTGCTGGATGACTGCTGCGCCTGTGTTTACCGCCTAGCTAGCCTTCTCCAGCCACCACCACCTGCAGACGGGAGCTGCACACCACCTCTCCCCGGTCAGAGGATTAAGAAGTACGCTCCTGACATTGCAGGAGCCATCCTTTTATCTTCCCCATCTGTCCGAGAACTTAAGGTGCTAGTTATAGTATAGAGATGTTTCATTTGGCCAGCCTGGGAATAAATCAAGAAAAAGGGGAAATTGGAAATGAGCGATCGAGAGGGAGAGCAGGCTTAGCTAAATCACCTGCCCTCTGGTGATTCTGTCTGTATTGATCCCAGAAAGCAGAGGTTGTGAGCAAAGTCGGCTTCGCTTCAAATTATGACACAGAAATCCTTCCCCACTTTTATACTCTTATTGATAAAATAATGTAAGTGTGCCTCTTAAGTTCTAGTGGAAACCCAACTCCTCCTTTGCAAGATTTACTGCCCGTTTTGTAGGAAGAATTTTGTACAATTCTCATAAAATATTGGCTTAGGAGTTCTTACAGCATATTGATAAAGTAGAAAAGCTGCAAGCAAAACTCAGCCCATCGTGCTGCAGCTAACTTAATGCTGTCATCTATTAGGTGAGGGCAAATCTGGAAGTTCAGTGAATAATTAGTTGCCCTTGAGGTCTTACTAAGGATCTGGTTTTCTCTGTGATATCAGATTGTCCATCCCTCCCTTCCTTCCTCTATCCCTCCATCCCTCCATCTAACCATCCCTCCCTCCATCCATCCATCCTTCCATCATGTCACACCCCTGGCCCTTTCAAGCCTGGAGTCCTCCCGGGCTTGGATGAAGCCAGTATGGTGGAAGGCTGGTGGCCGGGTGCCAGCGAGCAAGGGTGGCCGCGGCAGGGATGGGTGGCCGGGGCGAGGGGACGTGCCGGTGGCCCTATGGACTCTGCACAGGCCGTTAGCCAGCACCTGGGCCTCCGGCTCCCGCCTCACCGCCCAGGGTGGCTGGCAGAGGCGATGCTCGGGGCGCCCCTGGCGTGGAGTTCGTGGAGCCTGAGGTGGAACAGCGCATAAGGAAATCAGTTACAGGTGCTCAGCCGCTGTTGCGTGCATGCAAACAGGACAGGGGCCGGAAGCCTGGGACTAAAGGGAACAAATAGAAACTCAGAACAGATAGACTCAATAGGAACAAAGGAGTCAATACCACTCTGAGTGAGAGTTTCCAAAACTGGGGCATGGGTCGCAGGGCTGGTCCCTGCAGACTTTCTCCTGTACACCAGGACCTCTCTTACCCTAACTCCTCCGGTGTCGCCCAGGCTCTTCATTCACTCTGAATCTGCCAGCACGTCAATGCAATGTCTGCACAGATCGCACACTCAGGGCTAGAAGATGGCTCCCTAACCAGCAGGCACGTGTGTTGCTTTCCCCATTCGAGCTGTCTGATTACAGAGAGTGCTGCGTTTCCCCCAGATCTGTTCTTGCATGCTGGGTCACACCTGAAATGATATCATTTATTTAAACATTACATAAATGGATGAAATATAAATGCAAGAAGAAGGGAACATGAAAAGTTATGCAGAATGATGTGTAGAGATGCAATAAAATTTAATTGCTAAAAAACGATTGCTCTTCAAGTAGACCTGAGAGAGAGATACAGAAGATGGGGAGAAAAAAGCCCTGAAGGATTCTCACTTGCATGTTCCTTCATGCAAATGACTTCGTTTACTTGGTATGTGGGTAATTCTTAGTGCCTCAGTTTCCTCTTCTGTCAACAGAGGATGAGGAATAGCTCCAATCTCTTTAGATTGTTGTGTGGTTACAATAACTGCTGACACTTAGGGTTAAATGGGACAGGACACTGAAGGCGCATGGAAGGAAGGAGATCTGAGAAAGAAGCGAGTTTTGCAGTGTTTGTAGATACTTTCAGGAGAGCGGTTCCACTGAGGGGTGAGAAAGGGGTGCTGTGTCTTAAGGAATCCATTCTCTTAAGAAGCTGGGTGGGAAGCAGGCACGGGTGGCTCATGCCTAAAATCCTAGCTGCTCAGGAGGCTGAGATCTGAAGACGACAGTTCAAAGCCAGTCTAGGCAGGAACATCCGTGAGACTCTTACCTCCAATAAACCACCAGAAAACTGGAAGTGGTGCTGTGGCTCACGTGGTAGATCCCTCACCTTGAGCTGAAGAGCTGAGGAACAGCGCCCAGGCCCAGAGT
>NW_012267251.1:3247650-3302216 GCF_000151885.1 Dipodomys ordii
CTCTACCACTTGAGCCACAGCACCACTTCCAGCTTTTTTTTCTGCTTATGTGGTGCTGAGGAATCGAACCCAGGGCCTCAAGCAGGCAAGGCAAGCGCTCTACCACTGAGCCACCTTCCCAGCCCTCAGGTGGCTAAGATCTGAAGATCACAGTTTGAAGCCAGCCTGGGCAGGAAAGTCAGTGAGATTCTTATCTTTAATTAACCAGCAAAAAGATGGAAATTGACATATGGCTCAAGTGGTAGGGTGTTAGCTTTGAGTAAAAAAGCCAACTGAGAGCATAAGATCTAGAGTTCAATTCCCAATATCCCTCTGCCCCCTGACATATTATACACACATACATGCACTGTTTGGAATTGTGGGACTGTTTGAGGGGATGAGAGGGGACAGAAAAGAGGCTATCAAAGTATAAACCATGCAAAAGTAGTTTGCATCTGTGGATGAAAATGGCAAGGTGAAACTCACTGAAAGCTGCTGAGAACAGGGGTAGGGGCAGGGAAAGTCAGAGCGAGCAGGGGTCAGCTGATCAACAGACCATCTGCGCACAGGTGAAATGCCAGGGTGAAGCCCTTTGGAGCATGGACACACACGGAAGGCTGTGAAGGATGGGGGTTAGCAGGACCGGGAGTGTGGACGGAGAGGGTAGAGGATGACCAGTAGTGCCCAGGGAGGCCTGTTGAGATGGGGTTGGGAAGAGGGCGGATGAAGGAGAAGGCTGGAGCGTGGAGTCTGACCCAGGTACACTCTGTATTCTGCATGCCCGTGTCAACACGAAACCCTTACAATTTATTGCTACTAATAAAAATGTGGGAAGAAAGGATTTAAAGCTATCATTTTCAATGTGAAGTACAAAGTTTATAAAAAAAATGATAGAAACTCAGTCACACTCTGTGTGTCCTGATTCTCAGGGGAATTAGATATTCCTGACAGATGACACTTCCAGAAAGGTGAGAAACTGCCGGAGCATACAATGGGATGTTACTCTCATTACGGTGTATTAGGGCCCTGAGCAAACCGTGTTATTTACTTAAAAAAAACTTTTATATATGAAGAACATAAATAATTCAACATCTTGGCAATTCACCAGCATCCTCATAAACATAAATATTTATATTCTGTCGTAGATGGTCCTCCTTTTAGGATTATAGAAATCTTGTGGCCAGTCATTTTATCTGAGCCCGCACTGCTCTTTCCTTTCTAGTGCTCTCAGAGTCTATATCCTATCCGTAGATCTCTATCACTTATCTGAGCCTGTCTCTTCAGCGTGATTTATACTCCTGCCTCTTTCCTCTCCCCAGATTATTAGTTCCTAGAGGGCAGGGACACTGTGTTCTTCATGGTTTGAAACCTCCCAGGGCCCACGTCAAGTCCTGGACATGATTAATTAAAGCAGGTGTGTAAAGGACGTGGGGGTGGCGGTGAGAAATGTGAGTCTCGTTGGGTCAACTTAGGTTATGCCTGAACACGTTAGAAAAGCAATAGTGAAAATGTTAACAGTCCCATGGGAGAGTAAGGTGAAACAATACTTTATCTCCTTCACCTACGCTTTCTCCCGGAACCTGAGCAGTTTAGTCATGCATGGAGCCCCCCAAAACCACAGCAAGAGAGGGCGGTAAGATCAAGAAAACAGAAGGGAGGATTTGTCCAGTAACTCCCACGACGGAAGAGCTCCTTCTGGAGCGCACCCCTCCGTCTCAGCCTGTCTTCTCCGTGTCCCATGCGTGCGCTGCGAAGTTCTCCACAGACGAGTAGGTGAGTTTCACCTGAAGACACTGCAGGTTGCACGCTTAGCTTTTCCTTGGAAAGTGAAGAATAAAAGCTTCAACTTGATAGTTTGATATTTTCTGTCCCATCCAATATATTCTCATAAAACTAGTGAAAGATTAACTGGGGCTGGGCATCAATGGTTTGCACCTGGACTCCTAACTAGGTACAGAGCTGAGAACTGCCGATCCTGGTTCAAAGCCAGCCTGGGCAGAAACACCCAAGAGACTCTTTTATCTCCAAGTAAAAAGCCAGAAGTGGAAGTGTGGCTCAAATGGTAGTGTCAGTTTTCGAGCAAAACAGCTAAGCAATAGGGCAAGACCCTGAGTTAAAAAACAAAACCAAACCCTAGTACCACTGCAGTGTGTGTGTGCGTGCGCGCGCGTGCGCGCGCACACACACACACACACACACACACACACACACACACACAATTACCTGAACAGATGCATACATTGCGCACTTACTGTTCAATTATCACCTTGCTGGGAAAAGTGAAGATCTCCATTTCAGGTGTTGATTGTCTAGCCATAGTCTATTTCCTCAGGGATGGAATTTTCTATTGGGGTCAAGAAGATAAACCCTGCACAAGAAATCACCCAGAAATTAAACTGTGAAATGCACCTCTCCGGCCTCCCTTTCCAAGAGCAATGACGCCCGCTTGGCCCTTGGACAACCGGCCGCGGGACCAGGATCAGCAGCCCCTCATGTCCATGCCAGGAACACTCAGCTGCTCCTCAGCCGAATTAATGTTTGCATTTAGAGTTTTAAGTTGTACTGTATGATTGCTATTCCTTCCCATCATCCGAGAAGGTGAAGGGAAGAATGCAGTGTTTTTCTTCGTCTACCATCTCCCACTAGGAGCATGGAGTGGCTGTTTTGCACAAGGTTGAAGACGGAGCGTAGCGGGTATGTCTTTTCTGTGCTCGCTGCCTCTTCTTCCGTGAGAGCAGAGGAAGTTGGCGCAGGGAAGGCTCGCGCAGAAGAGCAGCCGGGGGACTTGCTGATGCTGTGCTGAGTTGGACGATGTACGCTCGAGAAAGAAAACATCTTAGAAATCAAATGTGAAGAAAATTGAACTCCAAACTTTATGTATTTTTAAAACTCTGCTGACTTCTGCCAAAGATTCTAGTGGCATACATTCTTCTCTGACAAATTTTCTTTCCTGGTACATTTTTGGGACGGGATTAAGGTGTTGTAAATCGTCTCACATGTAAAATCTTCTTTGTCTTCTGGGGCTCATTGAAGCAATTTGATAACGATTGTATTTGAGTAGGAGGATCATAAAAAGGGATACATTAATAATGTGTTTCTTAAATAATGGAACTTGATTGTTTCAGGGTGTTTCCCTTTCTGTTACAACATGAGCAAATGGGCACACCCAGCTGCCATCCCTCGGAAAGACTGTGGGGAAAAAGGCCAAAAGATAGACATTGTGTGTGTGTGTGTGTGTGTGTGTGTGTGTGTGTGTGTGTGTGTTAGTCCTGGGACTTGAACTCAGGGCCAGGGCGCTGTCCCTGAGCTCTTTTACTCAAGGCTAGTGCTCTTCTGGGCAGCCTTGAACTTCAACACTCAGCCTCCTGAGTAGTGAGGATTACAGGCATGAGCCATCTGGGCCCAGTTTAGAGTATTATAGTTTTTTAAAAGTAGTATTTTATTGGTGATCTCTACTCTGTTGGCTGTAGTAACTAGGTGTTATTATTCAATCTTTGTTGGTTAAAATACTTAATTTTTTAATTTTTTTTGAGCTGTTAGTGGAACTTGAACTTGGGGGCCTCCCCCTCTTGCCTGGCTTTTTTAGTCAAGCTTGGCACTCTACCATGTGAACCACACCTCCGCTTCTGGCTTCTTGCTAGTTAATTGGAGATAAGAGTCTTACAGACTTCTCTGCTTGGACTGGCTTTGAATAGCAGTCTTCAGATCTCCTGCCTCCTGACTAGCTAAGATTACAGGCATGAGCCACCAGCACCTGGCTGTAATACTTGGGTTTTATCCCATAGCTTGAGGAACATCCTGGCCACCATGACTGACATCACTTAGTCCACATTCCATTCATCCCGTTCATTCCACTGCCAACCATCCGAATGTCCTGCTGTGTCTCAGGTGGCAGGCCAATGGCAAGTGGAGAGAACTGGTGTGCATATAGCCAGCATACAGCCATGGGCCTCTGTCTCTGGGTCAGCAAAAGGCAGCAATGGGCACTTCAGCCTCTGCCCTGCCTTAACTCAGAATAATTTCACATTTATTTGTCTTATATGTCAAGGTGCTACCGAAGTGATCTCTTTTTGGGCCTCATGTTTACTAGCCTGGTGCTCTACCACTTGAGCCACACATCTCCAGCATGGCTTTTCTTTGGGCTACTTTGGAGATGGAGTCTCAGACTTTTCTGCTTGGCTGGCTTTAAACTGAAATCCTTTAGTCCTCAGCCTCCTGACTAGCTAGGATTTCAGGTGTGAACCACCGGCACCCGGCTAAGAGTTCTTTTTGAACCAAGGTATCTAGATTTTCCTTTTGATCCATCCCAATTTTCCTATGCAAATTCATCTATGGGGGTAAAATAGAAACAGAAATGCAAATACCTATAAAATTAATACACAAATCACTATAATCATTCATAATTGCTGTGTTATTAATGGCATATTCTTAATGATGGTTTGCTGTGGGAGGTAGCAGAGGAACAATCAATTACAAGTTATATCTAACTTTCTCTACTTTTCTCAAACAATTTCTTCTAATTTTAGGAAGCAGACAGGAAAGGAAAGCGAGTGAGTGAGAACGGCAATATTCAGGGCTAGCCCGAATCCGCCCTACTTTCCCAAAGGAAGCAAATCCTTTGTGTGATTGACATTCTAATGATTACTATTAAAATTATCTCAACATTCCTCGCTACTAATGACACCACACTGCTTGAGGAGCTTCTGAGAGCAGGGACCAGTGCATTGATTTTAAAATACGAATTTTTCTGGGTTGCAGTGGACTACATTCTGCCGAAGAGATTTTAGATGTTTGAGATGAAGCTGTCTTCTAAGTTTCTTTTGTTAATCAATATTTTACCAGGAGAAAAATTATATCGCAAGGAAGAAACATCCTTGGAGGAGGATCAGTGATTTAAACAATTTTTTTTAAGCTCACAGGGTTGGTACAGAGCTTGAAAAATGGGGTCACTGAGGAAAGCCCAGTTTTCTTTGCTGGGATGGGAGAGAGAAGCCAGGCTCAGAGCAGCACAGGCTGGCTTGTAAGATGACCTTGTAAGATGACCTTGGCTGCTCCATCAGTGAACTGAAGGGGGACGGAATGGCTTCTTTTGGTTTCTGCATGCTTCTCAAGGTAGTTTTGTGGGCGAGCTGTGGAAAAGCGAGGTTTGGGCTGGACTGGGCGTGACAGGCAGGGAGTTGGGAGATGCGGGCGGAGGCCCTTCTCAGCGATGCCGCCTCCATCAGGACGGACTCACTGCTACTAAAACTGTCCAGGGCAGTCGCTAAGACTGCCCTGACTTGGGTGAACGCTGCTGCACACGCACTCAGTGAGCACTGACCGCCGAGGGCGCGTGCGCGCGGGCTGGCCTGGGTCAGTGCAGGGACAATGCCAGGCCACCCGCAGTGGCGCCAGCCACCTCCCCTGGCCTCAGGGTGTAGGAGCTGGAGGTGAGTGGAAAAAAATGCTTCTAGATCTTTCTTCCATCCCCACGGCCTGGCCTCATGAAAGCCTTCTGGAGTCTGCTTTTGTGGCTCTGGACACCAGCGATGGAGTCTGTGGGAAGCGGGAGGAGCCCTTCTGCCATCAGTGTGTGTGTGGAAGGAATGGCCGAGGCCTGGCATCGGCAGAGGAGGGGCGACGCTGCAGGAGGGTTGCTTTTCCCCCCGGGTGTATGTTACAGAGGGCAGGCGGGGCGCCTTGGAATGAAGAATATAGTCCACGAGACACACCGAGAGCTTTCTGTGAGCCCACCCCCTTGTCCCCCACACCCAGCACCCGTGTCACAGGAGAGAGACTCGGTCACGTCGGGTTGGGCTGAGGGCGGCTGGGTCAGCTGCAGCCGGGGGGGGGGGGGTGGGCGACGGCCTTTGCTTCCGGGAGAGGAGAGCATGCTGGCCAAGCTCAGGGCAGGGCCGGCCCGTGTCCTGTGTCACACGTGTGTGCACACGGCCCCTGTGAGGCCCCAGCTGGGACAGAGCCTCTGCCCACACCAGCCCACCCTGGGGCCCGTGACGGCAGCTTCTCTGGGCTGCAGTGCCCAGCTTGGGACCCGCTAGCCAGAGGCAGGTCGTGCTCTCCAAACCAAACGTGTCCGAGGCTCGGGCAGAGCTGGAGCCTTCACTTCCAGGCCACGGTCGCCCACCCTCAAGGTGATTTACGTCGTGTACAGCAATTCACATTTTGAAGGCTCGTTTAGGGAAATATCACCCATTGCCTAGGTCTGACTAGGGCAAATGCTTCAGGGTAAATGCTTCCTATTTCTAGAAGTCTTAGGAGTGTGTGTGTGTGTGTGTGTGTGTGTATGTGTGTGTGAGTGTAAGTACATACTCAGGCTTGAACTCAAGGCCTTGTATACTCTCTCAGCTTTTTTTTTCCTCCATGGCTGGTGCTCTCCCATTTGAGCCATGCCTCGGTTTGGCATTTTGCTGGTTAATTGGATATAGGGTGTCAAAGAACCATGATTGTCAGGTTTCAGCCTGCTGAGTGGCTGGCAGTAGAGGCGTGAGCCACCAGTGCCCAGATGTCTACATTTTTAAGGGTGGGGCTTTAGAATTATGGAAGACTACTGAAAGGAAATTGGTGTGTAGCTACGTTTTGATTCAGGATCTTAGAAATGGAGGCTCATAAGACTGGGGATTTTGGGGGCTGGGAAGGTGGCTCAGTGGTAGAGCGCTTGCTTTGCATGCCTGAGGCCCTGGGTTTGATTCCTCAGCACCACATAAGCAAAAAAGAAAAAAAGCCAGAAGTGGCACTGTAGCTCAAGTGGTAGAACTCTAGCCTTGAGCTGAAGAGATGAGGGACAGCACCCAGGCCCAGAGTTCAGGCTCCACGACCGGACCCCCCCCCAAAAAAAAAGACTGGGGATTTTTATCAGTCCTGGGAGGATTTTGGGTACCTGGTCATTAGAGACCAGGACCTCAACAAAGAGAATAGAAATCTACTGGACAAAATATGACACATATGAAAAGAACGATGATCAAGTATAACTGTGACATTTAAGTAACTCCTTTTAGTCAAATTATGCTATCTATTTATTTTGGTGGTACTAGAGTTCCAACTCAGGGGCCTGAACGGACTAGGCAGGCACTCTATCACTTGAGTCTAAAATTATGCTATCTTAAAGTCATGGAGTTTATAAAATATTGAATGATTTTGATTGTGCTGTTTATGAATGAATTCAAAAATTGGTTTACACTTTATTTTTTTATTTTATTCTATTTTTTTGGCTTATAATACTTCAGATTGAATTTTAAATTGATGACATTTTTCCATCAGTACTCAATGGCAAATCAGAACCTAGAGACCAACCTCTTGCATTTCTAATTTGAATTTTTGAGTAGATCCTCTGTTCAAATGAAACACTTCCCCATTAAAACTTATCAGAAGATCTTGGAGAGCTAGTTCTTTGTCTCTTCTTGATTCTATGTCTATAACAGCTTTGATGTCTCTCGAGAATTATTTCTCTTTATTCTCTGACATATCCCTTTCTGCTCTATTCCTTTAATATGAAAATATTCCTTCAATATCATGCAAACTGATAAAGTTTATCTCCAAGGGTCTCAGTGGGAGAAGTTAGAACAGGGTTTTTCCCTTTGCTGATAAGAATTTATTGTTTAAGTAATTTGAAAATGACTAAGAAAATTGAATACATTATCTCTCTCTCTCTCTTTCTATATATATCTATATATCTGTCCATCTATCTACACACAAATGCAAATTCTTGGACCAGAAGTCTAAGTATTTTGAAAGACTAAATTTCATTTTTCATATATTGCCACCATTAAAAAATTAATCCATGAGTTAGTATCGACATTTTTAATAAAGCATAGAACTTTAAATACCTTTTCAAGTACATTTTAGCATTAGGGAAGTCCCTTAAATGTAGCAGAAGTTCAGTCAACATTGGAGCCTTTATTATACTTCTTTTTTTTTTGGGGGGGGGGTCCAGTCGTGGGGCCTGAACTCTGGGCCTGGGCGCTGTCCCTCAGCTCTTCAGCTCAAGGCTAGCGCTCTACCACTTGAGCCACAGTGCCACTTCTGGCTTTTTTTTTCTTTTTGCTTATGTGGTGCTGAAGAATCGAACCCAGGGCCTCAGGCATGCAAGGCAAGTGCTCTACCACTGAGCCACCTTCCCAGCCCTATTATACTTCTTTTAAAGTCTTTTAAAAATGATAATGTACACCCATGTGAATGAATCTTTTATATACTATCAATGTCAGTTTTGTACCAGCAAAAGCACTGAAAAGCACTTACCACTACGTAGCTGTTCTAAGGCAAAGAGCAAAGTGTGTAACCTCAGGGTGAAAAACCATTTTGTGATTGTACAAGTCATTTCCCTGAGCAGAAATGAGCCAATCAGCTCTCCAAGCGGGCCGCCATTTCGTTCATCTCAGAAGAGGAGACTCAGTCTCATTACATAGCAAGCAGGCAGTCACTCTACACTTCCTCTGTGATTTTGTTGGCATCGTTTATTGCTTTGTGGGCCTGTGTGTCAACCAGAGAGTAATGAATGGCAGAAGCCATAAGCCTTGAAGAGACCACCTGAGTAATGTTCATCTCCTCATTGCAAATTTGCACACATCAGAAAGATCAGCAGCCATAGACCAACGGAGGTTGGCTGCCTATGAGGAACTGTGAATGCTGTGGAAGAGAACCTGGCTCATAGAACAGATCCAAAAACTATTACTACTAATAATAGTGCCAGGCGCCAGTGGCTCACGCTTGTAATCTTAGCTCTCAGGAGGCTGAGATCTGAGGATCATGGTGTGAAGCCAGCCTGGGCAGCAAAGTCCTCGAGACTCTGATCTCCATTAAACTACTCAAAAAAAGCGCTGTGGCTCAAATGGTAGAGCGCTAGCCTTGAGCACAAAGTGGCTCAGGGACAGCGCCCAGGCCCTGGACTGGAAAATAAAAAGAGAGAGAGAGAAACTATTAGTAATAACATTAGTGCTACCTGTATATTATTGAAAGGTCCTACTGCTAGGAGACCTAAACCCTGTGCTCTTGGTTGTTGGTGGAGGGCGGAGTGTCCTCGGGCTCTTGACTTGGACCCGCCCCTGTCCACAGTGAGGTCCCAGGGCTGAAGGTCGCGGGTTCTAATCTCCACCCCAGCGAATGTGAAGGGGAGGGCTCGGGGCAGCGGGCACCGAACTGCGTGTCGCCCGCCAGGACGGACGTGCGTGTCTGCGGCAGTGGTTTCTGTCTTGTGTTGCTCCGGTTGATTTTCTTTAACGCAAGTGTGCACCACGGATCGGGTTAGGAGACTTGACTGTCAGGCCGAGCGCTTTCTTCTTCTTTTTTAAAGTGCCTTTCTGGCAAGGGATGATGACTTAATCAATACTAACTACACCAAGTATTAAATTAGACACGACACATTAAAACACATGATGTGTATCACATATGAAACACACACCTGCACAGAGCTACTATCGTTGATACGTTGTGTTTGTGTTCATGTGAGCACAGTAGCTCTACGTGGACGCGTGTGTATCGCTGTACATACGCATACATCTATACGCTCGTGAGCAGGAGTGTATGCTTGAATTCAGTTTGACTCCAGGGTCTTATGCCCACTAGGCAGGTGCTCTCAGTCGAACCATGCCCCCAGTCCTTCTCACTTTCAGTTATTTTCAGACAGCGTCCTGTGATTTTGCCAAGGCCAGCCTCGCACGGTGGTCCTCCTCCTTGGACCTCCCCTGTGGCCGGGACCATGGCAGGTATGCACCACTACTTCCAGCTTGTGTTGAGAAGGGGTCTTGCTGATGTTTTGTCGTGTTTTGTTCTGGGTCTGGGCTGGCTTCAAACTATCATCCTCCCAGTCTCAGTCTCTGAGCGGCTGGGATACAGGCGTGAGCCACCGGCCTGCGTCCACTGCAGGTGGGAGTAAACGTGCGGCCTCCAGACATGGTCCTCCTGACCTCTGTGTGCGAACGGTCCTGTGCAGCCCTCCTCCCTCGGGTGGGGCCCTCCTCCCTCGGGTGGTCCTTCTAATGAGCGGAAGCCGACCACAGCAGGGCAGTGCTTTCTCGAGTCTCTTGCTCGCCCTGCCCACGTTTTGAGGTGCTCTGGGGAGGGCAAGTTCTAGGCGATGCTGCCGGGCTGACATCTACCCATGAGCACTCAGCTGGAGCCCAGCAGGGATGGGGTGTGAGTGGACCTGGAGATGGAGCTTTCCCAGCTGACCCTGGACGCTGGAGGCGGAGGAGCCGGGCCGGCGGGGCGGCTCACACCACTCACAGAACGGCGGCGTGCTGCATGCTCTTTAAAGCGACCACCATTCGGGGTGATTTGTTACGCAGCAATAGATAGCTGATACAGTGGCAGCTGATGAACTGAAAACTTCATGACCTTGTTTTGCAGACACACACACACACACACACAATTTGGTTTATTTTACCCTAACCATCTGAGACACTACCTAAACGAGTTAGAAAATGTTTGTTTTTTTGTTAGTTGTGGGGCCTGAACTCTGGGCCTGGGCGCTGTCCCTGAGCTCTTCAGCTCAAGGCTAGTATGCTACCACTTGAGCCACAGCACCATTTCCAGTTTTCTGGTGGTTTATTGGAGATAAGAGTCTCACGGACTTACCTGCCCAGGCTGGCTTTGAACTGTGATCCTCAGATCTCAGCCTCCTGAGTAGCTGGGATGACAGGTGTGAGCCACCGGCACCTGGCTTAGAAAATGTTTTGAGATGTTTTGAACTCATTATTTTTTCTAAGAATTGTTCTCCTTCATTGTCCAACCCTCCACCCAGGCTGAGTGTCTCGTAAGCTACACTATTGGAGTATTTCTCTGCACTCACTCACTAGACACATGGCAAAAATAACTTGACAAGTGTGCTCTGCACCCCATAGCTGCTGGCTAGGTTGTCAAGCAGCATAGAACAGAGTGTGTGTTTCTAGGACACTCGTTAGCCATGGGTAAGCCATGTCCCGGGGCGAGTCCCGCAAAGCACGCCGTGAGGCGGTCAGCCCCGGCCTGTCACCACGCATCGGGTCGTTCCCACGCTGGAGATTCTCAAGCGCCCCTTGCCAGATGGAAATTGTCGGAGACAATTTGTTATGAACTTCTGTGATACTAATTTTTCACTGATCCCCCCCCTCGCCCTCCCCCCACCCAAGCGTGCACTAGTTGTTCACAAGGCACTTCGTGGGCCGGCAGAATTCTTGGCTGTGTGATGACAGAAGCTAGGTGTGGTAGCACACACCTGTAGTCCCAACAGGGTTTTGTTTTGTTTTTTGTTTTGAGTTTGAGGTTGGCCTGGACTGCACAGCAAGATCAAGACCAGCATGGGCTACAGGGCATAATCCTATGAAGAGAGAGAGCAGTGGGGGGGGGAGGGGGAGAAGGAGGAGAGGTAAGAAGAAGAGGGGGAGGGAGGGAGGGGGAATGAAAGAGTGGAGGGAAAGGGAAGAGAGGAGGGAAGAGAGAAATGAAAGAGGAGAAAGGAGAGAGAGAAGGAGAGAGAGAGAGAGAGCGATTGTATCTTCACATGTGAATTGTGAGTTTTCCACCTTGGGTTAATATGGCCACGTGAGCAAAGCTTAGGGAAACTCAGCCTGAAGTTCATCGAGTTCATTCTCTGTGCTGGAAAAACGGAGTGAGATGTAGAGAGATCTCCGGTCTCCCATGTTCTGGGTCTGCCTTGCAGTCCTGTGGAGGTCTGCAGCCCTGTGCAGCTCTGTGCAGCTCTGTGGAGGTCTGCAGCTCTGTGCAGCTCTGAGGTCTGCAGCTCTGTGCAGCTCTGTGCAGCTCTGAGGTCTGCAGCTCTGTGGAGGTTGCAGCTCTGTGCAGCTCTGAGGTCTGCAGCTCTGTGCAGCTCTGTGGAGGTCTGCAGCTCTGTGCAGCTCTGTGCAGCTCTGTGGAGGTCTGCAGCCCTGTGTAGCTCTGTGCAGCTCTGTGCAGCTCTGAGGTCTGCAGCTCTGAGGTCTGCAGCTCTGTGCAGCTCTGTGGAGGTCTGCAGCCCTGTGCAGCTCTGTGCAGCTCTGTGCAGCTCTGTGGTCTGCAGCTCTGTGCAGCTCTGTGGAGGTCTGCAGCCCTGTGCAGCTCTGTGCAGCTCTGAAGTCTGCAGCTCTGTGCAGCTCTGTGGAGGTCTGCAGCTCTGTGCAGCTCTGAGGTCTGCAGCTCTGTGCAGCTCTGTGGAGGTTGCAGCTCTGTGCAGCTCTGTGCAGCTCTGAGGTCTGCAGCTCTGTACAGCTCTGTGGAGGTCTGCAGCTCTGTGGAGGTCTGCAGCTCTGTGGAGGTTGCAGCTCTGTGCAGCTCTGTGGAGGTCTGCAGCTCTGTGCAACTCTGTGGAGGTCTGCAGCTCTGTGCAGCTCTGTGGAGGTTGCAACTCTGTGCAGCTCTGTGGAGGTCTGCAGCTCTGTGCAGCTCTGTGGTCTGCAGCTCTGTGGTTTGCAGCTCTGTGGAGGTCTGCAGCTCTGTGGAGGTCTGCAGCTCTGTGGAGGTTGCAGCTCTGTGCAGCTCTGTGGTTTGCAGCTCTGTGGAGGTCTGCAGCTCTGTGCAGCTCTGTGGTCTGCAGCTCTGTGCAGCTCTGTGGAGGTTGCAGCCCTGTGGAGGTTGCAGCTCTGTGGTCTGCAGCTCTGTGGAAGTTGCAGCTCTGGTTTGAGGCTGTTCTGTGGCGCTGTGGCTGGCTTCGCCCTCAGTGAACGCAGCTCCTAGAACCCATCTGGTCTGTGGCTGAGTTTCATCGCACAGATCCTCTCCCATGGCTCTTGTCCTCAGATCAAGCATCTCCGCCAGCAGCGGGGCGGACACACAGGCCGCCACCCTCTGGTTTATTGGCTGGTCTGATAAGGGGGTTCAGGGGAGGAAGTGGGGGTGCATGGGAAAGTCCATGTCCATGAGCCATATCCATCTGGGTTCTTGGAAGAGAGAAGAAAAGCTGGGGGGGTGTTGGTCTTCGATGTCCCCTGCTGCTGGGTCGGACCATGGTGGTCAGATCACAAGGGCCGCACGAGCGTGTGGCCCGCAGGGTGGGACCGGCCGCTCATGCCCACGGCTTTATCCTGAGCCTCATAAACGTTCTTCACAGTGTGGAGCCAGACTCTCTCGCTTCCCAGAGGCTGCTGGCCTCTCCAGAGTCGCGTGGGTCTCCAGGGCTGTTTTTCGGCCGCCCTGCGTGTGCTGGCAGAGGACAGCGAGCATGGACTTTCCTGCCCAGGCTGGCTTTGAACCTCCATCCTCAGATCTCAGCCTCCTGAGCAGCTAGGATGACAGGTGTGGGCGGAGGCGCCCGCGGGAAGGCGGTCCGTGCTGGAGCCTTCAGCCCTGTCCCGCAGTTCATCGCCCAGCCCGCCCGGCCCACCCTCGGCTGTAAGACTGGTTGATGTCTCGGACACATTTCTGACCACCGTCCCCCCACGACTTTATCACCCCAGTTCCATTTAACCTTGTTAACTAGGACAAGGGCAGGGCTGTTTTCTAGAAGCCACGATTCTAGAGACCCCACGTTTAGGAAGATAGTATTCTGTAGCCACAGCCCACAGACCCCATCTGCTCTTACAGTGTCTTTGGACTCTAAATGCTTTCACCTGTTTGCAAAGCTGTGGCGGGCGGAAGCGCCCCCACCCCGGCTCCAGGCCGAGCGCACCGCAGAGCTGCTGCTGGGGGTTGGCAGGGAAGGGCTGGGCCCAGTCTCCCCGCGCCTCTGCGGGGTTGAGAGGCCAGAAGGGAGAAGGCTGGGCTCCGCTTTGCCAGCGGGGAAGAAGCAGGGGGCTCAGGAGCAGGCACCGGAGAGTCTCCCTGATCCTGAGAAGCCAGGGAGGCGGACGGGCCCGAGCGCAGCGGGAAGGTGAGCAGCGCGGGCTTTCTCAGCGCCTGGGCCGGGGCTGGGGGCGCTGGGGGGCCGCGGGGGGCTGGGGGGCAGTGTAAGGGGAAGGCGCGTCTCCAGCCACTTGGCATGGACACCAGGGAAGATGTGCAGAAGGCAATGCGAAGGGGAACGCGGACACAGAGCGGCCGGGGGAACGTCAGGGACGGTGCGTGTTCCCACGGAGCGGGTGACAACATCCTGAGTTACCGTGGGAGGCGGAACCACTTCCAGGTGGGAGACTTGTCTCTTTAAATAATACCACAATCCTGTATCTTCCTATGTCGAAGGGATCCCAGAAACGAAGGCACGAGGCATATGATTGTGCCAGCAAGGGACAGGCGGGCTCCGCAGCGCATGGCCCTTCATGCTTCCTGGGGGTTGGGGGGTAGTGAGCCTCAGGCTTGCTAAGCAGCTGCTCCAGGATTCGAACCTCATCTCCCGGCCCTTTGCTTGCGCAGATGACTTCTAAGCCAGCTCCCGCTTCGTGCCTTGGCCCGGCTCCTTTGGGATCCTCCTCTCCCTGCCTCCCTTCGCTTGTGAGGACACAGGCGCGGGTCACAGGCTCCGGCCACGGTGCTTCTGCGTAGCTTGGCTGTCGGGCGCTCTAAGGAGCCCTGCTCTTGGTTGAGAGGAAATGTTTTTTAATGCCCCAGTTGGCCTCAAACTGTGATCCCCTGATCTCAGCCTCCCAAGAAGCTAGGATTGATGATCCAGGCTTGAGCCACTGCAGTGGGCTTTCAACTTTTGATGTTTGAACGATAGGGTGCTAGCACGTTTCATTCTGGGGAGCTCGCCGTCCTTAGTCTTGGGAGGCCGCTCGGCCCGGGTTTGGCTTGTGTGCACGAGCCCTGCTTTATCTCGTCTGGTGCCGTCTGTCAGCCACTGCTCGGTTGCCCGGTGATGCTGAAATGAATCCTCCTAGGTAGACTAGTTTTGAGGCTTTGTCAGAATTCTTCCTTTGGATACTTTCCTAAAATAGAAGGCCAGGATTAATGGGTTTGAAGGGTTCTGATGCTCGCTGCGTTTATTTTATCAAGTGAGAATTCCTGTGCCTTGAAAAGACGTTTTTCAGGATCCCGTCTGCGATTGGACGTTTTGTTCTTGGTGACATCGCCAGCTCTTATTTCACACACCGAGGTGAGTCTCGGATGACCACGAGAGCTGAGAGAAGAAATTAAATATCCCACCCGAGGCTCACAATTTTCAGAGAGTGACCTTCATGGAAAGCAGAGAGAAAGGCGATCTTGCGTTAATACTGGAGTATTAACTCGCTCACTCTCTTCATGTGTGCTGTGGACGTCTCAGTTCCTTTATGTCTGGGGGGAACTCAGTGGCGCTGGACCCGTGGTAGAACGTGGGCTTTGGCCTTCGGTTGTGGTCTGCTTCTTGTCTGTGCTTCTGCCTGTTAGGTTCACGTAGCTTGCTCTTTATTTGAGTTAGTGTATGTCAAAGGGAAAATCTGAGGACGCTGGTTGTAAGTTGTTTTGAGCTTGTCTTATTTAGATAAGTTTCTGGGTAAGGATGTTCGTTACTTTGTTTTTCCTAGTCTTCTGTAGTGATGCACACTATGTCTGGATGTTCCAGGGTTTAAAGAATTGGCATTGCTTTGCGAATAGACTGACCACTTGATGGATCTATCATTTTCACTATTCATGAACTCAGGGACTTGTGCTCTTGCTTGGCTCTATCATTCAAAGTTGGCCTCTGGAGTGAAAATTCAGGGTTGGCCTCTATCACTTGAGCCACACCTCCACTTCCAGCCTTTTGCTAGTTAATTGGAGTCTGTAAAGCTCTTATCAAGGTTGGCCTTGAACTGCATTCCTCAGATCTCAGCCTCCTGAGGTAACAGGAGCTAGCGTGGCAGGATTGAGCCCAATTGCACTCAGTTCATCATCATTATTCTTGAAGGCTGCAGTAATGATAGCTTATATAGCATTGCCCTGAAAAATGCAAGTTATTTCTCCCCATGTGCTACCACTTTATATAAAGGGAAATGAGAAAAGATTACCACACAAAAGCCAATGCAGGTGCTCCTTGCCCGTGATGAGATCCCACTCTCAGAAACTCATTATAAGTTAACAACGTTGTAGAAATGCACTCAACACACTGGAGCCACGGGACAGCCTGGCTTAGTGTTCTCAGAGCCGCTCAGAACGTTCACCTTAGCTCCACCCCGGCAACCCGTCCAACATGCAGTCTGTCTGCATCGGTGTGGTTCTGAGACTGAGCAGCAGGGCCCCGGGGAACTCTCCGCCATGGGAAAGCTGAAAAACCTCTGCTGCAGCCTCGCCAGGTCTTGTCTTCCAGGCAGAGGCCGGTTTACACAGAGGTTAATCTGCCCACACCCGGAGGGAGCTGGGCCCAGAGCTCCAGGTGCTGCCCGAGGAAATCAAGACGGCTACCAGCTTGTCCCCAAACCAGGAGAGAACAGGGCGCTGGTGACTCACACCTGTGTTCCTAGCAGTCAGGGGATGAGAATCATGGTTCAAAGCCAGTCCAGGCAGATAAATCCTCCCGCTCTTATCTCCAATAACTCAGTAGGAAAAAAAAAAGGAAGAAGGCCAGCTGCTGGTGGCTCACACCTGTAACCCTAGCAACTCAGGAGGCTGAGATCTGAGGATCGCCTGTAATCCTAGCTACTAAGGAGGCTGAGATCTGAGGATCACAGTTTAAAGCCAGCACAGGCAGGAAAGTCCATGAGACTCTTATCTCCAATTGACCACCAGAAAACTGGAAGAGCTCAACGTACTAGAGCCCTAGCCTTGAGCAAAAGAACTTAGGCAGAGCACGTAGGCCCCAAGTTCAAGCCCCACGACCGGCCAAAACCAAAAAAGGCAGAGGACCTGCAGCTCGAGTAACAAGTGCCTGCCATGAGCAGAAAAGGCCAAGAGAGAACTCAAGGCCCTGGATCCAAGCCCCAGTACTGGCCCCAAACAAACACCCCCGGGCCCCAACCCTAGCAGAGGTAGAAACAGTGTGAAGCTGTCAACATCACAAAAAGTGAAAAAGCGGTTGACAAACGCCTCCAGGTCGTCCCGCAGCAGGAAATTGTGTGAAATGAAGATCCTGGAGAAACTGAGAGGTGGCTCCAACATGGTCACCCCGGCAGGAACCCCGTGCCACGAGCCCCACTAGGTGGAGAACGCAGACTCAAGCAAGTGTATAGACGCAAGGGAACGTGACATTGGATTTCCCCGTGTGGGCACTGGAAGGCCGGGCACAGCGGCCGCCTGGGCACCGTGGTGTCAGGACCGATGGCGTGCCCAGAAAGCCACAGCAGGACTGGGCTGAGTTGTCCGTGGGCACTGGAAGGCCGGGCACAGCGGCCGCCTGGGCACCATGGTGTCAGGACCGATGGCGTGCCCAGAAAGCCACGGCAGGGCTGGGCTGAGTTGTCCGTGTCCCAGGGCCCCCGGGGAGCCCCAGGGCATCGCCGTGCTGAGGCAGGAGTTGGAACGGGAGGCACTCGGGGCCCGTGGTGGCGTGTGATCTTCAGAAGGAGCCACGCTTTGCCCGGTGTGATGACCATGACTGGCTGGTGAGGACCGTCCAGGTGGGAGGGTCAGAATTGAGCCAGACGCACATGTCCCTGACATCCTGGACACAAACCAGCTCCTCAGCCATGGGAGCAGCCCCAGGATGCAGACTTTGCAGACAAGCTGCTTCTGCGTGACCCACCGCGGGACAGCTGTGGAGATGAGGATGGCCTGCCATCCTGCACGCCCCGGCTGCCGGGGGTCAGCTAGTGCACCAGGGGCAGTGCACCTGCCAGGGCCCAGCCTCCCCCTCCGCCCTTGGGCAGGCTCACTGGGTTCTCTTCCAGCGGTTCCATGGCTGGTGGGTTTATGGTAGTGAACTTGAACTTGTCACAGCGCAGGGGATTTCCTGAAGAATGACCCGCAGGTGGAATGTCTCATGGAGTGTTTTTCTTTTTTTCTCCTTCCCGATTCGGGTCCTCATCACTAACAAACCAAGGTAGGGTGGTCTCAGTCCTGGCTTCTGCATCGGGATGGAGATTTCTCCCTGTTCCTTCCTGCCACCGCCACCGCCACTGCCACTGCCACCGCCACCGCTGTGCTGGGCTGTGTGTGGGCAGGTCTGCGTCCCTACTCCTCCACGTCATGCACGTCCTGTAACTTAATTACAATTATGTGTTTATTACACACACACACACACACTCACTCACACTCACCTTTAAAAAACAAAAAAAAAATTAGCCATGTGTTGTGAACCCTAGCTACTCAGAGATCTGAATATCACAATTCAAAGCCACTTCCGCAGGAGAGTCTTATCCCCAATTAACCAGCAAAAAGACAGAAGTGGAGGTGTGGCTCAAGTGTAGAACACCAGCCATGAGCAAAAAAATTCCAGCCCCAGAACACGCACACACAAATATGCACACACATATACATGCACACCTATAAATATACACAACACATGCACACGCACATACAAACACACACACCACACACTTGAGGGTTCACTAGTTTGGATCAAGCCGAGTTCTTTATCCTCTTCCACACCACCTACTATGCTGAAGCTTTCTGGGACACTTTTTTTTTTGCTCTTTTTTTTTTTCTGTGAAAATACTGTACAGCGGGGTTACAATCACATGAGCAAGGTAATAAGTACAGTTCTTATCAAGCACTGTTGTCTCCTCCTTTGTTTTTCCCCTCCTATCCCTGCCCTCCCATCTCCATTTGGTTTGGCGATGGTTTGGTGTCATCCCTCCCCCCCCCCCGCTGCCCCCCAAAGCGTCTGTGTCAGAGCTTGGTCCTCAGGGTGGTGATGTAGGAGATGGGGATTCATGGGAGGCCACAGGTCACTGTGGCCGCAGGTCAGCTGCGGCCTGCTCCTGAGTTCTCAGGAGAGCAGCTGGCTACCAGAGCTGGCGCAGCGACGGTGTCCCGGTCTCTCTGGCTTTGTGTCTGGTCCCATGAAGAGACTCCGCAAAGACCCTGCCCTGTGCCGATCGCACTGCCAGTCCCACCTTTATTAAAGTTTGCCTGTCTGCCTCAGGTATTTTATTATAGCACGAAAAGGCTAATGGATACTCATCTGGAAACAGAAACCACACGCACAATCAAATCTCATTTGGATGGAATCAACCAGCTTCTCACTTCTTCACTCATGCCCCATGCTACTCCTGAACTATTGGCAAAGTCCCATGGTATGGGCTGGCCTGAGCTCTGGGGGGACTCTCAGCCTGGGGAAGGCCTTCGGTTTGAGTGCATGGCATGGTAGAAGTAATATTCTATTTCAGAGGGACGAAACAGCTGCGGCGCTAAGCGGGTGTGTGTCCCGTCTCTCCTCACACAAGATCTTCACAGGGAGCGTGTGATTGCTCCTCATTATTTCATACTTTTTGTTCTTCAGGCTCTTGCAAACGATCATGTCCCCCTCCCCCCACAGGACTTTGGTATACATTCATTATGGCTAGATCTAGTTGGTGTGCTCCAAGTTAGAGCAGAGAAAAAGGAGATAGAATACGTATGGATGATCCTCAGCTTCTGACGTTTTTGGCTTTATCATGCTGTGGAAGTGGCAGCCAGGAGACTCTTGATCTTCCGGTTTTGTATTTCAATCTTCCCCGGGGCCATCATGGGCAGTGCAGTGTTCTTGGATGGTGCTGTACTGGACAGTTTATCCCAAGACACACGCCTGGTGTACCACCGGGATGGTGAATGTCCGTGTTCCCACAGGGTATTGTGCTGCTAGGCGTGGCTTTTGGTAGGTTTGGAGCGTGGTGTGCATTGGGGCTTACAAAGACAAAAGAACAAAAACCACAGCAAAGAAAAAGCCTCGTGTTTCCATTTCCTGGAGTTTGTTTCAGTGAAGATGATTTTGTGCCATCAGATGCACATAGGCATTTTGTCTTCATGTTCCTCTCCAAAGAAAATGCCCTTTTGCTCTCACTGTGTGTGAGTCCTGTATAATTCACCATGTCCCGGTGTATTTTAGGTCTAGCTTCCTCATATGAGAGAAAACATGCACCATTTGTCTCTGAGCTTGGCTTACCTCACTTACCATGATTTGTTCTAGGTCCATCCATTTCCCTGCAAATGACATTATTTTACTCTTTCTAATTGTTGAATAAAATTCCATTGTGTATAAGTACCACACTTTTTGGATCCACTCATCTATTGTGGGGCATCTGGCCATGGCTGTTGTGAATGGTGAGACAATGAACATGGATGTGCAGGTCTCCTTATCATATCCTGGCTAACGATGTTCAGGGCAGCTGCCCAGGAGTGCTGTGGCTGGGTCCGAGGGCAGGCCTATGTTTAGTTTTTTGAGGAATGTCAGACTGCTGTTCAGAGTGGTTGTACTAGCTTACAATCCCACCAGCAGTAGTGTTCCTTTTCCCCACATCCCCACCAACATTTGTTGTTGTTTGAATTCACAATGTTGGTCAATCTAACTGGGGTGAGATGGATTCTCAGAATTGTTTTTGATTTGCATTTCCTTTACGGCCAGGGATGATGAGCATTTCCTCAGGCATTTCTGCCATTCTTGCTTCTTCTGAGAGGTCTCTCCTTAGCTCCTTTGCCTATTTGGTGATTGGTTAAGAATTATTCTTATCTTCACCATCATCATTATCATCACCATCACCATCATTACCACTAGCATTTGTGCCAGTACTGGAGTTTGAATTCTGCACTGTTGCTTTGCTTTTTCACTCAAGGTTGGTGATCTACCATTTGAGCCATGCCTTCACTCCTGTTTGTGTTGATTACTTTGGAGAAGAAGTCCCTCTGACTTTGCTGCCTTGGCTACTCTTCAGCTTCCTGAATAGCTGGCACTGTAGACATGAGCTGCTAGCACCTGCCTTAGTTTTTTTAAATGAGAGCCTTCTCCTTCTGTTGGATTTCATGAATGAAATGCTTGAAATCCATTTTCTTCATATACTTGAGGGAATCACAAGACTGTCTCACTGCTCCAATGACACCGGGCGTCACAGCAATCTAAAGCAGAATAATGGATTTAGTTGGGTTTTCATCAACAAATATTTCATAGAGAAAGTATATATATATTTGTATGTATGTATGTATAGTATGTATGTAGCAGTTATACAGCTGATTAAGAGTTGGGTGTGGAAGGATAAAAATGAATCTTTTGGCTGAGTTTCCCTTCTTTTATTGGCACAGAGACAGCAAGGCTAGAATGCTAATGCTCATTACTTTGCTGGGATGAAACGATGTGACAGAATTTAGGTGACACGTACGATTTAATTTGTGTTAATGGGGGTCAGCATCGCCATCTGGTCCATGAGATAAAGCTACCTCTTGAGAAAAAGGAACGATCAAATATCTAAGCCCACCGTAAGACCACGTTTATTTAATTCTGGAATTTAAGGGGATTTTCTCTCTTTGAAAGCCACTGTTAGAAACACTTCCTGGGGAAAGCAAACGCTGTGGTGGGGTGGTGGTGTCAGCGGTTAGAAGAAAGCCGTGGGTGGGGGTGAAATGCTAACAGGTGGATCACAGTTCTGGGTTTGCTGGCTCTAGTTTTGTTTTTTTTTTTTCCGTCTGAGACCTGGACTCAAATTCTCTGTCTGATGCTTTATGCTCATGGGCAGGCGCCCGACCTACCGCCTGAGTCATGGCTCCAACCCCCTCTGGTCACTTACGAAGTGTCTGGCTGCTCCGCTACCACCTCTTCTTTTGAATCATGAATGGAGTCTCTCTGCCCCGGAGACTGATGAATGTAGCCAGCACCCTTCTTCCTTCTGTACCCAACCAGGCTGGATCCATGATGATTCTAGATAATTTCTTCTAAGTTTCCATTTCTGCCTTCTGCACCCTTTCCAGCTCTACTTCAAACCTGTTTCCATCGCTATTTTCCAGAAGGAAGCGTGCTCTGTGTTTGATTAAAACATTAAACATTTTATAAGATAGATGAAAAACAATTTGGTACTAGTATTGAGACTTGAACTCAGGGCTTGGCCATTATCCCTTAGGCTGGTGCTCTACTCCTTGAGCTACAGCTACACTTCTGGCTTTTTGGCATTTAATTGGCAATAGGAGTCTCATGGACTTTCCTGCCTGGGCTGGCTTTGAACCATGATCCTCAGATCTTAGCCTCCTTGGGAGCTAGGATTATAGGCATGAGCCATCAGTACCCAGCTATAAGACAGCTTGAGTGTGTGTGTGTGTGTGTGTGTGTGTGTGTGTGTAGAGTTGTAGTTGAAAGTAGCTTGTTTGCTCTCTCCTTCTTTTCTTCCTCCCTCCTTCGCTCCTTCTCTCCCGCCCTCCTCTTCCTCCTTCTCCCTCCCTCCTTCCTTCCTTCCTTCCTTCTGTTATTTTCTCTCTCTCTCTCTCACAACACTCTTTCTGCAGCTCCTAAATTAACTAGATAACATAAAAAGTTAAAGACCAGCCATCTTAATTCGATAGTGATTATATATCATCTCATACTTCTAGGGATTGTTAAACCCAACAGACTTTAAAATAATTTCTAACATAGTGACTCTGAGTCCAGCAGATTTACACATTCAGACATTAAAAAACCTCCTTCTGACACCAGGCATCCTGGCTCACCTGCTAGCCTAGCTATTCTGGAGACTGAGGTCTGAGGGTCATGGTTAAAGCCAGCCTGAGCAGAAAAGTCCATGAGACTCTCATGTCCAATTATCCATCAAAAAGTTGGAAGGGAAAGTGTGGCTCAAGTAGTAGAGCACCAGCCTTGAGAGAAAAAGCTAATGGACAGAGCCGAGGTGCTGAGTTCAAGCCCCAGTACCAGGATGTGCGCGTGTGCGTGTGTGTGCGCGTGCACACTCACACACATACCCCAGGGAAAATCTTCCTCTATGGGCTGGTTTAGGTATTGGTGGTGGTTTTAATTTTTGTGCGTTTTGGGTCTGGCTTCAGACTCTCAGACGCACATTGGCTGCTGTAGCAGAAGACCTGCTGAGGATTCTGACAAGTGGGGAATTGTCTCAGAACTTTAAGGATCTGTTTCTCAGAGAAGGCAAGAAGAGTTACCTCTAAAGGAGCCGCTGGAGCGGCAGGGAGTGAGGATCTCTCCCCTGACATCCGAGGAGGAAAGGCCGTTTGGCACAGTCCTCTAAACGGTGTGATGCTCTTACAAAACCCCCTTTTAGGTCCACACGCTGGTATGCTTTCAGCCGTGTGCCCTGGACATTTTATCAGGTCCTCTCCTTCAAGACGACTTCTGGTACTCCAGGAGAAAGAAAAGCAGAATTGCCACTTCTGGACTCCAGGGTTCAAAGTTGAAGTACACCACTGCTGTCTTCCTAAAACTGTGTTCAGCAAGCATTCTACCACTTGAGTCACATCCCTGGCTCTTTCCTTTTGGCATTGTGTTTTCTTTCTTTCTTTTTTTGTCGGTCATGGGCTTGAACTCTGGGCCTGGGCACTGTCCCTCAACTCTTCAGTTCAAGGCAAGTGCTCTACCACTTGAGCCACAGCACTACTTCAGGTCTTTTCTGCTTATGGGGTGCTGAGGAATCGAACCCAGGGCCTCATGCATGCAAAGCAAGCACTCTACCACTGAGACACCTTCCCAGCCCGCATGATGTCATCTTTAGACAGGGCTTCCGTAACTCACTGAGGCTGGTCTTGAACTTGACATCCTCCTGCCTCCCATCACCAGAAGTTCAGCTTGTCAATCAATCCACAACCATGGAGTAAACATCTACTGGTCAAGGAGGGGGAGGGGCGTCCTTCTCATAACATCCAGCAGTAGCAGGTGGTCTTCAGCTGGCTCTGAGGTGAGTGGATAGGAAGGAGATGGGGAGGGTGAACTCCACCCAGCGATCTGTGCTGTGTTGGAAATACACTGGAGAATGGGGTCCCAGACTCTCCACGGATGCTCAAGGAAGGCATTTCTGAGGAGGGAATTTTCCTGGAGGTAGCCTGGGCAGGTCCTGCGTGTACCCACTCACAAGTGTCAGGTCTTGTGTGTACTGGTTCACGAGTGGCAGACTCACACACATCCTCTCAGATTCAGTGTCCCCGATACCCCCTTGCTTGCTTGAGTCCGGAAGTGTTTACACCACGCTTGTCGGCAAATGCTCAAATCACAGCATTGTGCATTTATTTGGCACACCCTTATACCATTCCAAACCTCTCTGCGCACCTACCAGCATGTAGGGGCAAGGTTTTCATTTTAGCCCCTGTCAGGGGCTGAAGCGGAAGCTCGCTGGAATAAGCTTTGAGCTTATTCCAAACCCGTCCTGCTTGGCACCTGCATTTGCGTCGTGACTTGTGGAGGCTGATGTTTCTCAGTGAAGACACACGGGTCTGTGCTGTGGGATGAGGGGCCATTCCAGAGAAGGCAGTAATGCACCCAAAGCTGAGATACACACACACACACACACACACACACACACACACACACACACACACACACACACGCTACTTCAAGATATTTAAGACTTTGAGATACCACTTCAGCACTTCTTTCATTTAGAAACTTCTAGATTGTGTGTGCGTGCGTGTGTGCATGTGCGTGTGTCGGTACTGGCCTCCCCCTGTCGCTTGGGCTTTTTCACTCCCAAGGCTGGTTCTTGACCGCTTGAGTCATGCCTCCAGTCCAGCATGTTGCTGGTTCCTTGGAGATGAGGTTTTGTCTGCAGAGGCTGGTTCGGAACGTTGATTCTCAGAACTCAGCCTCCTGAGTAGCTGAGCGGACAGGTGTGAGCTACTGGCATCTGGCTGGGTTAATTTTTGGGATCAAATGAAATTTCACACCGTCTACCAAGAAAGAAGGACGCAGTTGTGTGGTCGGTGTAAAGGGTGTCTGTCTTCTCGCCGCCTGCGCTGCCGGGCCGCTGCTTCCCTGCGCTGCCGGGCCGCCGCTTTCCTGCGCTGGCCGCTGCTTCCCTGCGCCATGGCTGCGGCGCAGCACTCGGTGATTGGTGAGGGGCTCAGGCTCTCAGGCTTTTCAGTTCTGTGGCTTTCCACACCGGGCACTGATGGAGGGTCGCAGGGCTGGAAATAACTCAGTGGATTTGGAGGTGAAAAGTTAGAAAGCTCCCCGGACAAAGAGCATGTGCTAGTGCATCCGATGGCGGTGTACTTATGCAGCCAGGCGAGGTGCGGCTGCATTACGTCGGGACGGTGCTTTCTTCATTAAGCTGTGGGGAGTAAATGGGATGCAGAGATGAGGACAGATGTGTTTCTGGAGAAGCCATGTCCTCAGAGCCCCGAGGTAGTATCTACAAAATAACTCGAAGGCTGCACGGCAGAGAATAATCACGCTGGGAGAGCACTGGGCAGGGCAGGAAAGCGAGGCCGAAGACCGGCCGAGACCTGAGGAGGGGGGGAGGGGCAGCGTGGCTCTGCATGTATACCTTCCCAGATCCTTATTCTCAGCTTTAGTGTCGCCTCTTAGACTCCGCTCTGCCCTTACCCGCCCCCCTCTGCCCCCCCCCCGCCCCTCCTCCCGTGGCTGCTCATCAAGTTCTGGTTAGCCCTTATGGCTCACTGGTGCTTGTGTGTTTATGGTAGTGAGAGGCCTTCCTCCTGCTCTGTCCTCTTCCTCCTCCTCCTCCTCCTCCTCGCTTCTTCCTCCTTCCTTCCTCCCCCTCCTCACCTCCACTTCCTCTCTTCCCCTCTCCCTCCGTTCCCGTCTGTCCTTCCTTCTCCCTTGTCTTCTTCATCTTCCTCACTAGATGATAGGCTAGGAAGCCCACGCATGGTCTTAGCTTTGTTACAAAGCTAGATATTATCAATGCACGAAGAAAACCAGGACCAAGTTGATTATAACTCATGTAACGTATACGTTACAAGCTGGAGTATTTGCTAGGTGCCTGTGGCTCACGCGTCTCAGGAGGCTGAGATCTGAGGATTGTGGTTTAGAATGAACCTGAAGAAGCAAAGTCTGTGAGATTCTGATCTCCAATAAACTTCTCCCCAAAAGCCAGAAGTGGAGCTGTGGCTCAAATGGTAGAGCACTTGCCTGAGCAAAAAAACCTAAAGGACAGCACCTCGGCTCTGCGTTCAAGCCCCGGGACCCGCATGAAATAACAAAAACAAAACATGTCATACTTTTCAGTCAAATGAACAGGACTCTAGGTTTGGATCCCAGGGCCGGGTGGAGGATGTCTTTCCCCGGTGATAACGGACGGGGCTCCTTTTCTTCCTGAGCGTGAGCCTTCTCACGGAGGAGTTTTTCCTTCACACATTTTACATTTGAGTCGCTTCAGAAGTCTCATGGTTACATTTGACCCAACTGGGTCTGTGTGTCTGTACTGGGTTTAGTACTAGGAGAGATGCTAAGTCCTCCCGCCCCCCCCCCCCCCCCATGCTGTGATGCTGGAGCAAGGCCTGACTGGGTCGCTCTCCGCAGACTCATTAGCACCCACTTCTCAGGGTAATTGCAGCCAGAGGCCTGGAGCCATTTGAGTGCCTTTGACAGGGACAGCGCGGGATAATCTTTTATTTATGTAATTAGCTTGGTTTAATTAAGGGTCAAACCTGCCATATTCTACTCTGGATTCACGCTTTTAATTTGAGCTGGGAAACTCTGTTGCAGGACGGAGACGTGTCCACAGGACTTTGTGACCTGCTTCTGTCCCCGCACACACGCACGCAGACCCACCCGCCGCAGCCTCCGGCCTTGGTGCTTTGGCTTCATCTTTCCCAAGGCTGCAAGGCAGAGCCATTGCTGCTCTCTTCTCGGCCCCCCGTTTTCACCCCCATCTTCCCCCTCTTCTCCAAGAGCTGTTGATAATTGCTGGTGTGTTTGGGAACAGAGGCCGGAACGCTGCTCCTCTCTTGAGCATGCGAGTTCTTACCAGACCGTCGTTTGTATTCTAGAAACCCTAGTAGGTGTGGGAAGTGAGGGGGGCGGGGGAGAGCTGTGTTCTGCATTCATAGCCAGGGAGGCCGGCTGGAAGAGGTCCGAGTCTGAGAGGACCGGTTACTGGGAAGGCTGGGGCTGAAGGGACAGGTGAAGATTCAGGAGACTAAAAGGAGGTGTGATATAAACAATGACGCTGTCATATGCTGATTCTTGTAGTTTTCCTTATCTTGGCTTTGCCCTTACCAGACAAAGTTTACCAATGACTCTGGATGAGTCCAATGTTGGACGAGGATTTCTTTTTTATCCTAATAAACCTTTAGTTTATTCTGTATCATGGCCAACAGACCCACTTTCTTCATCACTGGTAGTTCTGTCTGCCATACTTTCCTTCCTTTCTTCCTCCTTTCTTCCTTTGCTTTTCTTTCTTCTTTCCCTTTCTCCCTTCCTCCCTCCATTCATCCCTCCCTCCCTCCCTCCCTCCCTCCCTCTCTCTGTCCCTCCCTCTCTCTCTCCCTCCCTCCCTCCTTCCCTCTCTCTCTGTCTGTCTCTGTCTCCGTCTCTGTCTCTCTCTGTCTCTCTCTCAGTCCTGGGGCTTGAACTTTAGGGTCTGGGCACTGTCCCTGAGCTTTTTCATCCCAGGCTGGCACTTTACCACTTGAGTCACAAAATCATGTCTGACTTTTTACTGAATAATTGGAGATAAGACTCTCATCGACTTTCCTGCCCAGGCTGGCTTCGAACTACAGTCCTCAGATCTGAGCCTCTTGAGTGGCTAGAGTCACAGGTGTGAGCCCCGGGGACCGGACAGCAGCGCGTGCATCTTTGCAGCAGCGTCACGCCCGAGCTGCCCTCGGGTGGACGGCACAAGGTGCAGCAGCTGCTTGGTCCTGTGATGACGCTGCATCAGCACCCGTGCCCTGGGGTTCTTGGTCCATGTCACACACAGTGCGTGGCCTGCCCGGTCCACTCCAGCGTGGGGATGAACTCGTCCCAGGCTGGGCCCTCCTGGATTCTTTTCCACTGAGTTCCTGGGGAGTCTCTGGTGCTGAGAAGAGGGGAGTGCCAGTCTCCCTGCTGCCCCAACAGGTGCTTATCCGGTCCTGGCAGGGAAATGGGGGGCACAGGGGGGGCCGGCGACTCACCGTGGGACCCTGGCTCGGGTTTCCTCTCCGCAGCAGTCCAGTGTCCTGTGACTGCAGCCTAGGTCGCCTTGAGTGCTGTGCTCAGTCCTCACTCATTCTGTCGTCCTTTGGGATGCCAGTGTCTGCCCCTGCAGTCCCCAGGTAGAAGCCCCCAGACCGCCTGGGCCCCTCAGCTACTTTCTGGGCATCGTGGAGGGACAAGATGGTTTCCTCATGAGGCTGACACAGTTTGTGTGTCTCTGTTCTCGGGGCTGATCTTTGCAGCATGGTGGAAGCGGAGTAGGTGGAGCACGCTGCCATGTGGTGTGGAAGTGGAGGCATTCCGCAGAGCCGGACGCTTGTCCTTTCTTGGTATTACTGAGGTTTGAACTCACGGCCTTGTGCTTGCTAGGTAAGTGTTCTACTCAAGCCACATCCCCAGATTCACTAGTTTTAGTGGGGCTTGAACTCTGGGCCTGGGCGCTGGCCCTCAGCTCTTCAGCTCAAGGCAAGCGCTCTACCACTTGAGCCACAGCACCACTTCTGCTTTTCTGGTGGTTTATTGGAGATAAGAGTCTCACGGACTTTCCTGCTCAGGCTGGCTTTGAACTGTGATCCTCAGATCTCATCCTCTTGAATAGCTAGATGACGGGCGTGAGCCACTGGCGCCCGGCTCTCCTCCCCATTTCTATTTCTCTCTCCTATCTTCTCCCCTTTCTCTCCACTCTTCTTTCTTCTCTCCTCTCTCTCTTCCCTCCTCTCTCTCCCTTCCCTCTCTCTCCTCTCTCTTTGGAGAACCCTAGCTAAGCCACATCATGCTACAGAACGATGCACGGTCAGTGCTTAGACTAATGATGCAGAATGGGACAGAATATTCTACTTCATTCCGGGCCAGGTTCTAGTGTCACAGTGTCACAGTGTGGGGTAGGATCAGAGTTGCTGTCACTCCCCGGAAGTCTGGGAAGGGGCTCCTTTCTACGAGCAAGTCCTCCTGTGTGGGATCATTTTCTTCGCTTCTGATTTATCCAGATACACACCACAGGATGTGGGACATGCAGCCAACCTAAGAAAAGCACTGTTTAACCAAGTCAGAAAGAAAAGAGGCCTAGAAATGCCCAGACCTGCCCCCTGCCCCACTGGGGCATTTTGTGGAAGATATGGCTCTTTTTTTTTAAAAAAACAAAAGTTATTTATGATAATATGTAATGAGATTATTGTTGATATCTTATTCAGTAGATAATTTTAGAAGTCTGAATTTTATTTTCTAATATGGTAAAGGCCTTTAACAAATCAGAGTTTTTCTAAGTGCAAAAGCGATCATTAGACTATTAAGTTTGATAACTGTTAGCTAATTTCACAAATTTTGAGAGTTGATTTTTCCTTCTGTATGTTAGTAACATGGAAAAGGAAATGGCCTCGACATAAACAATAACACAGGTAATTTGATTGAGACTTTGCTAAAATCATAAAGCAATTCTTGGTTATAACGATCAGCACCTAGAATAAAGACTTCTATAATGTAGACTACATTATTGTGAAGTTCATTCTCTTTTGCTCTAATGATGACGACACCCACATTAAAAACAAAATTACATTAAGAGTCCCATTTTGCATGGCGTGATCACATACTCCTGTAATCCCAGCACTCTGGAGGTTGAGGAAAGAGGATTGAGCGTTCGAGGCCAATCTGAGCTAGATAATCAATTCCGCTTTTAATAGTTTCTGCCGCGAATGCTGTCTCTCCTTGGGCAGTTCTAGTTACTTCTTTCAGATGCTTGTAACTAATTTTTCTGCTTTTCAGGACCAGTCTGCACCCAGCATCCAGCGGGAGAGGCCTGAACTCGGGGCTGAGGAACCTGCCTTTCCCCGTGGCAGCTCAGCGTCAGTCCCTTTTGTTCTCCCTGCGGGAATAGCTGTCCATAAATATTTCAGCTCCTAAAATTTTGTTGAATTCTTTTATTAAATGCTACTTCATCTGCTCTCCTTGTCTTTGTGAAGATATATATAAATCTCCTTTCGGTCACATTATTAGCATACTGAAGAGAGAGACAGAGAAATAAAAAGACAAGCATGTGAGTTCAATCTTGTACATTAACCTAAACTGTATATCTTTGGATTTTTAAAGAAGGAGCCTGGAAAATAATTGTGTGTGTGTGTGTGTTTGTGTGTGTATGTGTGTATATGTGTATGTGTGTGTGTGTGTGTGTGTGTGTGTGTGATGCCACAGCATAAGAAAATAAAGAAACCAGAGAATGGGGAAAACTCATTAAAATTTCATTCTGGCTGGGCGTGGTGGCTCACGCCTGTCATCCTAGCTACTCAGGAGGCTGAGATCTGAGGATTGCGGTTCAAAGCCAGCCAGGGCAAGAAAGTCCACGAGACTCTTATCTCCAATGAACCCCTAGAAAACCAGAAGTGGTGCTGTGGCTGAAGTGGTAGAGCACTTGCCTTGAGCTGAAGAGTGCAGGGACAGCGCCCAAGCCCAGAGTTCAAGCACCACAACCAACCCCCCCCCCCCCCCCCCCGGCCCCAAAATGATTCTGTGTCTGGCAGCAGTGGCACACACTTGTAATCCTAGCTTCTTTTGGGAGACTGAGACTGTAATGGGTGCCGTGGTGTGTGCCTGTCACCCACCTACGCAGGAAACAGAGACAGGAGGATCTCAGTTCTAGGCCAGCTCAGGCAAAAATGTCTGTGAGACTTCATCTCACTGGAAGAAGCTGAGTATGGGGCATGTGCCTTTAATCCCAGCTACACTGGGAAGCATACATAGGAGGATCACAATCCTGGCATGCTTCTGGGCAGGAAATGAGAACTAATCTTTGAAAAAAAAAATCACTGCTGCACAGTTCAAGTTCACCATAACCAGGGACAGGATCTGGGGATTAAAGTCCCATCCCCCCCCAATTCTGGTGCTGTGTGTGTGTGTATGTTGGTCCTGGGACTTGAACTCACCTGAGAGTTTTTGCCCAAAGCTGGTGCTCTACCACCTGAGCCACAGCTCCACTTCTGTCTTTTTAGTCATTGATTGGATAACAGTTTCACGGACTTTTCTGCCCTGAATGACTTTGAACTCAGCCCCTGAGTAGCTAGGATTACAGACATGACCGTAGGTACCTGGCTGGTGCCCACTTTTAACAGGAAGAATACCAAAAAATGTAAGGCCCATTTTTTTGTTTTGAATGAACCGAGGCTTTGTACATGTGAGGCGAGAGCATTACCCCGAGCCACCTCCCGAGCCCCACTTTTGTTGTTTGTTTGAGTTCTGAGGAAGCATTTTGCTACATGGTTTTGGCTGGCCTTTAACTCACAGTCCTCCAGCCTCTGGCCTCCTGAGTGTTAGAATTACAGATGTGCACCGCTGTGCACAGCTTGAGCCTGCGTTTTACACCTTCCACCAGCGACTAAACTCAGAAGCACCTTTATCACTTCATTTCAAACAATTTCAAAAATCAGCACTTTGCTTGATCTTGCGTCTCCATCTTTTCTGGTGGGACACAAATACGATGCCTCCATATTCTTAATTACATGCGTAGTTAATAATGCCTCCATATTCTTAATTACATGCGTAGTTTTCTCCTGCAGTCACTGTCGCTGGTTTAAGAACTGCACTGAGGTGCTGAGAGGCCCAGTAGCCAAGTCAAGGTCACCGAGGAGGGGAGGTCGGCCGCTGGTGGTGGAGGGGGAGGGGGGGGAGGGAGGAGGACTTCTGCAATCAGCAGTAGTTTTAATTCCTAGGAGATCCTCTTATCTTGGTCTGAAAATTTACATAATCTAATGTCACTTCGAGGACCTGAAATAACTTTCTAGTTAAGCTATCAAATATTTCCAGTCACACTAGCTAATATCCTCTGCCTTTTGAGAAGTTGCTTTTGGCTAAATGGTGGCTGGATCGTAAACCTCATTATTGTCTAGGAAAAGCGCTCAGGGCATACACATCTTAAAGCCTTATTTTTTCATTTCTTGTGGAAAAAGAAAATGCTCTTAGTTGTGTTTTGTCACTGATTGTGTGTGTGTGACAGAGAGAGACAGACAGACAGACAGACAGAGACAGAGACAGAGACAGAGAAAGGGGTTACTTGGGCTTGGGCTTATACTCTTGCTTGCTTGTCTGTTTTTTCTCAAGGTTGGTGTACTACAACTTGAGCCATACTTCCATTTCCAAATTTTTGGTGGTTAAATAGAGATAAGAGTCTCAAGGACTTTCCTTCCCAGGCTGGCTTTGAGCACGATTCTCAGGTCTCAGCCGCTTGAGTAGCTGGGATTACAGGTGTGAGCCATTGACTCCTGGTACATCATTTTTGACAGTGGTGGCATTTCCTGGAAACCATGAGTCGTGTGCTTAGCTCCTGTACGGCCCACCCCGTGTTGCTTAAATTTGTAGAATCAACAAAAGGACAGTTATTCTGCAGACATTTTGAGAAGTCTAGAGAAGCAGGACCATGTTAGGTTGACGCTTGTTCGTTTAATTTTGCACACTGTTGTACGGAGTTAAAGGACAGCAGGTATGAACCAGGCCTACCGCAGTCCACTTTCCTGGGTCCATGAGCGTTATCCCTCTGTCCAGCATGCCTGGCTGAGACCCTTTGCCCACACCTGTTTTAGGCAGCACTCACACTTAATTGAGTATATTCTTTGGATGAAGCTTAAGACATTACTGAAGGCTAATCTGGAGCAGGTGATGGCTTCAATGAATGAAATACCAGCTGTGCTTGGAAAAGTGGCTACTCAGGAAGCTGTACCTATTGTACGTATTGTAGGTATACAACATCGTATATGTACACAATACTTTATTATGTACTTAGGCACAATATATACATTTAGGAAAATTGTCAGAGGATAGAGTTCATATTAAGTGTTCTTTTCACAGAAAACAAACAGACAGGTGAACTAACACCCACAAATGGGCCCAAAGCAACTTTTGGTGGTGACAAGTGTGATGTTTATTGCCTTGATTGTATCGATAGTCCTGTAGTGTATGCGTATGCCCACCCCCACCACCTTATATTCAGTATGTGCAGGTTTGGTACAGTGGTGGTTGGGATCTCACTGAAACCCAACCATTTTTTCTGATTTTCAAAGTGAAAAGAATTTGATAATTAGAAAACTTTCTATTTTTCTGTAATCATAGTTTTTAAAAAATGCCATGGTGATCCAGGTTGGAGCTTGAATTAATGATCAGTTCTTTTCTCTGAGGTAGCAGAAAAGTAAGCTCGGTTGTATACCTGAATAAGGGGAAAAGTCTGAATTAGTATAACCCAAACCTATAAAGTGTAATTGTACGTGGTCTATAGGCCAGCTAGGTTCAGAGCTAATCAAAAATGATAAATGCAGCTCATGACGAAGGCCATTAGTAGGTCAGGGAGGTAGAGAAGTAGGGCTGTAATAACAGAAAGGAAATTTGTTGCAAGGATATATACGCCCAGAGAATTGTGTCCTTGCTGTTAAGATGATGGCCCGCATGGAGGGCTCATCGCGGGGAGCAGGAGAGCAAATTAAAGTGGTTCAAGGGCAGCTGACAGCATTATCTGCCACCACGTCCGGCGGCTCGCTCACTGAAGATGTTTACGTGGTAGAAATGACTTATTCAATTCAATTTTGACTTTAGGCTCTGTACCTACTCGGTGGAAGGCATTTAAATAGAGGCTGTCTGTTCTCCACTGTCCCTCAAGGCAAACACGCCGGCTCCCGCAGAAAGGGGACATAAGGCAGAATATGCTCATCGTGGGAAAGCTCTCCCGGAGCTGCTGTGTGTTCCCGGCACTGTCGGTGGGCTTCTGCCCGCAGGCCACGGCTCTTGCATGGTCATTCCGCCCCAGGTCCCACAGTCCGGGGGTTGTGCTGCCCATCCCACGGACTCAGCCTCTGGTGCTGCTGTGCCTCAGTTGCTCAGGCCGCCGGTCCACCACGCCTGACGTCTGAGTAACCATCCATGCCAAACAGCCCAGCTTCCGTCTCACCACCAGCCAACTCCTGACACGATGACTCTGTTCTTCAAGCTTTATTTCCTTGGAGCCTCCCTTCCCCTCCTGTCTCCTTCCCCCCACCCCCATCCTTATCCCTCCCCCTTTATTATTTCTTTAAGATAAAAGTTGTCAAGCGGGGCACCGGTGGCTCACGCCTGTACCCCTAGCTACTCAGGAGACTGGGATCTGAGGGTCAAGGTTCAAAGCCAGCCCGGGCAGAAAAGTCTGTGAGACTCTTATCTCCAATAAACCACCAGAAAACCGAAATGGCGCTGTGGCCTTGAGCTGAAGAGTGGAGGGACAGCGCCCAGGCACTGAGTTCAAGCCCCATGACCGATCCCCCCCCCCCTGCAAAAAAAAAAGTTTTCCAAATCCTTTTTGCTAGCTTTTTGAAATGTCCTGCCAGTTATCATCCCTAGTCACTCGATCTTGCAGTTAGCCCCCTAGAGATCGGTGCGCCTGTGTAACCAAAACGCTGCTCTCCTGGTAGCTGGTAACCAGTGCACTGTGTCCAGCTTCTGGGAGATCAGCTCTCTTATTAATTATTGTCATCAGCGTTATCATCACCACCGCTGGGGTCTGAACTCCACGCTCTATAGGTCCTTACCTTCTGTAGCCACACTCCCAGATCTTTGTCTGGGGATGGTGTCTCGCATCTTCTAGGGCTGGCCTCCGACCACACTGCTTCCTACGTTAGGGCTTCCTCCTCCGCTGTGACAGCCGCCACCCGCACTGTCATTCCTACTTGTGATTGAGATCCGGTCTTGCTCATGTTTTGCCCAAGTTGACTTGGAACCGCAACCTTCCTGATGTCCTCACTAGCTAGGACTAAAGGCGGGAGCCAGTAGGCTCAGCCCCGACACCCATGTTTGTGGATTACAAGTGAGGGAGCTCATGAAATTCCTGCCTTTCTTTGACTGGCTTCTCGCACTTTACCTCTGTGATCCCCGGTCACACGCTAGCTAACACAAATGACGGGAGTTCATGCTTTTTGTGGCTGAATGGAGTTCCGTTGTACCTTTATCTTAGGTAGTTTCCATCCAGATAGTGCAAGGAATGGAGTCTCTGACACACAAGTTTCATTGGGGTTGCTGATCCTATGGTAGTTCCGGTTGTAGCCTTTCTAGGCACTAAATGGAGTGTTTGTTTATTGTCCATTGTAAGGCTTGAACCCGGGGCCTATGCACTATCCCTGAGCTCTTTTGCTCAAGGCTAGCACTCTACCACTTTGAGCCACAGTACTACTTCTGGTTTTCTGGTGGTTAATTGCAAGATATGAGTTTCATGGACTTTTCCTGCCTAGGCTAACTTCGAACCATGATCCTCAGATCTCAGCCTCCTAGAGTAGCTAGGATGACAGGTGTGAGCCATTAACACCAGGCTACAAGGAGCATTTTTCAAGGTCAGTTGTCAGGTGAAAGCTGAGTCCTCTCTGTGTGCATCTGTGTTCTTCCATGCTAGAGACCACGGGTCTGTTGTTGCACTTTTACCTGTGTCTGATTCCAGCCCAGGGCTGCCCGCCTCCACTGCCCCATGCAGCATCCTAATGACACTAGGAAATGGAGCCTGGGTTACAGAACACGAACCCAAACAAGAGAATATACGAGAGGAGCTAACAGCTCCTCAAGTAGACAGGTGAGAACTGATCAAATGACTGTTTGGAAAACTTCTCTTTTTCCTGAGTGCAACATGGAATTGTCTCCATAACTCTATGAGGCTGATCTCTTTTACCTCTCAAATGCCAGCATACTTGCTTTATTCAGCATTAACGCTCAGTAGCTATTCATCTTTTGCCATTCACCCTAAATTAACTTTATTATCACTGATAGTTTTCAAATGATCCAGGCCAAGGCCATTGCATTCTAAGTCTATTTTGACATCCACATGGAAGTGTTATTCTGCTTTCCACCACCCCCGTCAGCATTAGCAACTGGCAATTTTGCTTTGCATGTTAACACCATGACAGGGTATTGATCAACACTTTTCTACCACAGCTTCATTTATATGGATGTGAAGACATGTATATATAATATATAGATAGATATACTCTGTATTATATTGTACCTCGCATACGTCATATATGTGCTGATTACGGGCATAGTAGTCCACACATTAGTTAATTGCAATGATAGGGAGTCATGTGACAAATTCCTTCATTCTCCAGTTGCCAAAAAAATCTAAGGAGAGAAATAGGTAAGATATTGCAGATTGGTTAAAACCTGGTGATTTCAGGCTGGGAAGGGATGTGAAGGGTAAACAAAGGAGGAGGCTGCAATGCTTGGTAAGAAATGTACGCATTATCCTGCCCATGTAATTGTAACCCCTCTGTACAGTATGTTCACAAATAAAAAAAAAACCCTGGTGATTTCTCAGGAGAGGAGAAAGCAGGCTGCCAGTTGTGTGATTGTTCGCTTCTCGCACGGCTTGTGTTTGCTCAGTAGCCAGGGTTCCTGTCTTAGTATGCTCCACAGCTTTGGCTATGGAAAAAGGACACTAAAAAAAAACCCTGCAAAACTGTACAAACCACAACATTTACACACACACACACACACACATACACATACACACACACGTGCACTCCACTGAAAAAATTACCACGTACTTCAATGTCCTCCCAAATAGTGTATAAAAAAGCAGATTCTTCTCTAAGCTGTGAGACAAACATATTTGCGTATAAATGTCTGTGTGTCAGACTTTGTAAGAAGGTAAACTTAGAATTTGTCCTTGTAGGATTGTTAAGGTACCGTGAAACCCAGAGCTTTGGGTCAGGGTAGTTGGTGTGCTTCTCACATGTGTCTCTTGCTTGTGAACAAGTGGTAACAGCCAGAAGAGTGGGGAGAGCCTGATTTGCCCGAGACACCCGCGAGCGTCCCCACTCTCCCTGTGTGGGCTCCTGGGATTCTCTGGCTGGTGGATTGTGGGAGCCCTCACCTTCAGGGCTGGGCCGTGACCCATTTCCATGTCATCTTCCAAGGCCTTCAAGGGTCTTTACGGGCAGGAGGAGCACTGCAGGAATTCCTTTGCCCCTCTGTGCACAGCTAATTTCAGCTCCTTCTCAGGAGACTCAAGTCTCACCTCCTCCAGGCAGGCCTCCAGCGTCATCTCTGGAATAGTTACAGGAGGGGTGCAATGCCACAGCACCAGGAAGGGAGTTGGTTAAAAAATCATGGCTAGCAGGGTGACAGTGCGCATGCCTGTCATCCTAACTACTCAGGAGGCTGAGATCTGGGGATCCCAGCTCAAAGCCAGCCCAGATAGAAAAGTCCCTGAGACTCTTATCTCTAACTACCTACCAAAAAGCCGGAAGGAGAGCTGTGGTTCAAGTGGTAGAGTGCTCGCCTTGAGCAAAAATCCCAGGTATAGCACTTAGGGAGGAGAGAGGACACAGCAGTTTTCTGGGAAGGAGGACAGAGGAGGCACAGAGGCCAGGCGCCGCGCATGCTCACCAACACTGCTAAATGCCACGTGGCTGAGTCCACCAACACCACAGCTTTTGTCAGGCCCACTGTGGTCAAGGACACTCGGCCAGACAGCGCGGGGAGTGTCCTAGTCCATGACAGGCCCAGGCCTGGGGTCTCCCATGAGTACATCCCCTTGCAAGGCTGTTGTGGCCTTGGGGGGTCGTAGGTACCCTGAGAGGTTCGCACAGTCACCCGGCACCACATTTCTCCTAACATACCCTGTATCGCACGAGACATGGTGGCACTTCCTCTCGCCCCACAGCCATCAGTCCTGTCGGTAGAGAATGATGATGTGCTTGTCTTCTAGATCGCCATGAGTTTTTTTTGGGGCGGGGCGTGGAGGGAAGGGTTAGAGGCAGGATAGTGGATGGTTCACGAGGACTTGGTGTAAATCACACACACCCTCCCAGGCTCCCTCTCCAATTCCCGTGGCACTTAGTGTCCATTTACAGCCTCGTAATGGGCCCTAGGATTTGCTTTGTCTGCTTTTACATTGAATTGTCGCCTTTTGGAGGATTATTGAATGAACACAAATTGCCGGGTATTGATTTGTCAGGCGCTTGTACAATGCTTCGTACACAGAGTCTAGCAAACATTTTTTTGCTTAAGAGATTTGTCTAGAGGAATCAGATGATAGTCCCATCTCCGCAGTAATTAATGGTGACTCTCTGTCTTTCCTTTCTATCTCATTTCTCATTGACGTCCATCTCCAATTGTGGGATTTGGATCTGATCTTTTAGAAGCCTATGCTTTTTGGCCCCTCTCCTCTCCTGTAGCTGCCGGCTTCAGAGCAGAAGTTCTTTATTCTTGGGTTCTGAGAGAATCTGTGGATATAGCCAAGATGAAGACAGAAGAAAAAGCATTCAAAGAATAATGTTGTTTACAGTCTGGCGATGAGGAGAAAATCATTAGAACCTAATTGAATGTGACAATTTCCAAAGGGGAAACTATATATTTCTTTTTACTCTGGGTTAGGCTTCAACCCTTCCAGCCACCTCTGTCTCCTTGCTGCTGGCAAATTCCGTGAGTCAATTTTATCTTTCATAAAAACGGCCCGTCCGTGGAGAAGGGTGAGGGTTGGGATCGACCGAAACCCAGTGTGATATTGGAATGTTAAAAATCCACACCTCAGACTGCAGTTTGACATTTGAAGAGACAATCACGAAAAGACTGAGAAAGTGGTTGAAATCAATTTGGTGATTCTTTATTTGCTCGTCAGTGAAGAAAGTACAGTTCATGTGTTTTATTTATTTTTTTTTGGGGGGGGAATACCTTGAAACAAACAGTTTGTAAGGAGTATGGGTACAATTTATCATTAAATCCTAGAAATAAAACCAAAACCTCCCAAATGCCAAACACCCTCAGCCAATTAAAAATAACAGCCCCCCCCCAACATAGCTCAATTTAGTCCTAAACCACACAGGCACTAGGCACTTGTATTTTAAGAATAGATTTGCATACTCAGTTGTGTGTGTGTGTTTTAAACAGATCTTTTTGTGAATCAAAGTGTGATTTGTTTTTTGTTTTTTAATTTTAGATCTCCTTTTGGCTGGGGTAGCACTAGTGACAGAAAGTGCTGGACTGGTTGTACAGAGAATAGTATTCTTGTTGCACAGGATCCTTGGCAGGACTTTGCAAACATTTATACCAAAAATACTCTTCCCCTTTGGGTGCCTATGGACACAGAATTTGAGACAGCTTCCTTGTGTGAGACACTTTATTTGAGAGATGTTGGAAATACCCATTAGGGAAATAAGGCATGAAACAAAGTAGGGAAGGTAGCAAAGATAAAACCTACTATCAAGTCACTCACTACCATTGGCCTTTAATTCCAGAAGGAAATCAGGAAATGGCCCAGAATATACACATCAGATATACCCCAGCTTGGAGATGAAGAGTATAAGTAAATATGCATTTATATCTATCTGTCTGTTTTATCTATCCAGCTATGTCTATTTCTATCTATCTCTATCATCTTTAATTTTATTCATCATCATCATCATCATCAACAACAATCTTTCAAGCCAAGTGTTCTTCTCTTCCTTTCTCAGTCATTGCTGACGCCTGCTCCAGTGTAGTTAATTGTAAGAGCTGTCATCCTAGCTACTTAGGAGGCTAAGATCTAAGGATTGACACCAGCCTGGCCAGAAAGGTTCCAGTGGATCTTTAATAAACTACTCAAAAAAGCTGGAAGTGGCACTGTGGCCCACATGATAGAGTACTTGAGCACAAAGAAGCTTAGGGACAGCTCCCAGACCCAGTTCAAGCCCCAAGACCAGAAAAAAAAAAAAAAAAAAGCTTTTTTTTCTTGGGCAGAGAGCAGACTTTCAGAAGCTTCTGAGAAAAGCCCCCAGGCAATGAAATTCATCCTGATAGGTGAAAGGTGACACACAGCTACTGAAGCCTGGCTTATGTCTTCACCAGGAGGGAGTATTCTGTCTCCACACTATAACCCTTTGGTGTTTGAGAGGGCATGTGTGTGTGTGTGTGACCCACTGTAAGTGCGAAACTTTAGAAGTTTTGCCTCAGATGAGTAAGTTTGAAATATATGCTGTCCTTCATAATATACATGTGATTAGAAAAGCAATCCTTAAAATTACTTATAGCTGAAAAACTTAACTTTTTTGGCCACCTTAATGAATTAAATGGAAACTTTAGACCACATTCCCAGTTATCTTTCAAATATTCTCAATGTATATTATAGAATATATAATATTCTTCATATATATAGTCCAGATGAAACATATCAAGTACAAATTTCTTCATTTATTCAGCAGATCTTTAGTAGATTTCTACAATGTGCCAGTGCTAGTTAGCAATCAGACAGGTATCAGTGACATCATATGGTCATGAGAAAGACAAGACAAAGGGAGCAAATATGTAAACAAGGTAATTAGAGATCATAGTGAGGGGATAGGGGAAAAATGGAGCTAGGAGATGGTCAGTCATGTGGAAGACCAATCTAGAGGGAGTTTAGTAAAGACTTGCCTGAGGAGGTGACTCAGAATGTCAGTCAGTTACGTGAAATGGAGAGTGAGAAGTGTTCCAAGTAGACAAACCAGTGACTGCAAAGCTGGGGGATAGGAAAAGGTCTGGTGTATCCCAGCAAAAGGCTGAAAGGGAGGTGGTATTGTTAGACCATTGTGAGTGAAAGGAGAGAGAAGAAGATGAGAGGACTTAAGGTTAAGAAGATGAAACTCGGAGGGCATGAGTCAGGGATAATATGATCTAACATGCGTCTAAAACCATCTAGCTGTGTGATGGCGTATGGATGGATACATGGTGAGATGCTGGGGGAAGAACTGGGGAGAGATGGTGGGGGCTGGAACTTGGCTAGAGTGGTCATGAATCGTCTCAAGACATATTCTGGAGCTGGGACCAGCAATGCCTATGTGGCAAAAGGGAAGGTGCAATTTAATTTTTTAAATTTTATTAATGTATTGGTATTATATAGGTGATGTACAAAGGGACTGTAACTATGTGAGTCGGGGATGAGTACATTTCCTTTTGTACAGTGTCTTCCATCCCCACTCTCTCTCCCAGTCCCTCCCTCCCGTCTTCTCCACAGGTTGTCTAGTTCACTTTCATCAGTGGGCAGTGAACATACCCTTTTGGGAAGATGCATTTAAACTTGAATCATCAGTAGAGGGGTTGGGGAGATGTGAAAAAAGACCTGTGGCTTTTATCCTCTTTAGATTCTGTATTTAAGAGGTGATTGTTAGAGATATGTTTCTGGGGCAGAGTGAGGGAAAGAGTGACATTGTCCAAAAGGAAATGTACCCTTTGCCTGACTCCTGTCACTGTGACCCTTCTGTTTAATAATGATTTTTTTAATAATAAAAAATAGGGATGTTTTTCAAATAGTATTGAGCTCTGGACCTGGATCTATGATTTTTAGAACTTACATAAATGGCCTTTGGAAAGCATGGGGCTAGCTGTGAGTATTATAACATGCTATTGAGGATGTATTAACCCCCCTCCCCCACAAAAAGTGCATGGATTTTACAAGAGACGTTGTTGGTGATATTAGCAGACTGGCAAATTTGAAAAGTGAATTGAAAGAGCAGACCCCTTCAAGGTTGTCCAAGAAAAGAAGAAAGAGAAAGTGCTGGGTTAAGGTGTCTATGAGCCTGACTGTTTTTTGTTTTTCTTTTTTTTTTTAAAGATGGGGATAAAGTGAAAACACTTACAAGCAGATAGAGGTCATCTAGCAGAGAAAGCAGACAGACACAGGGCTCAAGGAGAGGAGGGGCACCGGGACATCACCGAGGGCGGAAGCCCACGGCGGAAGTGTGGGGAGACCTTGCTCTGGGTAGACACAGCCGCACACATCAGCACAGCTGAGGGGAAGCCGGCGTGGAACTCACGTTGAACAGTTGTTTTCCTTTCTTTCCTTTTTATTATTTCTTTTCAATGACTTTGAGTGAGGATCCTCACGTGGGAGGCGTGGGCAGAAGTGTGAGGAGACAGGTCACCGTGGACAGGGACAGCAGAGCTGGCCTGGGCCGAGCTGGAACGTGAGGAACTGGCTGGGAACTGGTACCTGTTCATTTCAAGTCTGTTCTCGAGATGCTGAGGTGAACGCCGTTAGCCAGTGCACAGGAGATTTGCTAGCCATATCCAGCAGCTGAGGGACAGGCCGAGGAAAGGTGGAAAAAAGAAGAGAGCAAAAACACAAGGAGAAGGTTTTCTTTGAGCGCACTGGGGTGGGGGTGGGGTAAGGGAGGCCCGGGCGGTTGGACCTAGCCTCAACTAGAGAAGAAGAAGAGCAAAGATGGGAAGGCCTTCAAAAAATGACCGAGACCGTAGGCAGAATGAACGATGCAGACATTCTAGAATGATCTGGAAGAAGGCAAGAGTCAACAAAGGCGATGGTGGTTGGCATGTCTCTTCTCCTCCGCAAGAAGTCATGCTGAAATGATAAAGAATGAAGAGGAGGGACCAGGTGGGACATTGAAGAGGTGCTAATTAGGTTATCGGTCTCCACCAGCAGGAATGGGTTAACTGGGGGGTTTGTGGGTCAAGGGTTATAATTAAACTGGACCTGGCTCCACCCCTTCTGTGGAACGATGCATTACTAAGCCCTGGGCCTCTCCAATGAGACAGCACTGGTTTGGATATGAACACCAAAGCCACGAGTGAATACACCTTTATTCCTCATGACTTAGCCAGCGTGCGGCAGTTGGTTACAGTAATAGACAAGGGGTTAGAGAAGGCACTCAGGACGTGACAAAGTCCTGGAGGTGACTGTGGAAGCTGGTGGCAATGGCGGCAGGGAAGAGTCCACAGCCAAGGGATTGGAAAACTAAAGCTCTTCAGAAGTCATCTTCGTGGTTGGGGAAACCCTGGGAATGAGCAGTGGATGGAGTGGAGGTGGCAGGAATCAGGGAGCCAGGAAATGGGAGGCCCAGGTGAGTGAGGACAGTCAGAGAAGGCCAAGACCTTGCAGCAACAGGCCAAGCATCTGAGGAGTTGGGGAGCTTCAATGCTTTTGGAGGGAAAAATAACAAAAGAGATATAGGGTCAGGCGCCGTGGCTCACACCTGTAATCCTAGCTACTCAGGAGGCTAGGATCGGAGGACCTTTTCTTCTTCCTTTTTTTTTGGGGGGGGGGATGTTAAAGGCAGAAGATCTCAAATAACTCAGATCTGAATTGTTGGTGTGCTGGGCACGCCTGCGCTTGTGCCCACACCTGCACACGTGGCCTGTGGCAGCATGAACTAGCGTGGGCAGACAGACAGGGCGGGGAAAGAGAAGGGACATGCCAAGAAGGCTTCCTTAGTTCCAGCCAGGGAATGAGTTCAACGTTGGAGTCTCCTTGGTCACTTACAGTTGTGTGTGTGTGTGTGTGTGTGTGTCTTGAGGGGGTTATGTTATAGTGCATATACACTGCCCTTTAGTTTCTTGTAGGTCATTTATACTTAACCACTTTTGTTTTTTTTCCCCTACTAAAGTCCCCAGGCAAAGTCTGTGTTCTAGTACTGTGAGACACAGTTAGATATTTGGGTTGAGCTGAACTTCCATTCTGGAGCTCAGAATAGGCATTTTACGGTGATGCTGTTCAATAAGGTGTACTGCTGCCTGGGTCGGCTGTGTGTTGCATATGCAACCCCCAGCCCAGGAGTGACCACAGTGATCACCATGACAACAGGACTGACGGACAGACTTGCTTTTCAGGAATGGTAGCCACCCAGCCTGGTGGGAGCTGCCCCTCTGGCTCTCAGTGACCTTCTAGAAGGTCAGCTGGTTCTCAGTGGTGTGCAATGATGGATGAGAAGAAAATGTGAGCCACGTCCTGGCCACGCTAATCCCTAGGCCCGATGTGTGCATACCCTTAGGCAAGTCTCTGCCCACTGCAGCCTTGGTTTCCTTATATTTGTGTTGGAAATGACAACTACTTTGTGACCTTCAGGTCTAAATTTCTGATTGTATACATGAATAGTTTATGGAGACTTTGAGCAAGATCGCGCATACCCTCACTTTATCACCCTGTCATCACACAAACCTGTGTTGATTCTCCCATTTTCTTACCTTCATAACTGGTTTGGATCACAACGAAAATAAGTTTCTTCATTTTCTATCTTCCAGTCTAGCTGGTTTATTTTCTAGGTTTTTATTAAGAAACATATAACCTAAAAGTCTTGCCAAGTTCAAAGCGATCGCGACACGCGATGACTCTAAATGGGTTTTGACAAATTACCATTTTATTTGTGTACCTATGTGGGTCTCAAGGCTCGGGTTCGTTCCTACAGAGGTGCACACTGGACTATTTTTCCAAACATCAGAGCCAACACTTCAGTCAGCAGCTGATTATGCTCATTGCTGTGCACAGTGGGAAGATGAGGTCCATCGGCATTGTGAATTTGTTCTTCCTCCTCCCTGGCTGATTCTTGTGGCTGGCCACACATTTCCCCTATCGTTTATCTAATAGCTTTCCAACTTCTGATATATCTATGTATATCTATATCTATCTATCTTTTGGTGTGTGTCATATAAAGCAATATGTCCTAATGAATCATTTTGTCTGTGCGTGTTCAAACACTCCATCTCTTCTATCATCTGAGATGCTGGTTATGATTATATGGACCCAACTGTCAGACTAGCTCTTTATTCTAAAAGAAAAAGAAAAAGAAAAAGAAGCAGCACCCTGCATTTGGATGTTTTCCTATTCAAAGGGCATTGAAAGAACTTTTATATCACAGTCATTGTTCTTTTCTCAGTCCCTCCTGCCCCACATCTAATTGGATTCCTAGGGCATCTGGGATCATTAGTTCCTTGGTACAAAAGCTCAGTGGATACTTAATTTGGAGGCTCGGGTATTGACACATTTCTCTTGGCCCTTTGATTCTGCATCTTTATCTCTCCTCTTCTTATCTCCCTTCCTTTTGTCTTCTTTCTTCTGCGCACTGAAGTTTGAACTCAGGGCCCCAGGATTGATTGCTAGGCAGATGCTCTATACTTGAGCCACACTCCAGCCCTTTCATCTTTTTTTTTCTTTTTAAATAAGATCTGTGTGTTGGCCTGGGCTAGCCTGTGGTCCTCCTATGTGTACCTCCCATATAATTGGAAATACAGATGTTTATCATTGTACTCAGGACTGGTTGAGATGGGAGTCTCATTAACTTTGCGGGGGGGGGGGTGTTGGGAGGTCTGGACCAGCCAGGAACTACTATCCTCCAGATTTCTGCCTTCCGAATAGTTGGTTTTACAGATGTGAACCGCCGATTCTAACCTTGTTCATCTTTCTAATTGTGCTTGGGAAGGTTAGAGTTGATTCAGGTTCGTTTGCTCACTTGGCTTTTCTTGTGTGTCTTACTTTTTCTCCCCGATTTCCTACTCTTCTCTTTATTTCCTGCCATTTCCTTAATTGAACGCCCCCTTCCACCCCCCCACCCCCCGGGATGTTCCAAACCTTCTCTTTCTTTCCGTTAAACTCTGCCAGGTTTTTGCCTGATTTCCTGGGCTTCTCTTTTTCTTTGTCCCTTGTCCTTCTCAGCTCAGGAGAAAGGCAAGCTTCAGGGGACCCCAAGTTCCGTGGCCACTCCCACTTGGGTTGATAGGAAGTTCCCACTTTTCATTTCCACTGGGCCACCATACGAGGCAGCTGTTCCTGCCACGTTTCTTTCCCTCGTCCGGTTGGAGCGGGGCCTTTCCTTCGAATCAGTAAAGCTCTTCCATTTTCCACCGGGTCTTCCCCGTCGCTGCCTTCCCGAGAGGCATCCTGTGGTTTGTTCTCCCGTTGAAGTCCTCTGTGGCTCTGTTTATTTCTCACACTCTTCGGGAAACTTTAGCCTTACAGAAAACTTGACTAGGGCCCACTTTTTAGCAGCCCCTCGGATGAAGGGGACAAGAGAGTGTGAGGATCAGGGAAGATTACGACTCACGTAGGGGAATCGTCACGTGGGGCATTGTGTGGCTTCCCACCTTGGCCAGTTTATCTTTTCAGTCTTGTTTGCGCAGGTCAATAGGTTTGCACTCCCTGAATGCACAGTCATTGGTGGCTGGGGAGCCCGCTGAGAGGCACAAGTTAGTCATCTCTGCTGATAAATGAGATGGAGTATATCCTTCTTTTAAAATTTTAGACATAAATCAATTGCTTTGCTTTTTGCGGTTTTACTTGTTGGGGATTTGTAGGATGGATATTCAGATGCAATTTTGGTTTTTCCCAAACCAAATGGTCTATTTGCTTGGGGGTGTCTTAGTTGCCTGTGACCTTGTTTACTGGGTGGTTAACCTGGCTGTCCAGGTATAAAGCTTTCTTTTCCATCATCATCATCATCACCATCATTTTATTTCAACAACTCTTTGTTCTTAACACTTAAAATATCATCTCATACGCCGGGTGTTGGTGGCTCATGCCTGTAATCCTAGCTACTGAAGAGGCTGAGATCTGAGGATCATGGTTCAAAGCCAGCCTGGGCAGGAAAGTCCATGAGACTCTTATCTCCAATGAACAACCAGAAAACCAGAAGTGGTGCTGTGGCTCAAGTGGTAGAGTGCTTGCCTTGAGCTGAAGAGCTCAGGGACAGTGCCCAGACCCAGAGTTCAAGCCCCACGACCAATGAAAACAAACAAAAAACCCATCTCATTTAATTCTATAGGATTTATTATCTTTATCCTACAGTTGAAGAAATTGATGCACAAATAATGTTCATGACTTAACCAAAGACATGGGCATTCTGTGCTAAGAGGAGGCTTTGAACCTAGGTTTGTAACCCATGAAGCCCAGCTCTGCTCCATGCTGTAGCTCTGAAGTGTGGCCAATGTGGTTTTGTCTTCCAGTCCCTCATGCAGTTGGAAGCCTGGATGGAATAAAGCTTAGCATAGTACAGGGTATTCTACAAACCTTGCTTCCCTCCCCCCCTTCCTCCTCTTCCTTCTCCTTTCCCTCCTCTTCTTCCTCTTCCTTCCCTCATCTTCTCCTTCTTTCCCATCTTTTCCTCTTCTTTCCCTCCTCTTCTTTCTTCTTCATGTGTCTTTCTTGTGTGTGTGTGTGTGTGTGTGTGTGTATTGGTATTGTGACTTGAACTCTGGGTTTTGCATCCTTGTTTTTTTTTTTTTTTTTGCTCAAGGTTGTAACTCTACTACTTGAGCCACATCTTCACTTCTGGCTTTTCACTGGTTAATTGGAGATAGGAATCTCTCAGGTTTGTCTTTCCAGGCTGGCTTTGAACCTCGATCTTCAGATCTCAAGTCTCCCTGATAGCTAGGGTTACAGGCCTGAGCCTCCAGCACCTGGCTACCCCTTGCTTCTTGAACTTTCCTTCAGGCAGCAGTGCATAGTCACAGGGTGAGTGGATCGGTGGACAAACAGACCCAGATACTAGAGCCTTGTGACTGCCGAGACCTCTGGAGATGCTGTCCCGAGTCCTCCTCAGCTGGTTCTTGACAGCGTGTTCCTGGGAACTCACACTGCAGAGATGCCTCCGTCCCTGTCACAATCCCTTTTGGACACTTGTGATCACAGCTGCTGACAGACGCTGCTGACACCTTTCATCTGCTGTCCTGTTTTTTCTCTGGGCTAGCCATCCCAGTGCAGGGACCGAGCTGGCCAGTCAGTGCCCTGTCTGGGATCGATGGCTCTCCGAGCTCCCCATCAGGCCCGGGGGCCTCTCCATGTCTCAGGGCTGTCCACCTCTGCATACTTCTTTATGAAAAAAGGGAGTTGGGGGCCGATTTTCTCTACCTGTAAGTTCTTGTGGACAAATGAATCCCCGATGAGGGTTGAAATTTAGTCAATAAAGCTGCCAGAATTCTTGAAATGTTTGTCAGGACAGCCAGGTTCGGTGCGCTTAACCTCTGGAGCAAGTCTTGAATGTGAAGTATGAGAGAAGCAAGTGATGTTTATATGAAAGTGCATGTAAAAACAACAACAACAAACACCTAAGAAATGTTAGATGATAGGAAAGGATCCTAAACTTGCAGCCAGGAGAATTGAATTCTCGATGTGAGGCTGCTGGTAAGTCTTTTGGGTGATTCATTGAATCTCTTCAACATGATGGAATGAATTTAACCTAATTGTTTTTGTCCAAAGCAGCCCTAAATGCCATAGCTGTATTTTGGACTTGAAAAAAATCCTCCAGGTCCACTTCTGGCTCCGGTGGGTGTCTCACATTGTAGGGAGTGGTTCAAGGCCACTTACTGTGATCTCTGAGCCTTTCCTCTAGTGCCCAAACCTCTCCTCCCTTGTCCTTTCCAATCCCCTCAGCCTCGAGAGAAAATCACAACTCCCACATCAGCTTTGCTCTTTTTCTAGAACCTAAAATCTTCAGGCAAATGGACTGGGGTAAGTAGCTCTATCTTTGACATCTCAAATTCTTTCTTAGAATCCCAGCTAGTATGGCCACTCAAAACAATTGTTTTGTACTCAAGTGAGGGCAAAGCTCGTATCTATAAATTGTGTACTTGTCAACCTTCATTGTATAATGAAGCATAATAAGGTCTAGCCTTCAATTGTGTAAATGTCAACCTTCAAGTGCTTTACAAGTTCAGAGTTCATTTAAAAATCTCTCTCTCCCTATCTACACACACACACACAGACACAGACACAGATTTCACTGTCTAACCCTGGCTGGCCTTGAACTTGTGACTCTCCAGAGTGCAGGAATCATAGGTGTGTAACTCTCATGCCTGGGACCATATTGGATGTTCTTGACCAACTTCTGGCTTTCCTTTAAACAATCTTTCAGGGACTAGCCTCTCTGCTCCCTGGAGCTCTACGGTCTTCTCTGAATTTACCATATTTATCTGTAATCTGACAGCTGCAGGGGAGAGGGGGCAGTTGCTGGAATGTTATTCACAAAAGTTTCTAATGAGCTGAAGCTGGAAATAGTAGACATTAGTCTGTTCAGATCGCTTTGGCTACATCCAAAATACAGGATATGTTTATTCCTTCCTAAGAAGGAGAAACTGGTCAGTTATGCAGTCTTCCAGTTCTCAGAATATAGGGTGCAGTAGAGTCATCTGGAAGGACTGTTAAAAACCTGGATTGTTAGCCAAGAGTGGTGGTGGTACACGCCTGTAATCCCAGCTACTCAAGAGAAGGAAGTAGGAGGCTTACTAGCTTGAGGCCAGCCTGGGAACATGTATTGAAACAAAAAATGAAAGGGCTGGGGAGGAGGTGGAGGTGTGGCTCAGTGGCTGTAGTACTGAGTCACAGATACACCCAGCTGTGCTACTCATCCCGATCACGTGACACACTGCCTCTGTTTGCCGAGGAAGTTGGGTCTTAGAGGGAGAGGGAAGGGCAGTCGGTGGAGGTGCAGGCTCCTGGTGGGGTAGAGGCCAGGGTGGTAGCACAGGCAACCCGAGCTCCAGGCCCTCCCCCCTCCCCCTCCCCCCTTCACCCCGGTCCCCCTCCTCCCTAGCCACTCCGCTCTGGCTTCTTGGGTAGATTATTGGAAATAAGAGTCTTGCTTTCCTTCCCAGACTGGCTTCAAGCCTTGATCCTCAGTTCTCAGCCTCCCATAGCGTGGGGATGACAGGCGTAAATGATCAATACACATCACTGGGCTCTATTTTAAGTATATATAAAAAAGACTAAAAAATTGCCCAAACAGAACAGATTGAGTTCTGAGGCTAGAAAGGTTTCCTGGGCATCATTTGTGGCACAAGCAGAATGTGATGGAGTAAGGTTGTGTGTGTGTATTCTGGACCTGAGGGCTGCCAACTAAAGGGGGCAGAGAATTTTTGGCCCTCGTTAGAAATGCCCTTAAGACACATGGACGATTATTCCCAAAGGAATAGTGCACTGTACTTAGAAATTGCTTTTGCCAAAAAGCACTGATTGTTTGGGTCCATAACTTAACTAAAGGCAAGTCTCTGTCTGCTTAAGTTTTAAAATCTTGAGCTAAATACCTGCAAAATGAGCTGGGCATTGGTGGCTCACGCCTGTCATCCTAGTTACTCAGGGGGCTGAGATCTGAGGATCCTGTTTCAAAGCCAGCCTGGGTAGGAAAGGCCAGGAGACTCTTACTAATTAATCACAGGGGGAGAAAAAAGCCAGAAGTGGTACTGTGGCTCAAGTGGTAGAGAGCTAGCCTTGAGCAAAATGAGTTCAGGGACAGTGCCCAGGCCCATAGTTCAAGCCCCAGGACTGGCAAATCAAAACAACCCTCCTACAAAATGTAAACTTGTTCATGGATTAATTACTATTATGCATATTGGGCAGTTATCATTAATAGTATTTAACCAATGTCACCTTTTTCAAGGTTAAAGGCACAGGGATTAAGAGTAATAGAGGTATCTTGTCAGATTTTAAAATGTCCTGTTCTAGGCTCCCCAACTAGTGCTAAAAGTCTCCAATCATGGCGCTAAATGTGCAGTGACCTTGGATTCCATGAACACCAGAGCCTTAGAGGCAGATCAGCCTAGGATGACATCTCCCCCAAACAGGAGCCATCATCCCATGGGGACTAGATTGTCCCCTCAGGTGACAAGGACTTTTCCAGGGCTATCTTGATGAATTGGGATATAATAATCCAAACACACTTCCACCAAAGCGGCTTAATTGTGCTGAATTTTTCAACCCTGCCCAATTCTTCCTCTATTTCTTCTCTTTGAGGCAGTGCCCCAAAGATGGGCCCAGAATGCTTACTTTAATCAACATGCTTTGTTTAGTAACATTCTTTAATTCTCTTAGCTTTCTTTGGGGCAAGTGGGCACCCCTGACATATTGGATCCTTGGTACCCCCCTTTACCCCCCCATCCCTGTCCCCCCCTCCACCCCCCCCTCCACCCCACCTCCCCTGCTGGCCTCTGTCCTAGGACTAGAATATCTGATCTCACCAAAATGGTGTAATCTGATTTCTGATCATTATGCATGCTCTTCTGAAATGCTAAGTCCTATGGATACCGTAACACCTTTGTTTCAGGCTACACTTTATGAAAGGCTTCATTGTATGTTCTCAGCTTTGAGAGTTATTGTTCTGCAAGCCCCTGTTTTGGGAGGTATTTGCAAAGTCCTGCAAAGATAGGCTCGTCCACAAGGCAAGGCGGGATCTTAGTGTTGGACTGTTCCCGGGGTGGCGATCAGAAGCGTCTTCACCAGATATTTAACCTCCTCCACGTTGCTTATCTGTGCTGTGGACTGGGGAGAAATCTGGGGAGTTGTCTCTGCTCTACATAATAAAGGCTTTTCTTTCCAGAAAAAAGAAAAGTCACAAAATACGGTGTACATCAAAACCTTCTCTGATTCTTTTTTTTCCCCCTACTTAGAATCTGCGTCAAAAGTGAAGTAGATGAGATGAAGGACGGAGATTTATGCCCATCAGTCAGGCTGATGGCTCACATTTTCGTACAAAGCTCACCAGAGATTTTCCTGCTGCCTACCCTGTCACACTCAATGCAAAACAGAAGGGAATGAATTTCCTCCTTCCCAAAAGCTCCAATGGTTTGGGGTGTGTGGAGGCAGAATGAAGTGTGATGCAGACCCAAGAGCAACTGAATGGGCAGACAGCTCACGCTTCTGCTCTTTTATTATCCTTCCTTCCTTTTCTTCCTTTCCTTCCTTCCTTTCCTTCCTTCCTTCCTTCCTTCCTTCCTTCCTTCCTTCCTTCCTTCCTTCCTTCCTTCCTTCCTTACTTTCTTTCTTTCTTTCTTTCTTTCTTTCTTTCTTTCTTTCCTTCTTTCTTTCTTTCTTTCTTTCTTTTTCTTTCTTCAGTACTGGGCCTTGAACTCAGGCTTTATGTTCTTATTTAACTTTTTCACTCATGGCTGGTGCTTTATCACTTGAGCCAAATCTCCATTTTAGTTGTTTGCTGGTTATCTGGGGATAAGATTCTCGCATTTGCATGTCCAGGTTAGTTTTAGAGCAGGATCCTTGGATTTCAGCCTTAGGATCACAGGCGTGAGTTCCCAGGCTCCCTATGCTAAAGCATTACCAAGTCATTGTGCAGGGTCTGAGCTTCATCCCATTTCTTTCATTCAGAAAAGTTGCCCTGACTTAGGTGGAAATGTCCTTCTCCTGTGCAGACAGGCGCCGGCTCCCTGCAGGCCTGGGTGAATGCAGACTTTGTTTAGCTACACCCCACCCTTTATTTCGCTGTAGCTTGTGTGGGGTAGGGTTCCCGTCCACCCCTTGCTGCATGAGCTGAGTTTCCTAATGTTTGGGGGTGTCTTTCTCTGATTCTTGGAAGGGGGGAAATGGTATCAGCTCATCTATTGCAAATGAAAATCAACTGGTTATGACAAAGAGCATTTTCAATTTTGCTATCATTATCCCAGAAGCAACCAAATTCCAAGGAGGGCAAGTGAGACCCAGAATGTTGATGGACAGGGCGATCTGCCCGGTTCTCGGGGCATCATTATTTCTGTGTTCAGGAGGAAAATGGTAGATGCCATCACACACAATCTGTCACTCATCTGTGATGTCTCCAGTGCGTGGAGAGGAAGGAGGGGTTGGATATTAACTATGTAGGTAGTCCTGGTTATGTGCTTGGTTGTTCCAAAGTAAACTAAGTCTTAACCAACATGGAGACCTTCTCTACCACATTAGAATGGTGCTCCCAGTGAAACTGGCTTCAGTGCCAATCGCCTGAGAAAGTGCTTGGTCTGGTCTTTCTTCCTTCTTTCATTATAGGTTTTTCTTTTCTTTTTTTTGTGTCTGTCCTGGGGCTTGAACTTAGGGCTGTCCCTGACCTTTTTCCCTCAAGGCTAATGTTCTACCACTTGAGCCACAGCTCCACTTTCGGCTTTTTTTTTTTTTTTTTTTTTTTAGTGGTTAATCAGAGATAAGAGTCTCATACATTTGTTTTTGCTCAGGTTGGCTTCAGTCCACGATCTCAGATCTCGGTCTCCTGAGCAGCTGGATGGAGTATAACATGAGCTGCTGGCGCCCTGCATTCATTACAGGTTTTTAAAAATAGATTGTCTGCGTTTTATATCTCTGCTGTACCTTTATAATCTGAAGGTGGTCTTATTAATGCAGTAAATCTTGGTTGACTGATAGTTTAGGAAGATGCCGTTTCTGGGTAAAAGCCTGATAAAGGCTCTTCCTGATATTCTTAAATATTTTATTAGCGATGTCTCTTTTGCATTCCCTGTTCAGAGTCTCCGCCAGTTCAGCGATCTGATGCAGGCCGTGGGGTTGTCAAAACTGGGAGCCATTAGAAACATTCTGGGAAGATGTGGTAGGTTTTGCTCCTTCATTTTCTCATGATTAGTTGTCTCAGGCTCAAAAGGCCCCAAAAGGTATATCCCGTCTGAAACCAAAGCGCTCTGAAGTTTAGAGGCAGGAAACCTAAACAGCAAGCTTTTGTTTTTAGCACTTTCTTGTAATGCTTTCAGTTATGGATTCTAGATTCCTCTTTATCTTTCAAACTCTGAAAAAAAACCTCAACACTACTCCCTACACCACGCCACGCCACGCCACGCCACGCCACGCCACGCCACTCCAGGCAGACAACACAGCAGGGCAAAGAAGGGAGAGACACGGGGGGGGGGGAGATTTGCACAGAAGTCCTGATGTGTGAGGAAAAAGGAAGTGATTTAGTCAATGACAACTTCTTTAATTACTCACGGCTCAGAAATTTTACCATGGTTAAATCTCATTTTCACCCTTTTCCTTCAAATCAAGAGGAATCAGAAATTCCTAGCTATTACAGTGCAAAAACTATAAACGACTTTGTCTCCTCTTGGCTTTTGTTTTGACATGAGAGAAAGAGAAAGTATGAGAGGTGGAAGGGACAATTTTGGGGAAATGACATTTCACGATTCCCTGCCTTGGGGTGGAAAAGAAGAAATAAGAAAGAGCCCTTCCCTGCGCCTTCCTCTACCCTGAAGTCATCTAATTGAAATATTCACACAAAAAGAGCATGAATTGCAATTCCATAGCCTGATGCATTTCACAAATTATTAAACCAAGTAACCACATCCAGCAAAGAAACAGACTTGACTGCCTCCAGGAGTCCTCTTACATTTTTTTTTAAAAACCAGTCCTGGGGCTTGAACTCAGGTCCTGGGCACTGTCCCCGAGCTTCTTTTGCCCAAGGCTGGCATTCTACCACTTGAGCCACAGTGCTACTTCTGGCTTTTTCTGTGTATGAGGTTCTGAGAATTGAACCCAGGGCCTCAGGCATGCGAGGCAAGCTCTCTACCACTGAGCCATATTCCAGCCCTTCTCTTCCATTCTTTTAGTCTCTACTCTCCCCAAATGGTGTCACCATTCTAATCTATAATGGCACAGATTTGCTTTCTTGTTCTTTTTGTTATAAATATGCTCTCCAAGAGCCACCAGAGTTACAACAATAGACATGAAAACAAAGAATTGTCTCAGCAAGACAAATGTACTTCTGCAGAAGTTGAGCCACCGGCCAACAAGCTGGGAAGCAAGCGCACAGAGCAGGCGGGCTGCTCCCTGCGTATCTTATCGTAGCAGGCTCTGCCCCTTGGCTCAAATTGGCCAAACTCAGGTTCACAGTCTGCTCTCGATTGGCTAGTTTGAAAATGGTAGGATGTATTTACATAAGGTGAACATTAAGACTTTAGAGAAGATGAGCAATATATAAGCAATCTCAAAATATACTCCCTACCCCCCTGTGCTATTTTTTTTTATTAAGAAAATACCATATGGAGGAGTTACAATTACATGGGCAAGATAATGAGTACATTTCTTATCAAGCATTGTTGCCGGCACCTCCTTTGTGTCCCCTTCTTATCCCTTCCCATCTCCCCCCTCCCTGCCCCCTATCTCCCCCCCCTGCCACAAAAGTTGTAAAGTTCATTTTTCGACATAACGACTTGTACAGCTCATTGTTGCAATGGGTCCACCTGTATCCCTATTTAAATCATTTGTTTTTTCCCTTCCCCACCACAAAGTATACCAACATCAAATACAGTGAAAGCAGGGGTTATACTGTGGGGGAGGGACATACAAAGCAACAAAGAAATCATCTTATAAATATGTTATCTTGGGGTTCATTTCACCTAACATCAACTTATCTGGCCTTTTCTGCATGACTCAGAGACATATACT